>NC_043708.1:102465491-102478203 GCF_006229205.1 Suricata suricatta
TGCCCCGTACCCCCAAGTGACCCCAAGAAGACCCCCTTGGGCAGAACTGGGGCCCTCTCTGCTTTCTTCCACCTCCCCAACCCTGGCTGAATTCAGCGCCACTTTTCTCTGAGGGCCACTGGCAGTCAAGCCAGGCCTGGATCCACGCCAGGTCCACTAGCAGCCAGCAGAAATCATAGACAGCTCCCATCCCCAGCCTGTTTGGGGACTTGGATAAATAACTACTCTTATTCAAAGACAAAAAAAAATCTAATGGAAAATATGCCCCAAATGTTTAACTATATTTGGTGCAAGAAGAGCTGCCCCTAGATGCCTACAAGTCATCAGATTTTTCTTTATTTTTCTGACAAAGTTGTCTAATGTACCCCTTTGAGTTGCGCCATCACCCCCTACCCCATCCCCAAACAGGCACTGTATCCTGGCCAGCCCAAGGAAAAATCTTAGTCCAGTGTTGGTGTCCTGTGGTTCCTCACAGCACAACAGCCTTTCAAGGTTACTGTTAGCACCACTAGAGAGAGATGAAGCCCAGAGGAAGGGGGAACTTGCCTGGTGCCACACAGCACCCCCTCAGAAGGAATGTGAACTAGAATGGGCTGCTTCCCCATGGAGCCCCCCTCACCCTCTACTCAGGGGACCAGCTATCCTCCAAGTCTATATGGGGAGAGTACACGGGAAGAGCAGAAGCTCCCAGGCCAGCAGGGTTGAGGAACATGTATGGGTGAGCTGGGAGAAGCCTCAGAGGTCATCATATCTGGCTTCCTCTCCCATGGCAGGTGAGGGAGGGGGTCCTTTCCAAGTCCCAGTAATGTCCTATCTTCCTATCACCACATCCTGCTCTCTAGCACATTCTGGGGTCCTTAACCATGTGGGTTTCATAACTCCTAGTTCTAAATAACACTCTGAGAACTTTCATGCTGAAAGAAGGTTCTTTTCCCAAACTATTTTCCCTTCATCTACACTAATAATAATCTTTTTAAAGGTGCCAAAGGAGCTCTGGTCAGACTGAGTGTAGGACGATGGCTTGGAAATGGTGCCTGTATTTTTGCTGGAGCAGGACGAGGGCAAGGAGGTGAGAAGTTGTCATTGTGCCCCGGGAAAGACAGGCAAGGTGTTCTCCAGCTCCTCTCTGAGAGGATGCCCTCCTGGGGACCCTGTGCCTTCCTGGAGCACTCAGCACAGGCAGAGCCTTTCCACAGGCACGGATTCTCTCAGCTCCTACCAGCAATCCCAGCCAAAACCCTTTAAAAAATTTTTTTAATGTTTATTTATTTTTGAGAGAGACAGACAGAGAGACAGAGTGTGCAAGGGAGGGAAGGCAGAGAGAGACACACACAGAATCCAAAACAAGCTTCAGGCTCTGAGCTGTCAGCACAGAGCCCGACACAGGGCTCAAACCCACATACCATGAGATCATGACCCAAGCTGAAGTCAGACGCTTAACCATCTAAGCCACCCAGGCGACCCATTCCTAGCTGCATCCCTTATGCAGGCAGAGCATGAGCTATTGGTCCCATCTTCCAGAAAGGGAAACTGAGGCTCAGAGAGCCCAGTGCCACACAGACCTCCATTCCAGGCCCTCTAGAGCATAAGCTGTCGTTAGTGGAGAGCCACTAGAGTGGTACTCATCTTTTTTTGTACCTGAGCTTCTCCAAAGGGCAATCACTGAGCCCTCTCTGCCTCAGTTTCTTTACCTCTAAAATGGGATAAGAGTTGGAGCTCTTCCTTCAAGGCTAATGCTAAAACCAAAATTCAACCTCATGTTGAAGCGTATCTATGTCATGCCTAGTATTGCACTCCCTGCTAGAAATGAGAACGAGTAACACAGGTCTTCATGCTCAAGAAGCTCGCTTTGGGTTCAAGGAAGACCTCTGAAAAGGAGCAAGAGTTGTTTTACATGTCCCAATGGCTAACTCTCTCCTTGGTCTTTCTCCATAGAAAGCAAGGCTCTGGTTCCAGAGTCCCCACAGTTGCTGCAGCCAGCTATGGGAAGTGGCTGGAATGCTCAGATGCTGGGGCAGAATCCCAAGGAAGAGTGGCACCAGCCTCCCAGAATGGCTGAAGGGGAGCATCTGGTCATCTCTCCAGCTGACAGGCTCTCAGGCCGGGGTGAGAGACCTAAGGCTGGGGGGACTGAACACTGTGGAGGGCTGCCCAGCACCCGGACAGTGTGACCACACATTCCACTATCAGGTCAGAACTTCAAAATTACTCAATTAGGAAGCCCAAACCACCACTATAGTAGGCTCTGGCGGGACCTGACAGGAAAGGTATGGATGGGGGGCAGGGAGGAAGAAACTGGAGGCTAGTTTCCAGATAAAATACAGGATGACCCATTAAATTTGAATTTCAAATAAACAGCTAATGTTTTTTAGTCTAAGTATTCCCCATGCAATATGTGAGCTAGGCAGAATCTGTCTTTTGAGGAACCACCCTTAGAAATCCTCATTTTCCTTCCCAAATACCCCTGCTTGTGTGCCTTTCCTTCCTACCTCCTCCCTGTCTTCAATTCCCCCACTGCATCTGATTTCATCTTCTGGCCTCTTTCAACGCTTCCCTGGCCAGCACACAATTATATCCTGTGTCCCAACCCCATGGGCACTGACCTCTGCTAATCAAGAAGGCTCCCCTCAGGGGGCGCCTGGGTGGCTCAGTTGGTTGAGTGTCCAACTTAGGCTCAGGTCAAGATCTCACAGTTCGTGGGTTCAAGCCCTGCGTCGGGCTCTGTGCTGACAGCTTGGAGGCTGGAGCCTGCTTCAGATTCTGTGTCTCCATGTCTCTCTGCCCCTCCCCTGCTCACACTCGTGTGTGTGTGTGTGTGTGTGTGTGTGTGTGTGTGTGTGTGTGTGTGTCTCAAAATCAACATAATTAAAAAAAAAAAAAAGAAGGCCCTCCTCAGGGGGCACCTGGGTGGCTCAGTTGGTTAAGCCTCCAATTCTTGATTTCGGCTCAAGTCATGATCCTAGGGTTTGTGAGTTCAAGCTCCATGTCCAACTTTGCACTGACAGCATGGAGCCTACTTGGGATTCTCTTTCTCCTCTCTCTGTTCCTCCCCTGCTCTCTCTCTCTCACACAAAATAAACAAACATTAAAAAAAAAAAAAAAAGGATTCCCCTCAGACCTGCTATGTGACCTTGGCCCAGAAGCCTCAGCTCCTTGGGCCTAATTCTTCTACTGTTCTACCGAGGCACTGTGTCATAGTGCAGGTGGTCAAACCAAGCTCTGAGAAAACAAATCCCTTAGGGACTGTCAGTGGGTCACCTGCCCTGTACTCTTAACCAGCGGATCCCCTCTGCTTTCTGTTTGACATCCTGAGGGTTCTATTTAAGATCACATTGGAAGAAGGAATTCTACTCCATAGGGAAAAAAGTCTAGAAACCAATGGACTATATCGCTCTGAGGTCCCTTCCTGCTCCAACACTGGGATTCAATATTCCAGCATGAACTGAGGGCACCGAGGGCCTAAGGGGCTCTTTCCTTCAGGTGTTCCAGCGCACTCCCTCAGGGGCTTGCTGCAGGGCCTGCTGTACTGCGGTTTCTAGTCTGTGCCCCATGGCTCTGGGATTCCCCGGAGGGCCCTCAGGGCTCCTACAAATGCTTCATTTCATTCTTACAAGTTTAATGAATGAAAAACAATCCAAGACTGCAACCCCCCCATTTTCAAAAGGCTAAGAGTATCCAGACACATCATTTTTCTCAGCGAACAGTTTACAATAAACAAATGTTATAAATGTAAATGTTAAGGAAAAGGGCAGGGAAAACGAATATGCATTGTGTCTACTGTGGGTCAAATACTAGGCTAGGTCTTTTACACGTGTCATTTCTTTAATCCTCACAGTAATTTTTCCGAGATAGGCATCTTTATGCCCATTTTGCAGATGAAGAAACAGAAGCTCAGAGAGATTAGGTGACTGCCTCAAGGTTGCACAGCCAGTAAATGGCAGGGCTAGGATTCAAACTTGGCTCTGACTGATACCAGAGAATCCTTTTTTCCAATATACCATGATAGAGCTATAAAACAAGATAAGTTTTCTTGTGTGGTTCAAAAATGGGTCAGCAAGCAGCAGCACTAGATAATTTCTCAAATGTTTTGTCCAGCTTTTCTGGAAAAGTATACTAAGTGACCATTTTGAAGACCAACACATAATGGTTGTAGACATTCTGCTATGTTTGATTTTTTTTTAAGTCTCGACATGCCTCATAATTTAGTGCAAATCAGCCTCAGTTTTCCTAATTAAGCCAACCCCCCAAATTGTCTGGGGTGGGCTGTAAAAGGATGTATTTCTGGCACGTAAAACATTTTGTCCCACGGGCTGAGTCATCCTGGTGGCTCCTCCCCTCTGCCCCCAGATGTTCCATCCTGGTCAGGGCTGGGACCACCACAGTGTAGGCGTGTGCACTTGGGGCGGGGGGATCCCAGTGGGACAGTGGGAGGATGGGGAGGAGTGGTTCCTTACCCAAGTTGGGGTCATATTCGCTGATAAACCTCCTGGTCAGAAACTTCACGGTCAGAGCTGCATGAAACAAAAAGAAGCGGGCTCAGTCATCCCCTGCTGTGTCTGGCTGGGGGCCTAGAGGTTGCTCCCCTCATTTTAGGGAGGCCTTATCTAGTCTCTGTGACTCCTGGCTGACACTAAGCTCAGCTCTCTGGGGGAATGGGTCTGGGAGCTGGGGAGCTGGTTTGAGAAGCTAAGAAGAAACCAGAAATATAGGGAACTATGTCCCACTGGTTGCATCCTGGCATTTTTTTTTAATGGCAAGAAAAACCATGAGACGCAAGCTTAAGGGGTGTTTTTAAAGACTCAAACTGAGGGTTCCAGGACCCACTCAACCAGTTACCTAAGGGTCACCCTGATAAGACCCAAACTGAAGGGAGACATCCTCCACCCTGGTCAAGTCGTGACAATTCTGCAATGTGTGGCATTTATTCAAGTTTTGGCTATAAACCAAAGACTAAGAGCTAAGTTGATCAGTCTGCGATCCTGGGGGGAGTATGAACACCCATGTCTTAAGTAAACACATTCTAGTCCTTGGTCCCCTACGTCTCAAGTCTTGGCTCCATGTAGGGCCTCCACACTCATCATGGGTATCCCAAAGAATGGAAAACCTAAAATGAAGTTCTCCCCAGGTTGAATTCATTAATTCAGAATTTAATGACATAAAGCCCCAGGGCCAGTCAACTATTATGCCGGATTCTTAAAAAGTAATGTGATCTTTGAAAGAAAATCCTTAAAATTCTTTCCCAAGATTCCTTACAGTGTCACTTTGCAAACTAATACCTAGGGAATACATACTTTAAAATTCAAATTCCTTTATTCATGCAGTCACTGAACTGTACCAGTGACAGAGCTACAGACACAATTTGATTTTCTAAAGGAAAAGGGCAAATTTTTTCTGTAGGGAAACATGATTCAGAGTCCCCTCTCTGAGTCAGGGGTCTGGTTTCAAAAGTGGAGAGTAGGATCCCAGTGAGTCTGGACGAACACTCTAGGGAAGGAAACTCAGAGCTAACTGGGCCCATGTTGGCCAGTCACTAATGGCTGTAACTGGAAAACAGCCCTGGGACTGTATGTAGCAGGGCAGAGGGGTGAAACCCTTTTCTGGGTCTCTGCCTATGGTGACACCCTCACCCTAACCCACCTGGGCTTCCCCTGGGTGAGAGCTGACAGGAGTGGTTAAGCCAGAGTTCAGTGTTGGCAGAAATGATCTCAGGGCCAACCCAAGATCTTGGTTCACCAAGAACAAGTCCCAGATACCTGGGATGGTAGTCCAGTGAGTTTCCAGAAAGTCAAGAAAGGGGTCTACCTTGAAAAATACGTTTGATAAGAATGCACACTTTGTTCCAGAATCACATGGAATTGGGGTGGCCCCTCCCTGGGAAATCCATAGTCAGTGACCTCTACCATCTCCCTACATCCCCAGTCTAAATTGAGGAATAGCAAGGCTGTAACTAAGCTCCTAGGGGCCTGGACTGGAGCTAGCGCCTAACATGTCCCTGCGGTGTTAGTCACCAGGGCCAACTGCTGGCCCCAGGGAGAGGAGACGGAAATCGGTGAACAGCAAGGGAGAGATCAGCAGAGGAACTGGAGACACAGATATAGGCAGAGAGGAGAGACAACTAGTGTCCGAGACACAGAGGGAAAGACAGATGAGAGATAGAGGAGCTAAGAACAAAATAGAGAGAGAACCAAGCAACACAGAAACTGAAGCAAAGAAGAAAATCACTTGAGTATCACTCAACCCACCTGGGTGCAGGAAGCCCCAAAGCCAGTGGGGCATTCTGCCTGCAAACAAGTCCACACCGTCCACACCTGCTCCCCGTCTCTCAGGTCCTCGCCCAACACCTTTTCCACCCCGCCACCAAACTCACCAGACTTGCCCGCCCCGCGACGTCCCAGGATGGCCAGGTTGACCTCGAGGGGCGCGCTCTGCGATCCGCTACCCACGCGGGGTTTCCCGAATACCGAGGACATGGCGACGCTGAGAAGAACGCGGTGCTCTGCCGAAGGGCCCCGAGCCACGTGCCCGCCTGTTGGGGCCCTGGGGAGCGAGCCGCGGGCTCCTTTCACACTCGAGGGCTCGCGCCCGTCGATGTCCGCGCGCCGGCCCGGCGTCTAGAGCGGAGCCGGCTGCGTTCCCACGGCCCCGCCCAGCGGGGCGGGAGGAGGAGCCCGAGGAGGACTGCGGGCGGGGCCGCCCCGAGAGCCGCCAAACTCCTTGTAAGGGCTGCGGGAGCCCCCCGCGGGGCACGCTCACCCCACGGTCTGCGCTGGGAGGGAGCTCTGGCCAGTCCGGCAGCCCACAGTAGGGCTCCGCCTGGAAGGCGGAGCGCCATCACGGCTCAGAGTGTCCCCGGACCTGCAGGGAAGGACCAGGACCGGAGAGAGAGGGATTCGGGGAAGAGGGAGAGAGGGGAGGAGGTTACCAACCTTCTCTGACCCTCCGTGCAGTCTCTTCCCACCTGCAAGAAAACCCACTCCTTCCTTTGTTCTACCCAGCTGGCCCCGCCTCTTCCTCCTGGAAGCCTGCCGAGTTCAATTCCCAGCCTTGCCCTTTTCTCTAGGTCCAGTCACAGCCAGCGCGGCCTTGGCACACAACTTCCCCCAACTACATCACCCTGCTCTTCAGTGGGGGACTCTCAGGCATCACTGCAAACTCCAGGCAGAACCTTGACTTTTGGGAAGGGGAAGAGACTTCCTTACTAACATTTCATGGTCAATATGTATCCAGCTTCAAGAAACCTAACTTATCCTGGATTACTATTTTCTCCCTGATGGGAGCTACTGAGTTGCATGTGTTTGTGGCCTAGTGTGTAAACGGAGCATTTTATTTATCCTAAAAGTGGCACTCTCTAATGCCTATAATGACTTTAGGATTGATGGATGAGCCTGGTAGGGATCACTTGTCATTTCTTTGGGGACCCAGGGTAAATCCAATCATGATGGAAACAGAGCAAAGGGCCTACATGGGGAATCTAATGTCAGCTCTTTCACTAGGTGACCTTGGGCAAGTCATCTCACTTCTTTGAGCGTTGGAGTCCCCATCTATAGTACTAAAGGAAGGGGAAAAGAAAGCCAAAATCCCATTATGTGATTCAAGCTTAAGACAAGGACAGTGGTCAGCTCTTAGTTCTAGGTCTGAGTACTTTCTAGAACCAGGTGGAGCCTCTCTTTTGTAATATACTCCAGGGTAGAGTGGGAAAGGACATAAGAGTCTCAGAAACCTCTCACTACAGCCCTTCTCCCTCCAACCCTACATCCCCAATTCCCTCTCCTTTCCCCAGTTAACCTACCCACCCTGGTGGAAAAGAAACCATGGAAAGCCAGATCAGCAGGCAGAGTCTGGCATCAGAGCCTGACAGTAATAACTTTTCAACTAGGAAGGAAAATTCTTTCCCAGGATAGGACATAAATACTGACTCAGCCTAATTGTATTTATAGGAGATAATGGTAATCCAGCTGTGTTAAAACTGTTCAGGTGTTGGGAAAAATAATTGTTGAGATTAAACCCTCAGGTCAGAATCATTCACAGAGCTATGCTTAAGGGTTTTCCTTTGAGTTGTAGGTGGAGAAAAAGTGGGAGCCAAGTTCCAGCCACCTCCCTGTGCTGGCCCCAGTCTTGAGAGGACAGACTGGTTCTGGAGGGGTCTATGGGAAGAGAACCAATCTCATCAGAGAACTGCTGGAGAGAGGGCAAGCTGTGGATTCCCACAGGCCCAACTGAGTATAAACTTGGGCTCTGTTAGGTCCTTTCCTGTGATACTGGGAAAGTTACTTTCCTTTAAAATTCAGACCAACCAGTAGATGGGAACTGTAAGGAGCAGTTTCCAGGTTGGTGTGTGAATGCTAACCATCTCAGCTATAGTTAGAAGGGACTGTCTTTAGAGGAAGTGAGCCCCCCAACATTGAAGGCAACCAAGGGGAAGACCACTTCCATGAGGTGTTGTAAGGAGACTCCATCATGACTTGCAAGATGGGACTTGCAAACTCTCATCTTGGTCAGAGACTATTTGAACAAGTTGCCAGCTGGTTACTCAGCACTCAGCTGTGACTGATAAGTGCCCCAAGTCTGCCCCTCCTATGAGGCTTGGGAAGAAGAGTGCCAGCCTTACAACTGCAACCAGTCCCTTTCCCCATCCTCGGGCTCCTCCTCTGTAGCTGCTTGTTCACTCATTGCACTTGTTCACCATTGTACTTCTGGACCAGAAAGGCCTTTGGAATGAGCCACTTACTGTCAGACCGTGGAATAAGCTACTTTGCCTCCTGGGCTTTGGTTCCTCATCTTTAAAATAGGGATAATATTAAGCATTAGATGAGATAACATGAAAACGTCCCACCCAGAGCTTGGCCTATGGCCCACAAAAGCAAAATATAGTTTACTTTACTCCCCCGCACATGAATAGCACATACGTCTCACCCATCTACCGAGAAGCCACAACTGTTTAGCAACCAGAAGTTTGGACACTGAAAGTCAAACTAGCCAGGGCAAACTAGACTGACCCTCCTTATCCCCTACCCCCAAACTGTGAGGCTCTTGTAAGGGGCCCTCAGGTACTCAAAATGACCTTGCCTAGCAATGGACCTGGAGCATGTGTTCAACAGATGTCTCTGGAGAGAATGAGTAGGACATGTACAGGTCAGGACAGGTAGGGCCTGTGAAGATTTCCAGACACCATGTCCTACCCTTGCCATCCACTCCCAGGAGCCATTCCACATAAAGCTAAGCTTTTGGGACCCCTTTGTGATGTCACTTTGTTCCCTGGAGGAACAATATAACAAACACTTCTGTGATTGTTCAATGATAAATTCAGATGTCAAAGCTAAACAGAATTGGGCGCCTGGGTGGCTCATTTGATTAAGCTTCGGACTTGGGCTCAGGTCATGATCTTCTGGTTGGTGAGTTCACACCCTGCGTCGGGCTCTGTGCTGACAGCAAGCTCAGAGCCTGGAACCTGCTTCAGATTCTGTGTCCCCCTCTCTCTCTGCCCCTCCCCTGCTTGTGCGCTCGCTCTCTCTCTCTCTCTCTCTCTCTCTCTCAAAAATAAACATTAAAAAAAAAAGCTAAACAGAACCTTAGAAGTCATATCCAAGCTCCATTTCACAGATGAAGAACTAAGGCCCAGAGAGGTTAGGCAGCTTTTGCAAGTCAGTGGTAGTACCAGCATTAGAGCCTGGCAGGAATCC
The DNA here is from genome assembly GCF_006229205.1 of Suricata suricatta. Lineage (NCBI taxonomy): Eukaryota > Metazoa > Chordata > Mammalia > Carnivora > Herpestidae > Suricata > Suricata suricatta. The sequence goes on from NC_043708.1 coordinate 102,475,172, forward strand.
TGACTCCTACTCCGCTGCTCTTCCTCAGGCTCAGGCAAGTTTCTCATTACCCTGTGTGCAGAAACACTGCCATGGGTGGCAAGGCCAGGGGTCCATCACTGGGCTCGGGGCATCTTGTGTCTTCTTTATCGGACTGCAGGCTCTTTTGGGACTGGGGTTGTGTCTCTTCCGTCACACTCAGGACCCCCACTTAGCTTAGGGCCCAGAAGTCCACTTAACAGAACCCTTACTATGTGCCACAGGTATTGTGGATAGAGAGATGAACAAGGCTGTGTGTGCTCTGGAAAGGCTCAGAGTCTGACACAGACATAGAGTCCCCCTTTCCTTGTCCCCACCCTGAACCTCACACAGTATGGGGGTACAAAGCGGAGAGACAGTTTGGTGTGAGGTCGGGCAGGGCCTGGGAACTCTGTGGGCTGCCCACAGCCAGGACAGTTCCTCATCCTCTCCAAGTCCCAGAGGGACGCTCACTGTCTGGCAAAGGAAACTCTCACCAGCTGCAGACAACACCCCACTGGGGCCTTGGGAGCGGCGGCAAAGGGCTGATCCTCAGGCCAGCCTTAGAACCATGAACCCCTGCCTTGAATGCCCCCCTCCTCACTGCCTGGCTGCTGAGGCCAGAGCGGGGTGTGTCCACAGTGCCCCAACCCCCTGAAGCCAGAGGGGGACTACTGAAAAACTGGGACTGGGAGCCAGCTTCAGTCAGGAAGGGTTGTGCTCCTTCCACTCCTCTCAGCAGCGGGCCAGCCAGTGGCTCTACCTGTTGTGTCTCCCAGTTACCAGGTGCCTGGAATTGACCATTTGAGAGGGAACGGTGACCCCTGGCCCTTAAGTTGGGTCTGGCAGGAGGCAGCTGTTTCCCTCCTCTAAGAAAAGGAGGCCTGGGGTCAGCGGACAGGGTTCATAACAAGGAAGAGCCTATGCCATCTGTAGGCCTCCCTTTCCTCATCTGCGAAATGGCAACAGCTGCCACTTTCTCCCTACCCCTGAGGCCACCAGCAAGGATAGAATCAGGACTGGGCACCACCGAGTCCACTTTCCTCCAAGAGGGCGACTGTCAGGCTTTCAGCCAATGTCTGGCTTCAGAGAAGGAGGGAGGCTCGCAGAGGGCCCTGGATTGTATTTGTGAGGACTCCTGCCCACCCCTCTATCTCCTCCTACTCTTCCTGTCTGGTCCCTGGGGCAGAGTGTCCCGGATATTTCTGGCTGCCTCCTCCAGGCCTTTGGCTTCCCAGGCTCACACAAGTGGCCCCCATATCCCTGCCCTGCTTTGATGGAGTGAACTCGGTGGGAGTTCCCTGGCAGAAGAGGCACATTTTCCTTGCCTGCAAATTCATACATGAGGATCTGTGCGTGTGTGTGTGTGTGTGTGTCCTAGTAGCGAGAGAAGTTCCCCTGCCCCCTCCCAACTCCGGCTTTGTCACTGTGAGCCACTCCAACTTCCTGAAGAAAGCTTGTAGTTGAACATGTCCTGAATGGCAGACACCATCCTACACAGGTCTGGGCCTTGGTTTCCCCAACTGGAAAATAAGGTGGCAGAAGAAAATAATCACTAAGCTCTCTTCCACCTGACATTTTGGAACCCAAAGTCTTAGCTGATCATCCAAGGAAGTTCTTTGCAGTGGGGAAAATGCCCTAGGGTGAGCAGGAGGAGGCTTGGGACTGTCTGCTCCAAGGTACAGGATCATGGCCAATTCTCTTCTTGGTCCTCCACTGTAAATGAAGGGGTTAAACCATATGAGCCTGAAGTTCCTTCCAATTGTGACCTCCTGGCAAGAGGCGAATACCCTGCATTTGTAGCACAGAAAGGCAGCAGAGCCCAGTAGTCAGGGGAACACTCTACAATCAGACTGGCTGGAAGCCAGTCCCAGCTCTGCCACTCTCTAGCCATGTGACCTTGGGCATGTGACTGAACTGTTGGTGCCTTAGTCTCTTCATCTATGAAATATAAACACGTGGTGTTTCTATAAGCAATACATGTTTAATATCTATTAAATGAGGGGAAATAAGAGTATCTATTCATAGGATTATTGCAGGGACAACAGGAGTCAAAGTACTTACCAAAGTGCTTGACATATGGTGCAAATTAAGTGTTAACTATTACTATTTCAAGAACCCTTCCCTTCCCATCTATACTTACCATCCTCTCATCAGCCCCACTTACCTTTTCCCAAGGTCCAGAGCTACACAGCAACGGAGGGATGAGTGGGAAGTAGACATCAGCTTCCCATTCCCAGCCCAAGTCAAGGAGTACTTCGACATTCAGAGGTTTGAAGGACGCTCACCTGCTACACTCCCATTTTTACAGAGAATGAAGTAAAGGCTGAAAAGGAGATCGAACCAGCCCAGAGTCAGGGCCGGAGGTGCAGGCTAAATTGGAACCTGCTCCGGACCCCGGCCTGGTGCACTCTGCTTTACCTCCACCTTCCCCTCCAGGGTCCAAGAATCTCTGCTACCCGCCGACCCAATGGGGGTAGACTAGGTATTAATCCTGTCCTTGCTTCTTCCAGCTGAATGACCTTGGACAAGTCATGTAAATTCTCTGAGCTCCATTTTAAACACTTTATAGATATTGTCCCAATTACCATGAGGTAGGTGTTCTTATTGGTCACACTCCGAGGACACAAGGCAGAGTTGGAGTACTTGTACAAGAGCATAAGCCGCTTTAGTACAGGTTAAATGAGGGTATCTTCGTAAGCAGCCCTCACAATGCCCCGCTTGCATTACGTGAATATGTGGTCATTTTTTGTTTCCATTTCCCACACGGAAGTGAGTGACCCTGCAGGGCTTCCGATGCCCTCGGGCGCGCAGCCATCCAGCCTGCGGGCCACCATATCACATGAGCCCTACTATCTTTAGCCAGGGAGATATTTATATCCCCCGGAAAGTTTTCCGCTCTGTGGGGGGAGCCCCAGAGACGGTGGCCGCTGAATCGAGGCCCCCAGCGGCGGCCCCCCGCCCGACCGGCTCGCCATGCCGCGGGCCCCAGAGGCTCCCCCGGTGCAGGTGTGGGTGGGCGGCCAGCTCTTCCA
>NC_043708.1:102478303-102530042 GCF_006229205.1 Suricata suricatta
GCGGCCGCCGACGAGCTGCTGCAGGCCGTGGAGTGCGCCGCCTTCCTGCAGGCGCCGGCGCTGGCGCGCTTCCTGGAGCACAGCCTCACGTCGGACAACTGCGCGCTGCTGTGCGACGCGGCCGCCGTCTTCGGCCTGCACGACGTCTACCGCAGCGCCGCGCTCTTCATCCGCGACGGCTCGCGCGAACTGGCGGCCGAGCTGGTTCTACCCGAGGCCCGCGCCTACGTGGCGGCGCTTCGGCCCAGCAGCTACGTGGCCGTGGGCACGCACACGCCCGCGCCCGGCTTCCTGGAGGACGCGTCGCGCACGCTCTGCTACCTGGACGAGGAGGAGGACGCGTGGCGCACGCTGGCCGCGTTGCCCCTGGAGGCCAGCACGCTACTGGCGGGCGTGGCCACGCTGGGCAACAAACTGTACATCGTGGGTGGCGTGAGGGGCGCCAGCAAGGAGGTGGTGGAGCTGGGCTTCTGCTACGACCCGGACAGTGGCATGTGGCGCGAATTTCCCAGCCCGCACCAGCCGCGCTACGACACGGCGCTGGCCGGCTTCGATGGCCGCCTTTACGCCATAGGCGGCGAGTTCCAGAGGACGCCCATGAGCTCTGTGGAGCGATACGACCCGGCTGCGGGCTGCTGGAGCTTCGTAGCCGATCTGCCGCAGCCGGCTGCGGGCGTGCCCTGCGCCCAGGCGTGTGGCCGCCTCTTCGTGTGTCTGTGGCGGCCAGCAGACACCACGGCTGTGGTGGAGTATGCTGTGCGGGCTGACACGTGGCTGCCAGTGGCCGAGCTGCGGCGCCCGCAGAGCTACGGCCACTGCATGGTGGCCCACCGCGACAGTCTTTACGTGGTGCGCAACGGACCTTCCGACGACTTCCTACACTGCGCCATCGACTGCTTCAACCTGGCCACGGGCCAGTGGACGGCGCTGCCTGGCCAGTTTGTCAACAGCAAGGGAGCGCTCTTCACAGCCGTGGTGCGTGGCGACACAGTCTATACGGTCAATCGCATGTTTACGCTGCTCTATGCCATTGAGGGTGGCACCTGGAGGTTGCTCAGGGAGAAGGCCGGTTTCCCAAGGCCCGGCTCCTTGCAGACCTTCCTTCTTAGGCTGCCTCCTGGCACCCCGGGGCCTGTGGCCTCAACGACACCAGAACTGTGACCTGGGCTGGTCTCAAGAGGGGATATCTCGAGTCTTCGGTGAGCCATGGCAGAGTCAGTAAGGCTGGCCTTTGGAGCTATGTGGAACTTCTGTCTCCCTGGTTGAAACATCCAGGTCTGGGGCCTTCTGGTGACAAGAACATGTCCAAGAAATTCAAAGAGTAATGGGGACACCAGGGTCTGAACTCTCAAATTACTTAGGCTCTGCCAAGAGATGGTGGGTCACATTGCCGGTGAGGGGTAGGATTTCAGGCTTGTATGTGAATGGGCCAATAATTGAGAATGGGAAGGAGGGAGTTAAGTGATGTTAAACTGCCAGTCAGTAGGCAAGAATTAGGCACCTACTGTGTGCCCAGTACAGTGTTAGGCCTAATGTAGCTGTAGTTGCCAGAGGGACCCACAAAGCATAGAGTCTAATCCAAGACAACAAAAGGTTTACACGCACTTGTCTTGATCCACTAAGGGCTAAAGGCAACAAGCGAAACAAAAACTCCACAGTGCAATAAAGTATTGAAGAAATCTGGACAAAGGGAAAATAGGGAGAGAAAAGATATGTAACTGTAGGAAGGAGGATCATATACAAAGTGTATGGAGAAGACAGGCAGGATAATTAGCTGCCGCATGGAAGGTTCAGAAGGTGTAGAGCTCAGAAAAGATGGGGGAAAGCTGGGGCAACTGGCAAGAGGCTCTGAGAGCCCAGCGTTTAAGGCAGAATAGCTTGTAGATGAAGGCATTTGGGGAGGGAGCGAGGCCAGGATGGCTTGTAGAGACAATAACTGAGCCGAACCTGGAGTGAGAGGTGGAGGGGGTGGGGAGGGTTCCCCGGGCAGTGGATTATTAACTTCCATGACTTCAGCTCACTCAAGGTAGGAGCCCAGTCTTGGCCAGGTCTCACTGCCTCATCTCCCTCAGTTGTGTCCCTCTCCACTTTCTGCAGGTTTGTTCTCCCCTAGCCTCTGCTCCTGTCATTCTCTAGGCCTGGAATGCCTTTCCTCTCCACCACCAACCCCTCTTTTGGCTCTGTACCCACCTCCTCTGTGCAGGGCTGACTGTTCCTGACCTTGGCTGCCTACATTGCTCATTGGACCCCTGACTGACATCATCCTGTGTATGTGTGAAACCGTGCTCGTGTGTGGATAGCAAGGGCAGACACCCTGTTGTGCATTCACCTGACCTGAGCACTTTCCCACCTACAGAATCAAATAATGAGGTCCTGAAAGAACGCAGGTTGTAGAGGCTGTACTCCTTAGTGTTGGTGTTGGATGAGGTGCCTTCTTTAGAATATTCCTACCCTGATTTCTGGTCAGATGCCTATGCCAGTCCTCCAGCTTCTCCATGCCCTTGGGCAGACATCTCTGGGTGTCCTGAATGGTCTCCACCCTCCTGGACCTGAGACTCATGGGCAACCCTAGCCTCATCAGAAACCTCGAATGTAGTACCAGCATGGAGCTTAGCATAAGGGCTGCCCCAAGTTGCCTTTTTCCCTGACCTGTGTCCCAGGCCCTGGAGAAAGCTGCCCTCAGAAGCCCAGGACCTGCATGCCCTGGAGTAGCCTAATCTGATGAATTACAACAATAAATCCTGATTTTTGCATCCTGTGAATAACGAGCAAAGTACTTTCACATCCGTCTTCCCACTCCAGCTCTACCTCAGGCCTGGGAGCTAGGTAGTTCTTACTTTCTGATGTTGTCAAAGTATACTTTTTATCACATGTCAAAGGTTTATTTAACTCATTAACAAGGGAACCAGAAGAATGGTTCAGAGGACCATTTGAGATTTGTGTCTTTAGTTGGAAAAAACCTAAGTGCGTTTGCTAAGAGGTGAAGCTGGTTAGTATCTTAACAGGACAATAAAACCATAACTTTTGTGGTCCTGTACTGGACTAAAATCCTTTACATCTTCACATACACACACATACTTATACATGCAGCTACTAGCCAGCATGTAGCTTCACAAAGTCAGGACTCTAGTCAATGGTAAATTGTAAAACAGGTATTTAATTTCTCCCAAGAATTAAGTAATGCTTAACTGTTCAACTCTGCCCCACAATGATGTTGAAAAGATGTACGGTCCTTTTACCATTTCTTTTTTTAATGTTTTTTTTGAGAGAGAGAGGGTAAGCAGGGGTGGGGGAGAAAGTGAAAGGAAAGAAAATTGCAAGCAGGCTCTGCACTGTCAGCACAAAACCCAACATAGGGCTCGAACCCACAAACCATCAGATCGTGACCTGAATCGAAATCAAGAGTAGGATGCTTAACTGACTGAGCCACCCAGGCGCCCCTACCTATTCCTAAGTTATGGATAATTTCTCTTACCAGTTCAGAGCACTCTCCTCCTTACTCACTCCTCCCAACCAGTGCTGAACACCCTGAGGTTTGTAATCTTGAGATCTGTCCGCTCATCTGTCCTCTCAACCCACAGAGCTTTGTGTTTGGCAGCTTTTGCAGCTTGCTGTGTGAACCTGTCCACAGGGCGGGGTGGTATTCCTTGGTCCAGAGCAGCCCTTTCTGAGATGTCTTTTGTGCATAATAATAGCACTGTTCACAGTGAGCTTTCCCACAGTTGGCTTATTTAAGCTCTGTAAGAATTTTAAGTGGCAGGCAGCTTGGCAAAACCCCTACTCTTGAAGATTAAAAAAAATCCAAACACCCAAAGGTCATGTGATTAGAAGCAGCACAACTAGTAAGTAGCAGAGCCCAGCTTTGAACCCAAGGCCACATGTTTGTTTTCTGTAGCTGCTTCCTTGCTTCACAGACATTCTGAGATGGACAGAGTTTCTGCCAGTCTCCTTAGCACTCTCCTCCCTGTTACCCTTGTCTCTGCACCACCTCTTCTTGGGGTTTAAGTGCTCCCCTAAATGCCCTTTCTCTCTGGCTGTCATAGGAAAACTAACTGTCCTGGGCTCTCTTGCCTTAGAATCTAGCTGGGATTCTAAGGTCCTGCTTCCTGAAGGCGCTAATGACTTGTTAAGGCTCTGAGGGGTGTTTGCACTTTCACATATTCTCCCTCTCCCTCCCTCTCACAAAGTGGGGAGGTTTTCATGACACAACCCACCTTCTCTGACCTTATGGGTCAGGCTCTGTCATTCCTCCCACCACCCCAGGCAAGAGTGCTCACCATGTCTGCGTGCAGGTGAGCAGACCACCTGAAAGGTCAAGTGAGTCACCCAAAGTCACACAGCCAGTCAAGTGGAAGAGCAAGGACTTTCTCCAGTCTCTGCTGTTCCTACTCCCTTTTCCTATTTTCCTCCATAGCATCTAGCATCATCTAGCATCTAAGCTTACTTCTTTAGAGTCTGTTTCCTCATACTAAAACTTGAGCTCCACAAAGGCAGAGATTTTCACCGCTGTATCATCAGGACCCAGAACAGTGACTAGAACATAGTAGGGGCTTAATTATTTAATGAATGAATGGTCCCCAATGAATGTCAAAAGAATGAATGAATGATCAATCAGAGGAAAAACTCCTAGAGGCTGTCAGATTTCAGAGGAGAGGGGTATCATTTCTAGCAGGGCAGGGCAGGTGACCAGGGGGATGGTGAGCTGTGGGGTCCACAGTACTTCCAGGACAGAGTGGGATCTGGGAACAGCAGCTCGTAGGTCATTCCTCTGCCTTCAGTAGAGGGGAGGAGACTGGAGTTGAAAGTGCTAATCATCCTGTGAGGAATCGCTCCTCTTGGCAGTGGAATACTGGAATCTGCACAGGGCTGTCTGTTTATTTTCCTTTGGCCCCAAGCAGCTGGGTCACTTTTTCACCCTAATTGCTTTGCTTCAGGTTGCTGTCATGCCAGGAATAGAGGCAAGTTAACAGTGGTAGTGGGACAAACAGAGGTCAGCTCAGAGGCCTCCTCTGAGCACCCGATCCTGGGCACAGACTGTGGGATCCCCATGGAGGGGTCTTTCAGGACTCATCCCCGTGGTGACCTCTGCAACCCACATGATTCGGCCCTCGCTGGAGTGGGAAACACTCCATGACCCATCAGGCCTGCTCTCCATGATTCCATCCTTATTTTCCTAGTTAAGTCTCGCCCTCTTGGTATCCCATTCTTTCAGCCCTTTGCTTTCATTCAGTGGACAAAGACAAAGGAATTGAATTCTAATGTGGCATCTGGGCACCTGTGCCCTTCAAATCCCTCTCACACACAATTTTGATGTGTGGCCCAGTGTGTTTTGCTTTTCAGTAACGTTTTTACTCTAATAGGGACTTTCCGCAAATGTGCCTAACCCCCCCAGTCCTGATTAGCAGAGGGAAGTGCAAGTGCTCAGAAAGGGAGCTCGCTAGTGGCGTGGGGTGGGAAGAGGGGACTGAGGATCTTGCAGGCTCAGCAGAGGGCCAGCAGTGTCTGCCAGGTGGCCAGCTCATCTGAAGTCAACCCTGGCTCTGACAGTAACCACTCTGTGACCACAGCTAAGTACCTTAACGTTGCTGAAATGAAAGTGTCTCAGCTCCAAGCAGGGAGGACAGTTCCTGCCCCGGAGGGTTGGTAAGAGTGACGTGAGAACCTACGGGCCAGCATGTGTTATGCTCACCTTCCACATCCCTTCCTCCCCGCACTCCTCCCTGTATCAGGACCCTCTTCATGAGGCAGGCAGGCTTTGGATGAGCCAAGTACTGTCCTGCCATCTGCGCATTTATCGCTCAGTGAGGAGACAGGATGGCAGGACCAGTAAGCATCGGCTTTGGCATCAGGGGACTTGGCTTCATACTCCAGCTCCATCACTTGCCAGCTGTGTCTTCTGGGCAAACTTGGTTTTTTTATAAAATGTCCATGGTTGTAGGATTTAACCATATACAGAGTTGTGCAGATAGATTACATGAGGCACCACTAGCTTTCCCTTTAGGGAGGTAGGTTAGAACCTGAGTGTAAAGAGCCTTGAATGCCAGGCTAACTTGGCATTCATTCTGTAGGAAGTGGGGAGACACAGCAGGTGTTTGAAGCCAGATAACATGTTTCTTGAATTCCAGTACCAAGCCCCTCACCCTGCCCTGTGCTGCGCGGCTCCTGTCTGCCCTTCCAGATCCACTCTCCCTTTCTCCTGCTCCACACCCCAGGAGGCTGCCCTTGGGGGTTAAATCACTGGACTCTCTTGACTCCAGTTCAGAAAGGAGGCACCAGCATAAGGTGAGGGGTGGGGAGGAGTGGAAAGTAGGGGACTTGGTTCCTGGCCCCCTCCCACAGGGCTGCCTCACGCTGATCTCCCCTCACTGGCGTGCATTACAGCTCCTCTCCCCGTCACTCTCCAGCCCAGCAGTGCTGAGAGCCTCTCTGTCATTAGTCTTGCACTGTCCCTGTAGTAGCTTTTCCAGGCCTTGAGAAGAGACTCTGATCACCCAATCTGAGTGTGCCATCCTTTCCTGCTGAGATACGTGCCCTGTCCCCTCTGGTCCTGGTCTCTCTGCGCATCTGTCACTGAGTGGCTAGGTTTGGGCACAGCAAAGGACTGGAAAATGTCCATCTCCGTGTCTTGGCTTGATTATACAGTGATGGGAACCAGAAGAACATCTTACCAGAAGGGGTGGTGCTTCAGCGTCCGGAAGCTAGGGCCTTTGCCTCCTGAGCCACTTGAATTTGAGGGGAAAAAAGTGACCTTTAGAGGCTCTCTGAGGAGTGGCTGGGAACGGAAACAGAACCAGATGCATGAGCTTCAGGGAGCGCAGCTTCTACTGTCCCCTCCCAAGTGAGGGACCAGGCAGGTCTGCAGCCCCTGCCTCTAGGTAGGGCCTGGTTCCCTACAGCCCTGGCCAGACCTGACCTTTACCAGGTTTAATGAAGGGGTCCTGCAGGACACATAAGGGGACCCCTGGAGACCATTACTGCCATCCATTTTGCTGGGTGATGTTGGCCTGATTGCATTACCTCTCTGAGCCTTGCATTGTGTCTGTCATTGAAGATGATAGCCCATCTGGTGCACATGTTTGTTGTGTGATCAGGTGAGGGAATGTGTGTGCCAGGCGCATGGTGAGGGGAGCCGGGATACCCCAGCTTCTAGCTCAGACTTTCTGGATTCTAACTCCAACACTTTCTGACTGTATGACCTAGGGCAGCTGTTAACCTCTCTGAGCCTCAGGTGGCATCTGTCAGTGAGGGCTGTTGGGAGGTGAGTGAGATAGTACACAGAAGGAGCTGAGGACAGTGTGAGGCCCACAGCAAGTGTCAGTAAACCAGAAAACCCCGGGCCCTTAGGCAAGGGCAGTGGATTGTCTTGCCGGTAGCAGGTGCTCTGGCTCCAGATGGAGAAGGTAATTAATGACTACATAGTGTGGTTGGGATTGCCAAAGTGGGGCTTTGGTCTTGAAAGTATCTGCCACCATTCCTCTTGATTAGGCATTGTTCCCAGAATATAACCCCTTGACTCTGCAGTGTCTTAGATACATAAGCCAAGTAAGGTGGAGGGGCAGGCATGTGAGGCCTCTCACCACATCCTGAAAGGTATCAGCCTTGGCCCCAGCACCTGTATCTGAAGGCTCTGAACCCCTGGGGGGATGCCAAACACTTAGCTTCAGAAGCAGTAACCTAGCCTGAACCTGGAAAACCACCCTGGACTGCTACTCAGCCATCTCCTTGATCAGCTGTCCCCACCTAGTCTGGGGTTTGGAGGGAGAGAGCAGAGGCCCTGATAACAGATTCAGAGGTGGTGGCTTCCTCAACCTGCAGCACCCACCCTTCTCAGAGCTCAGCCTGGTCCAACACACAGACTATGGTCCCTGCTTCTGGCCTGTGCGTTGGTGACCCATGCTTGTCTCTGCTCAACTCTGCTGTCAATCTAAAAGGGGCCATGTTCTCCCCAGGAGAGCACACCCAGCGGTCATGAGTCAACCGGGACCTCTATCCCTTCCCTGAGATACTAGGAGGCCTTGTGCCAATTAACACCAAGCCCCTCCCAGCAGCCACTAGGCCCTACATGTGGTCCCTCCAGGCTCTGACAGGCAGGGCACTTACGGAATGGGGACTAGCTGCCTTTGTCCCTTGAAATCACTTCACTAACGGTGTTATTCCAGGTACCCAGAGCTTCCCTCAATACTTTCTGGTGAGTCTTTCACCTGACAATTCGGTGAACCCTCTGTGGAAGCCAGTTACCTTTCAGCATAGGCCACCCCTCAGTGGGCTAACTTTCATGGATTTCCCTCCTTCCCCTCCTTCCTTCCTCTTCATTCAGCAAACACTTTGGAGCACATTCTCTAACCACCAGGTGTGCCAGGCACCAGGGTCAGAGAGACAAACCAGGTTTAGTCCCTGTGCCCAGGGCTTCACAGAGGAATGAAGGAGGCAGCCCCTTTGGCAGTTACAGGACCACAAGGTAGGCTCCCTGATGGAGAGAAGTCCCTTCAGTGAGAAGCAGGGTTGCAAGCCTCCATTCACGTTTCCCGAATCCCACTTTACAGTCTTAGACCTTTCTCTCGGTTCTGAGAGTGATAGGACACACTCTGCCCCATTTGGCTGCTGCCTTTACTCATGTCCTCTCGTTGCAGCAAGGGCAATCACCTTTGGCTAAGTTAAGGGAGAACAGGATTCTGTCGGAAGGACTTGGGGCAGCTCCAGGCTCCCCAGGAAGGCCAGAGCACCTGTCTGGGAAAGGATAGGAGCCGAGCAGTGGCAAGGGTCCACTGCAGCAGAAACTGTTCACAGCCCTCCAAGGCTGCAGCCAGAGTGAGTATGTTTGAGATACCAAGGTTACACCACAGAGTCAGCCTGGGCCTGTGTGGGTGATACGTGCCCACCCCCTGGTCAGGGGAGGACAGGACATCTTGACCAATGACACACTAAGGTGGCCCACAGCTGTGGGAGGAAATTCCTCCATGTTCACTGGTGTCACTTAAAAAAATCAGGAGTGACCTTGGAATAGAATGGAATAGATGGAAGGGAACAGAGTAGGTGGGGATCCAGAAAACTGTAGCGACCACCTTGGTCTCCCTTCCATCATCCTTGTTGGCTCCACTGTGTTGACTGTTCCTCCCTGGTTGCAGCATCAAGTCCAGACTCCTTAAGGCTCCCGGTCCAGGCACATTGACAAGTTCACCATTTCCCTCTGGCCCCAGATTGTCCTGGGCCTGGGTGACTGCAGCCTGGAATGTCCTTCCTCCACTTCTCCATGTGAAGAACTTCTGCCCATCCTGCCAGGCTTGGCTCAATTGTGCCCCCTTCCTAGATCTCTCAGCCTGGCGCAAACTCCTGCGGGGTGGGACCTCACCTCTGCCTGGAGGCTGCCTTCGCTGCACCAGAATCTGTGGCCTATGAGTTTTCTGTCCTCATGGTGGAGTCCCCGAGTGCCCCTCTGACCCTCATCCTCCCTCTCTTCCTTGTGCTCAGCACAGGGCCTGCTGAGGTTCATGGGATTGTTTAGCTGCTGAGGGTATTTAGAATGTGTGATTAAGCCATGCCCTGGGGCCAGTCCCTTCTGGGTCCCAGGCCCCAGGCTTTCCTCCTTCTGCCTTCACCCAACACCCAGTTAATGTCTCTGCAAAGCCTTAAAATGTTCTTTTAATGACCAGAAATAAATAAATAAATAAAATCATAGATTAAAAATCTTGAGCCGTAAAACAGCCGATGACGCTGTGTGGGCAACTTCCCAGAGGACAGACAACACACACACATCTCCTGAATGGGTGGCCTTATAAGGACAGGTTCAGGAAGAGAATGGGCAGGAGGCAGGGCCACTCGCCAGGAGAGGGAGAGGCAGGGACAGGGGTGAGTGCCCCACTGCCAAATTGGGAGCAAAGCCAGCAGGGATGCTGGCTAGGACCCAGGTCCACAGGGGGAGCTGGCAAAGTGCGACATTCAGAGCCCTCATTGGCCCAAAGCCTGACTGATCTTCTGCCTCCACTGCCATCATCACCAGCACAGGGGCTGACCTGCTCTCAGTCAGCTGCCATGCTGACCCATGCTGGCCAGCCTAGCACTGGTGACCTGCCAGCCCCAGGATGGGCCATTTCTCATTCTTCTTTCCACCTTCTACTATTTGTGGGCCCAGCAGGGCCTGACACCCAGCTGGCATTCAATAAAGGTTTGTTGGGTGGAAGAATTAGTAAGTGAATGGTTCCTTGGTTGTAGTTTTGGCTACACCAACTGAGTGTGGCACCTGGAAACAGGGGCTGTGTCTTCTTAGAGGGACTAGTTTAGGGCTGAGTTCATGGGAGACACTTAAAGGATTTGGTGGTTGAATGGGCCCTCTCTGGGGTAGGACTGAGTGATCAGTTCTTATCCCACTCAGGACCACCCTTGTCCCTAGCATGCAGGCATATACATCTCACAACTCCCTGCTGAGGCCAGTGGGTGTGTACATACCAGAGAGAGTTTCTGGGAGAGTCCTGATTCTTAAAGCTTTCCTCTGACCCCAACATGTCTGGGAACAAAGCCCTGGCCCTGAGAATGGAGAGTGAGGAGAGGTATGTACTGGGAGCTCCCATGCAGATGGGGGTGGGTGTGGGGGGGAAGGAGGTGCTCTGGAAACCTCCCCCAGCCCCCATTAGCTCATCTCCAGAGCTCCCTAGAGCCCTAGATGCTCTTTGCAGTGAGTTTTACAGCAGGCAGAATTGATGGTCAAATGAGATGAAGAGATGGGAGGTCACCCCTTCGGGTTGCCAGCTTTTACTGGACCTAAAAACCATCATTTAAGAGCCACTATTCATGAGTTAAAGCATTGACATCGCCCTAAATCCTCTTTGAACAGGCCAAGAGTGCTCCCTGCAGGGGTCACCAAAGGAATTCTCTAATCACCAGATAAGACAGGAGGACAGGGCAGCTAGAGGTCAGCCTGGGGAGGGACGGGGAGGAAGTGTGGAGGGAAGGAGGCTGAGAGAGGAGGTGGGCCCAGGAAGGGGAAGCTCCTGACTTCTCCACTTGACCCTTGAGGGCCAGCCCTCACCTGAGGGTGCACCCACTCCACCATGCCCGGAGGGGAAGGGTCGGGGGCTGAGAGGAGGCTCTGGCAGCCCCTCAGCTGGCGCTGTTCCTGGTGCCAGGAGACTGTTGTCAGCTGCAGAAGCCTGACTCAAGTTGAAGCAAGAGCCCCAGAGGCTCCTACCAGAGGTGGGAGAAGAGTGAAGCCAGCTGATAGCTTGAGCCTGGTGAGCGTCCAGCCTTGCCCAAGACCCTGGCCTCTGGGTAAGGCCTGCTCTGTAGTCGTTCTGTTCCAAAATAGAAACATCCCTTGTATAAAGAGTAATGCAAAACACAACAAAACTCCTTTATGTGACTGCTTGAAATTCCACCATTAGTCACATATTATTTTGGGTTAAGCATTGCCCCTCTGTGGTACATTGAATAATGGTCCCTTGAAGACATCCATGTCCTAATCCTTGGAATTATGTTACCTTACATGGTAAAAAGGACTTTGCAGATGTGATTAAGTTAAGGGTTTTGGGATGGGAGATTATCCTAGATTATCCAGGTGGGTCCAATATAATCACAAAAGGTCTTTATAAGAAGGAGGCAGATGGGTCAGCTAGAGGGCAATGTGTGTGTGTGCACATGTGCACACGTGTGTGCACACACACACACACACACACGGAAAGGGAGCAAAGAGCTTGAGAGTTCAGACAGAAATAGTTTATGAAACACTACCTCCCCCCCAAGAAACTCCCAGAGTCAGGAGACCTTCTTCAATCCGCTGGTACCTAGCCTCTGAGGGAACATAGTGGGAACACCGAAAAGGAGACAGAGTAGAGGGGAAAGAAGTGACAGCAAGAACCGAGGTAGAACTTGCTTCATTAAGCTTCCCCTGGCCAGGCTCTGGTTGCTATGCAGTGCCCTGGCTCCACCATCCCCCTGGCCTCCTCTCCAAGGGTCATCCTGCTTAGACCCTGCCTTCAGGTAGCAAAGTGTGTCATCTGCTGCTGTGTCAAGGGGCCACTAATACAGTGACTGACCTTTAGTATTAGCTGTAGAGATTATCCTCTCAGGTGGCACTCCCAGAATCCTCTGCTGTGGCTTCCTTAAACCCTGCTGACCAGAGAGGCTGAGTCATAGGTGGGGGTGGGGACATTCCGCCAGATTTTCTGAGTTTGATTATAAATGCTAGAGATTTGTTGACCATAACAATGATGAGAAGGATGATCAGAGTAAAGGTAGCCATGATTACAGAACCAGGCAGGGTATAAATATGTATAAATAAGTAAACAGCTACTAGATACCATCCCACAAGCTGCCTGTGTGCTATCTCATTCAACATCCGAACTGGGAAGTTTCAGTATCCATATTTGATAGATAAGGAACTGAGGCACAGAGAAGATACAGGACTTTCTAAAGGTGATATAGCTGGTTAGTAATGAGACTATAGTTTCAGCTCAGATCTATTCATTCAGCTTCAGAACCCATGCCTTTAACTACCATACTATTCCACCTCCTAAAAATATTTTAAATTTACAACGTGCCCATTGATGCCCCATTTCATTTATTTTTTAACAAATGTAATTTTTAAAAGTTTATTTATTTATTTTGAGAGATGGAAAGAGTGTGAGCAGGAGAGGGGCAGAGAGGGAAGGAGGGAGAGAGAATTCCAAGCAGGCCTCACACCATCAGCACTGAACCCGATATAGGGCTCAAACTCACCAACTGTGAGATCATGACCTGAGCGGAAACCAAGAGTCAGACTGATGCCCCGTTTTAAGTCAGGCAATAATTTCCTAGGCATGGGAAGTTTGTGCAGGTGGGCGAAGGATGGGAGGAGTGGCGTGGCAGGAGGACATGCAATGTGAGTGAGAAGGTTGCCAATTGGCCACTTCTAATCAAGACCACTTAATAAGGTGGCAGGCAAAGGCCAGACTGCCTTAATCAAAATACATGTAGCTATGAGGGGGCACCTAGCTGGCCAGTCAGTAGAGCATGTGGCTCTTGGTCTCAGGGTTGTAGGTTTGAGCCCCATGCTGGATGTAGAGATTACTTAAAAATAAAAAAAATCTTTAAAAACAAATAAAATACAAATGGCTTTGGATTTAACACTGCTTTTTTAGAAATTGAACTTGAACTTTATTATTCTTTTTCAAGTGCAGTTTTATTTTTGGCCAATTTTATGCCATCTTGCCAATGTTCTCAAATAGTTTTGCATTGCCCACAAGTTACTCAACGCAAGTTTTAAGGCCAAAGAATATTTTTAATGTGATTTCAAGTTGGCAGGCTTAGTGGAAAGCACCCAGGGGTTGGATAGATCTGAGGAGTCCTGGGTTCTGGTCCCAGGCTTGCTGTTTAGGCCTGTACAGGCCTGCAGAAGTCCTCACTACACATTCTAACATGGTGTCTGGGTTAAAGCCACGAGAAGCATGGAAGATTTTGATTTTTTTATGGGCCTCAGCTCCAGGTCCAGTCCTGCTTGCTGGGCAGTTAGGTCTGAGAGGTCTTGATTCTCTGGTAATTGCTGCAGGTCTTTGCACAGGGCCAGCTGGGAAGGGCGGGGGTGCTAGTGTCTTGGCTTCTGACCTCTGCTTCCCTGAGTCATGGACCAGCTCCAGCAACTGGTCGCCTCAATCTCTGGGGTCCTCCAGAGTATAGGCCTGGGGTGACTGGAGACAACTCTGGTCCCAATCTGCCTGCTTCACAAATGAGGAAAGCTGCCAGGTTGTCAGAGCAGGAGGATACCCAGATCTTCTGGCCTTGAGGGTCACACACACTGGCCATGGACCCATTCTATTGAATAAGAATCCTCAGAGGTACTGGTGTAAAAACAGACACATGGCTAAATAGAACAGACCAGAGCCGAGAAATAAACCCATGCATATATGGCCAATTAATTTATAACAAAGGAGCCAAGAATATACAATGGGGAAAGGATAGTCTCTTCAATAAATGGGGCTGGGAAAACAGGACAGCCACATGCAAAAGAATAAAACTCAACCGCCATCTTACACCATACATGAAAATTAAATGAAAATGGGTTAAAGACTGGAACATAAGACCTGAAACCATAAAACTCATAGAAGACAACATGGGCAGTAAGTTCCTTGACATAGGTCTTGGTGATGATTATTTGAATCTGACCCCAAAAGCAAAAATGAATAAGCGGAAAAGAAAATAATTTTGCACAGCAAAAGAAACCATCAACAAAATGAAAAGGCAACTACTGAATAGGAGAGATATTTGTGAATCATATATGTGATAAGAGGCTAATGTCCAAACCATATAAAGAACTCGTATAACTCAACACTTAAAACAACAATTTTTTTTCAATTTAAAATGGGCAGAAGATCTGAATAGACATCTTTTCAAAGAAGACATATAGATGGCTAATAGGTACATGAAAAGATGCTCCACATCATTAATTATCAGCAAAATGCAAATCAAAATCTCAATGAGATATCACCTCACAACTGTTAGGATGGTTATTAACAAAATGATATAACAAGTGTTGGTGAGGATGTGGAGAAAAGGGAACCCTTGTGCACTGTTGGTGGAAATGCAAACTGGTACGGCCACTATGGGAAACAATAGGGAGGTGCCTCAAAAAATTAAAAATAGATCTGCCATATAATCCAGAAGTTGTACTTCTGGGTATCTGTTCAAAGAAAACAAAAACACTAACTCAAAACTATAGATGCGCCGCCATGTTCACTGCAGCATTATTTACAATAGCCAAGATTTGGAAACAACCTAAATGTCCATGCATAGATGAGTGGATAAAGAAACTGTGGTGTATATATACAATGGAATATTATCCAGCCAGAAATGGAATGAAATCTTGCCATTTGAGACAACATGGATGGACCTCAAGGGTGTTATGCTAAGTGGAATAAGTCAGAGAAAGACAAATACCGCAATGATTTCTCTTACATATGTGATCTGAAAAACATAAAAACAAAAACCAAGCTCAGAGATACAGAGAACAGATTAGTGGTTGGGAGAAATGGGTGCAAGAGGTCAACAACAACAAAAGCAATTTAAAAAAAAAAACAGATTGAAAATAATCCCCAGAGAGCTTCTTAACAAAAATAAAACAGATTCCTGGGGCTGCCAAGCTGGACTTCTTTACATCAGATCACCCAGGAGTAGGGCCTGGGACTCTCTTACACAGTCTCCAGGGGATTCTTATGTATAGCAGCCACGTCCAGTCTCTCCACTTTTCCCAGGGAAACTGAGGCCCAAAGAGGCTTTGAGCCAGTTATCAGCAGAAACAAAATAAGAATTAGGGCTTCTGAACCACAGTTATACATTCTTTCCACACCATGACCAGGAGCCCACAGAACCAAAAAGAACTGCCCACGATTTATTTATTTATCTTTATTTTTTTAAGTAGGCTCCATACCCAGCATAGAGTCCAATATGAAATACAAACTCACAACTCTGAGATCAAGACCTGAGCTGAGATCAGAAGTCAGACACTCAACTGGCTGAGCCACCCAGGCACCCCCATTTTAGTATTCTTAAAATCAAAGTTACTAATGCACAATTTAAAGAGTCTAATACAGGTAGTTTTACAAGGCTTGTATGAAAAAACAGTTCCTTGTTCAGGCTCCCCCATCCATCCCTCTACAGAAGCAACCACTTTCAATTCTTTCAGCTGATTGTTTTAGTATTGAAGAAGACCAGAATGTCACCCCAAAGTATGCCTCTTTGACATAAAAATTATTTTGAGTTGAAGGTAATTAAGAAGCAACAAATGCAGGTGTGCCTGGAGTGGCTCAGTCAGTTAAGCGTCTGACTTTAGCTCAGGTCATGATCTCAGGGTTCGTGAATTCAAACCTCACCTAAGGCTCTGTACTGACAGCTAGCAGCCTGGCGTCTGCTTCAGAATCTGTATCTCCCTCTCTCTCTGCCCCTCCCCTGCTCGCTCGCTCGCTCTCTCTCGCGCTCTCTCTCAAAAATAAACATTTAAAAAAAATAGCAGCAAATGCAGGAAAAAGTCTCTCTCTACCCTCCCTCCCCCCATTTTGCCTAATTCCAAGGTATAAATTCTCCTTTTTTTGGAGATAATTCTTACCAGCACAGAGATGCTCCAGAGGAACCGCAAATACTCCTACTCCTTAGTTCGCTTCACATATTTACGTTCCCCACAGCTTGCCATCCCTGGAAGCCTAAAACCGGTTTCCTTTGTCCTGTATTTCTTTACAAATTTACTGTCTTTGTTGAAGATGCTATAGAAGCCAGAGTTGCACCTGCTACTTTGAGTTAATTTTTACTGACATTTCTCCCACATGATGTGTGCCACATGCATTAATAAACTGGTTTTCTCTTCTTAATCTGTCTTTTTATTAAAGAGCCCCAGCTGAAAACCCAAAGTTTGGCCTCCCCTACAGTATTTACCTCCACCTTTGGTATTATTTACATTTTTACAATGAGCATGCCTCACTGTTATTCTTATGTAGTCTTTTTTTTAAGCTTACTTATTTTTTTTAAGTAATCTCTACACCCAAAGTGAGGCTCGAACTTACAACCTTTAAATCAAGAGATGCATGCTGACTGAGCCAGCCAGGTTTCCCTCTTATGTAGTCTTAATAACAAGGCTGGAATGGATTGCCAGGTCTGGCACTGGGCAGGGATGCACGGGCATTGTGGAAGACGCAGAGGTCACTGGGCACAGGCCACCAGCTCCTCCAGGGCTTGCTCACGATGGTTGCCATGGACCAGCAGCACTTCCTTGATCCGGTCCTGCTGGAAGCCCATGTCACTGAACTGTTCCCACAGGCGCAGGAACTCCCCTGCCTGAGGAAGAAGAAGCAGAGAGCATGCTAGGGACTCTGCCAGGCCAGCCACCTCCCTGTGGAGCCCCCTTCCTGGTGCCCACCATGTCGACTCCCCAAGCCAGATAAGCCGAATCCTGGGCAGCACCTGCATTTTGCCTGTACCTCTGACTGACATGGCTTGGCCACTGGCTCCATCCTGGCTTACTCCCTCACTCTGGCCCATCCAGACTCTGTACGCTCTGGTACTGGGGCAGAAAGAAGGAGGCTGCACACAGGCGCGCAGAGGATGCACAGCCTGGGGTCTCTGCCCAGGCCCCGAACCCTGCTGAGGTTTCACACAGTGCAGCATCTGCGCAGTTCCTTCCTCTGCTGGCCCCAGTGCTTGAAAAGTCTCTGCTTATCCTCCCTTCTTCCTCCTCAGCATTTATCCCACCCCTCTGTCCTTCCCTCTGCTGCTATGAAGAGCTGCCTGGCAGAGCCTGAGCCAACAGCACACTGTGGACAGATCATATACACTGGTCACTCAGAATGTACTACTGGGTCCCTGGCTGCTTGCATTCTGGGTTTCCTGGTAGGCAGCAAACCCCCCTCCTCCCTAAGTAGAGTTTAAGCATCTTTGTGCTGCGCTTGGCTCCTCCCTGGGTATCTGACCAGGCACTCTATAATATTTGTGGTGTTGATTCAGCGACATAACACAAAAGCCATGCCACCTGTTTCCCTCCCCACCTCCTCTCCTCCCCTTCCCCGTGCTTTACCTCCCTGGGCTTCTCCTTCTCCCCAGGCTGAGCAAGCAAGCTAGCTCCTGACAGCCCCCAGGCTCTGGCTCTGGCACTGGTGTGCCCCTGTATGCTAGGCTTGTGTGTGTACCCGCATCCTTCCCCTTCACTTCCCCTGGGCCTGGGCAGGCGGCCCTGCTGACCTGGCTCTCGGAGAACTGGAACATCTCCATGGCCTCCTCCACCAGGCTCTCCTCGTAGCCTTGCCGCAGCAGCCGATCACAGGCGCTAAGGTAGCTAAGAAACTGGGCCAGAAAGGGGGAAAGGAGGGTGGTTAGAGGAGGGGCAGGTCAGCCGATGGAAAAGATTAAGAGACACCCCGGGGACCTCGGTGAGGCCTGAGCTCTGACCATGCTGACCAGTCGACCCACCATACACTAAATGGCCCCAGAGACCTTGTGAGCCAGTAAGAGAGGGACAGAAGCCTCCTCTGGGGACCTGGGGGTGGGTGGGAAGCAAGTTCTGACCAACGGTCCCAGACTGGGGACTGTAATCCAGGGAAAGGGCTGTCAGGATGAGCTACAGTGTTTCCAGAACCTAAGGGGGCAGCAGGACTGGCCTGAAACAGAGGTATCTCCCCACCACCTATCCGGGTGAGCACCCACCTGTGTGAAGCAGCCTCCTCGCCCTCCACAGCTGTGCATCTCCCCCTTGTCCCTGGTTACATACTTGTCTGCCCTTCAGGACCATGTGAGCCCCAGTGCCGGGAAAGGGAGGACAGAGGAAGATCCCTCAGGCCTGAAAACCTGTTCATGTCACTCCGTGCTTAGTCACCACGAGATGCTTTTGCTCTCAGGATGAAGTACTGCCTCCTTACCAGAGCTCAACGGCCTGCCCCTGCCCATCAGTGGCCGCAACCCCTCCCTTGGCACCCCCAGGCCCCTCTGCCAAGGTCAGCCTCACTCCTGTTCCCTGGGAAGCCTCTGCCCCCAGTCTCCACTGGGTGCCTTGCCTGCTGCTCCCACAGCACCCATGCTTCCCCTATCACAGCACATACAACTCTATAGCTGTTCTCCTCTCTTCCTCAACGATCCCATCTGCTGACTTTTCGCTCCATAAGGGAAGGGCTGGGTCAGTCTTGTTCACCACTGTGTCCCCAGAGCACCCGGCATGGCAGGCACAAGGAGCTATGCTGTGTTTATAAAATGAACTAAGAACTGCCTTCAAGGAGCTCACAGCTTAGTGGGGGAGATGAACCAGATACGGGAAGTCATGAGTGCCAGGCAAATCAAAGCAAGATTTATAGAGAGTTGATGCCAAGTGAAGGCTCCAGACCACAAAAATTACGAGTATAAGTGGAAAAGAAACAGGTCGGGTTTCTGCAGAACTTCAGAGCTGGGCAGAAAGCATGGATCATACAGATCAACGGTTTTCAAACTGTCTTAGCTTCTGAATTGTCCAAGCATCAGGAGGCTTCAACAATAATGGGAAAGTTGGGGCTGCTCTGGAAGAACTGGGGGCAGGAGCAGGGGAGTCGGGAGTCTAATGCTCCTGCCTCAGGACATCTAGACCTTGCTCTGAGCATGTTTTGTAAACCACAGAGCCAAGCCCTCCGAGCACAATTGGAAGAAACATATCCAGGCAGATGGGCAACTTGCCCAGGGACCCAGGATACAGCCTAGCTCACCTGACCTCTCATCCTTGTCCATCAGGGGCCCCGTTGCTAGAGGAGGGGCTTGCCTGGAGGCCCATAGCAAGGTGCCTGGCCTATGGATGCTTACACACACCACCCATGCTGCCCTGTAAACAGTCAGTGGTGGGAACATCAATCCTTGTGGGAAGAAAGAAGCAATGATGGACAAAGCTTATTTTTTGTATCTCCTCCTTTCTCCCTGGCTCTTCTAACAGCTCTGTCTTCATCACCTGAAGCACTTCCGTCTGGACCATCTGCCATTAATTTCTGGCCAAAAAGTTTTACTATAGTGTATATCCTTTAAGATGAGAAGAAATCTGAACCCAAAGGAGCTGCTCAGTTAATGGTGGAACTTCACAGCATAGTAGGGAATACTGAGTTGGTGGGGGAGGACGTATGAAGTCATCCAGTAGTCCTTCAGGCCCACACCTCAGGGCTTGGCTCCTGACTGATCACCAGGGAAGAAGGCCACCCAGAGATCGGGCGGCCAGGCAGGTGGTCAGTGCATATCTGGAAACACAATGTTCCTGATGCAGTGGGATTCTTCCAGCCCACCCACAGGGAGGCCAGTGCACTGTGCTGGCTCCAACTAATCTGCAGACCCCCACTGGGGGCCTGGTCTCTCATAGTCCTCCTGGCTAGCTTCTTTACCAAGGTCCTGGCTTTCAGCAGCAGCTGAAGATAGGGGCAACTTTACATCTACTCTTAAATCTCAGATCAGCCTGGGGTGCTTCCCTGGAAGGTTCTCCCCCAGGAAAGAGAAAAAAGTACCATGCAGCAAAGATTCAGAGTCAAACCAGTCTGGCCTCAGCCTCCCTGGCCTCAATTTCTTCATCTGCAAAGTGGGAACAGTGGTGGCAACCTTGCAGAATGGAGACCTAATTGAATACTCTCAGATGGAGGGACTGACACAAAGAAGGTGTTCAGTAAATGTCAGCAGCCTCCGTGTTAATCACATGGGGGTCACCATGTTGGAACTCTTCCAGGATGAGGCACCGACCAATGAAGCCAGAGTAGAACAGAAGCAGGAGTGGGTGGGGAAGGGGGCCAGACACATTCACCCACCTCCCCAATCTGGCAGCAGCACATCCTGCGTCAGCTCCGGTCTGAGGGTTACTCTCCTGCTGTCATTCCCTATCCAGGAGCAGACAGTTCTGGACCTCAGGGACCCAACATGTATCAGGCAGCTACATGATTGTGGAAAGGGTGCACAAGCCCTCCAATGGTGGGGGAGGGGCACAGAGACAGCTAAGTGCCAACACTTCTGGGACCTACAGCTCAGCTTTCCAACCAAAAGAGTCCGTGTGTTCAGAAAACAACATGAGGTTGGATATTACAGTCAGGCGGGAGAAGGGAGGTTCGGGCAGTGGCACTCAATGTCACTTCCTACTCAACTCATAATTCTTATCCCTTCCTGTTGTTAGTGGGTCAATTATAAACTTCTCAGCCCAGCCTCCAAGGCACCCTCAATCTGCCTTCAACTCCCTTTCTCTGTCTTATCTCCTACCAGCATCATGCACCCTGTCCTCCAGCAAGGCTGGTGCGATCAGGGCCTCCCAAGCCCTTCCTTGCTGTCTCCACCCCTTTGCTCACACTGTTCCTCCTGCTTGGAATATCATCCCTTCTCCTTCCTTCAAATTCAGAGCTTATTCATCCTTGGAGTCTAGCTGAAGATGTGCCACCTCCATGAAGACTTTCCTGAACCTCCTTGTGGCCGATTAAGAATGGCCATAAATTCTTCTCAGCCCCTTACATCAGAGGAGGTTTCCCCCATAGCTGCCCACCGCATTTAAACACCTAGGAAGTGCCCAGCAAATTCTGTTGACTAGATGGATGGTTGGGTAGATCAAAAGGGAAAGAGATGGATATGGATATGGATAAACTGTTCATTGTGGTTAGAGCTGTGTCTTCCAATATGGTAGCCAGCAGCCACATGTGGCTATTTTAATTTAAATTAATTATAATTAAGTAAAAAGATTCAGTTTCATAGTCACACTATCCATATTTCTTTTTTTTATGTTTTTTTTTTAAATTTATTTCTGAGAGACAGCGAGCAGGGGAGGGGCAGAGGGAGAGGGAGACACAGAATCTGAAGCAGGCTCCAGGCTCTAAGCTGTCAGCACAGAGCCTAATGCAGGGCTCAAACCCACGAACCGTGAGATCATGACCTGAGCCGAAGTTGGACACTTAACCGACTGACCAACCCAGGTGCCCCTACTCTCCGTATTTCAAATAGCCACATATGGCTAAGTGTCTAGTGTATTAGACAACACAGGTATAAAACATCTCTCTTATTGCAGAAAGTTCATTGGGGATCTCTGGAGACATTATTGGTTGCCCAAAGCTCCAGCCCCCTGTGCTTGGAGCAGATACTAGGACAGGAATAGAATATTAAACCTCTACAAGTGGGCATAGGGATTCCTGATAAACTCTTATGGAGAAAGTAGCATTAGAATCTAGAAACTTGCTCATAACCATCCACAATTAATTCCAGGCTAAGGTTATGCTTTTAAAGAGAAGGAGAAAAAGCTTTTTCAAGTTAAAGATAAAAACCATTTGGCCTCTCCCCTGGTTCCAAACCCACTGCCCCCAGCTCTGGGCCCAATGTACCCACCTGGCTCAGGCTCTGTCGCCCTGTCTTCTGCAGAGCCCCGATCGCCCTGTGCAGGGGATACCCCAGGGCAACCACTGGCCCGATGAGATCTTGCTCCTCCTGGCTTAGGGCAGACAGCAGATCAGCAGAAGCAGGGTGTGATCTGCAGGTACTGAGACGCTGAGACACCCCCCCAAGAGGTGGCAGGCAGGTGTACGGGCTGAGGGACTGAAATACAGATAGGATGGATGTGTCAGTTACTAGAAGTGACATGTGTCTGGGCAGGACATTTTTACTGACAGGCCATTAAATGTTAATATTTCCACAAGAGAAATATCATAGGTCCATCTATTATCCCATTTTGCAGATACTGAAATCAAGGTTCAGAGAAGTTAATGACTGAGTAAGCAACACACATTTAGGAGCTGAGCCCTACTCAGAATCAAATTCAAGGTTCTTTACTCCACACCTTAGTGAGAGACGAGCAGGGGTGGATCTTCCTCCTTCAGTTTGCCTGGACTGGGGCTTAGCAGAGCATGGAGCAGGGTAGGGACTGGGCACAGCTGTGCTGAGGAGACCCACACAGACCCTAGAGGAAGGAGGGTGGCTTGAAGGCATATCAGTCTGTGTGGCCAGCATCACCCCTAACCCCTCCCCCATAAAGAACCACCCGTGTGCCAACTCTGAACAAGCTACCCTGCTCCGTTCTCCCCAAGGAAAGCCCAGCTGCTGCCCTGGCTCTTGGGGCAGAGTGTGTATGTGTGACACGAATTCCCCACCCATTCCTATCTTTTCAGGGGTTTTCCTGACAGAGAAACTTACTCTAGGGCCTGCTTTTTACCCCCAAACTGGAAAACATCCAAATCTTAGGATATGAGTCTATTCTTTTGACCTTAAAAAAGATTCTTAGTGGGGCACCTGGGTAGCACAGTCAGTTAAATGTCTGACTTTGGCTCAGGTCATGATTTCGTGGTCTGTGAGTTCAAACCCCACACCAGGCTCTGTGCTGATAGCTCAGAGCCTGGAGCCTGCTTCAGATTCTGTGTCTCCCTCTCTCTCTACGTCTCCTCCACTCTTTTTCTCTCAAGAATAAATAAAACATTTTTAAAAAATGTTAGCTCTCTCTGACTCAATTTTCTCCTCTTAAGAACATGTGCCCATCCCGACAGGGTTGTTGCTAGAGTTCAATTTAATCTGCACCAGGGAAGAGGCATCATGGCATCAACATCTGGCCCTTGATGAGGTGTGGCCTGTCCAATTTACAGAGGTTCTTCTCTGTGTTTGCTCTAAGTAACTGTGTGAAGTCAAGTGGCCCACTTTACAGGTAGAAAAGAGACAGCTGAGAGTAGTTCAGTGACTTGCCAAAGGTCACACACCAGTGAGTGGGAAAAGCTAGACCTCTAGTTGGTCTTTTGGATTTAAATTTCACCTGGGCCTTATTCTGTTGCATCTCCTGGCCTGATAGTAGGGCAGTTGGAGGGCAGAAAGCTGTGCCCAACTGCCACCTTTGGCTATCAATCCTGACCCAGTCCATCTGCTTCAGATGCAGGTTTTATGGAGTTTGGTACTTATAAAATTTTGATCTCTTAAACAAGATCCAAGTTGTTGTGAAGATTAATTGTGAAGATAAAATTAGGTATAAGGCCTTGGGAGAGGCAAAGTGAGGGGTCTGAGGCTTAAGTTTCACTGATTTTACTTTATTTTTTTTAAGTTTATTTATTTTGAGAGAGAGCAAGAGCAAGTGGGATAGGGGCAGAGAGAGTGGGAGATAGAAAATCTCAAGCAGGCATCACACCGTCAGTGCAGAGCCCAATGCGAGGCTTGAACTCACAAACCACAAGATCATGACCTGAGCCAGTCAGATGCTTAACCAACTGAGCCACCCAGGTACCTGGGTTTTACTTTAAATTCACTTCTGCTCCCCATTCTTGCAGGTGCACACCCTCTGTCCTGACGCCTTCCCAGTCTGCAAAATCTGTCACCTCTCTCTCAACATCTGATCCCTCCCACTATTCAGTGCTGCCTTGTCCCACACCCCTTTGGCCAACTGTCCTTGTCCTGTGGTTTTGACCTTGTCTCTTCCAACTCAGTGCCCAGCAGCAAATAACTGCTCAGTGAGTATTCTTTGAGCTGCCAGCTCACCCATTCTACAGGAAGCCCATGCTCTGTGGGATGTCCTAGATTTGAGTCACAATCATTAATTCAACAGACATTCACTGAGCACCCCCTAGGGGCCAAATCTGCAGCTGGGTGCCCTGGCAACGAAAATAAATGCCATCCAATCACTGCCCTAAGAGACAGCCGAGTACCGGATAATTACAATTATTGTGACAGATGCCCCAATAGAAGCAAGACAGCGAGAAACAGGAAATGGGGACCTCTGAGCAGGGAATTTCTAGGCCAAGGGCCACAGGAAGGACAGCATGGAACGGGGCCAGATGAGAACAGCAGAAATGAGAGGGCTAGGGCTGCTGATCAGGCTAGGAACCCAGACTATTGACCTGCAGCTTTGGCGGAGTGAGAAGGTCCCTTACCGCGACCGTGGGCTTGTGGCTCCGCAGCGGGGGCATGGCGCCGGCCGTGGAGGGCCGCGGGGGCGGCGCGGGGGTGCTGGGGACCGGGGGCGCGGAGCCCGCAGGCGGCACCGGGCATTGACTCGGCGCCGGGCTGGGGCAGAGGCTCAGCGCCCGATGGCGGATGCGATGCAGGAGGGTGCGGGGGCAGGCGGCCAGCCTGCCCTCGGAGAGCCGCCGCCGCGCCCCGGCCAGCTCCGACCTCATGCCGCGCAGCACGTCCAGCGAACACCGCGGATGGCCCGGGCCGGGGATTGCGGGGGGACCAACACTCGCAGGGGAACCGGGCTGAGGGCTGCAGGGACGGGGCTCCTCCTCGCTGGCGGAGGCGGCTTCTTCGTCGTCGTGGTCCTCGTCCTGGTTCTCTTCCTCCTCCTCCTCCTCCACCCCCTCCTCCAGCCGCTGCTGGGATCCAGTCTCAGGGCCCGTGTCTTCGGCAGGCGTGGGCACTAGCCCGCCGTCGGGTCTGACCAGCAAGAGCCAGGCGGGAGGCGCTGACGCTGCTCCCGTGGCGTCGCATTGGAACCGGCAGGGTCCCCGGACAACGGCCTCCACCCAGAAGAGCGCCCTCCTCTCCAAGCTGAAGTCGTGCTGCGAAGAAAGGGCACCGTGAGGCTCTGGGACCCAAACCGGGGACCTGTTCAGCCAAAAGCTTGCCAGGAGGCCCAGGCAGCTTCCGATTCTTAATCCCAGGCATCCATCACCACCCACTCTCACTGTTTTAGCTAGCACTGAGGTCGATCGATATCAATGACAAATAAATGGCAAATTCTGCCTCCAAGGATCCAGGTACAGAATAGGAAGTCCAGACATAGACTTTAATATCTGTGGGGCTTTAGTTAATAATAAAGGTGGCATCTCAAGCAATGGGAAATAGAGGGATTGTTTGTAACGGAAAAGAGTGGGAGGAACCCAAGTGATCATCAGGAGGGCACACTAGAGGGAAATGGTGTTAGCCAGCTGGAAGAAATTCTCACGTTTATACAAGGATGAATTCCAAAAGGATCAATCATTCAAATGTATGTATGAAACTGTAACAATACTAGGAGGAAACACAGAAAGAAATCCTTTATAAACTCAATGGGGGAAACCTTTCTCACTGTAAATCAAAATCCAAAAGCCATAAAAGTACTGATACACACGTGCAAAATCTGCATGGCAAAGATACTACAACAGGCAAGGGCAAAAACGAGTGATGAACTAGGGGGAAGACAGCACTCATATCACAGACAACGGGCTACATTTACTAATACAGGGAGTGCTAGATATAGACCAGAGAAAGACCAGCAGCTCAACATGAAAATGAACAAAAGATATGGACAGTCCACAGAAAAGAGTCCTACAGAGGGTTTTTAAACAAACGCGCAGTTGCTCAACCTCACGTGTGACAGGAGAATGGCAAATTAAAACTGCCCTGAGACACCAGCCTCCTACCCCCTCAGCGAAGATCTGAAGTCTGAGGACACTCTGTGGGAGAGTGTGGGAGGCACAGGCCTCTGGTAGCGCGCTGCCTGGGCTGTAAATCAGTGAGGGCAATTTGGGAAAATACTTAGAGAAATTCAGAAGGACATCTGCATATAGTCATTACAAACACTGTAATGGAAAAGGCTGGGAGGAACCCACGTGATCATCAAGAGGGCACAATAAAGTAGGATATACCCATATAATGCACAATGCTATATAGCAAAAACGAAAACTGAAGACACTTTCTGTGTACTGATATGGAAAAATCTTAAAACATATTAGGTTAAAAAAAAAAAGTAAAAAAAACCAGTGTATATATAAAATGCTACCTTTATGGGGCACCTGGCTGGCTTCGTCAGTTAAATGGCTGACTTTGGCTCAGGTCATTACCTTGTGAGTTCGAACCCCACTCAGGCTCTCTGCTGTCAACACAGAGCCCGCTTCAGATCCTCTGTCCCCCTCTCTCTCTGCCCCTCCCCTGCTTGTGCGCTCTCGCTCTCAAAAAAAAAAAAAAATGCTACCTCTGGTGTAAAAAGGGAGGCAATAGCTGTCCTTATTTGTGCACACACACCTAAGATTCCCTGGAAGAATACATAGAAAATGAGTAACAGCTCTCTCCAGTGAAGAAGGCGTGGAGCTGGGAACTTGGGTGGATGAGAAAGTGTCAATGGGAGGCTTTTTACTCTCCCAAGATATCCTAGCTGCTTGTGGGCCATCCTGACACCTAGTGTTTGTAAATAAAGTGTGATTGGAACACAGCCATTCCCACCCTCCCCTTTCAATAACTCTAGCTCTTTGCCTACAACAAAAGAGTTTAATTGCCACAGTTTTTTTTTACTATCTGGCCCTTTACAAAAATGTCTGTCAACACTTGCTCTCTACTGTTTTATAGACTTTCTTTTCCCATTTTTAAACTATGTGAATATACTTTTTCTCTAAAAATTTTTTAACAGTAATTAACTCTAATTAAAGGGAAACTGAAACAACAAAACACAGACTTGTCAAGGCTTTGAGGCTAGAAGGAAGGGTGAGGGCAGCCGGGTGGATGGGGTGGGCATGGACTTTTGGGGTCTGACAGACACCTGTTGGAATCTCAGCTGTGTCACACCCTGGCAACATAACCCTGTGCATCACTTGAGTGGGAGCTTTGGTTTCCTGTGCCATGGGGTGGGAACACATACCCGCTAAAAGGGTTATCATAAATTTGAGAAAGAAAGAGTGAATGTATAAAGAGCATCTAAGCACAGGCCCAGTGCACAGCAGGTGCTCAGCGATAGTAGCTGTGGTTATGATTTTCTTCCCTCCAGACAATTGTATGTTCACCTGGTAATCTAACGTCTATCTATAACACTGTTGTTATGGAAAATGTATTCCAAGTTCCAAACCCTGGGAATACACCCTGGTGAACTCAGAGGACTTATCAGAAGAAGCTGTAAATCATACTTGGAGTCTCATGCTTCTCTGTTAGATTGGCCCAGCAGTGAAAGAAATGGAGGCCCAGGAAGGGAAATCGCTCAAGGGAGTACAGATACCCTTGGGGGGGGGGGGCGGTGTAGAACCAGGGGCAGCACCTGGGCTAGGACGCCAGGCATGGACTTAGCAGAAAGGTGCCCTGTTCTGCTTCTAAGAGAAGTAACCTTCAGAAAAGCCTCTCCCCAGCTTGGCCTCAGCTAAGCACGGAAGTAAAAGCTGTGATAATCCACCTTCAGTAAAGCAAATTTCTACTCCCAACCAGAGAGGCCCCACCGCTGGGGCAAGAGCCCACACCACAGGCTGCCTGGGGAAAGTGAAAGCTCCTGCCCCACAGAGGATGGGCCCGTGGACACTGTGCTCTGGGCTTTACAGAGCTTCTTTCCGTTCTGGAGACCTCGGTCCTAAGGAGCCTCAGTAGGACCCCAGGTTCTGCAGATAAAACAAAAACTGCACTAAATCTCCTGTTCCTGTGCCACTCAAGCCCTTTTCTCCTTTGTGGCCTGTATTCTCTGCACCTGACTTCCTGCAACCTGGTTGTTGTTTGCCTTGGAACAATGCATGTCCAGCGTGTCTTAAGTTCCAGTCCTGCTCTTAGCTAATATGAAATGATTTGGAGTCAAGACCTGGGTTTTAGTCTTGCCGTGTCCAGTAACTTCAGACAAGTCATTTCCCTTCTCTGGACCTCAGGCTCCCCATGTGCAAAGTAAGTGCGGGCTGACCCAGATCCTCAGAACCTTTGAGAGAGCCCTCTGCAGACAATGGAGACCGAACACACAAGGGGCGGAGAGGCCCCACACCAGTTCTGCAGTTTTTTGCAGTCATGTTCTTTCATTTTTTAAAATTCACATCAATTTTGTGTTCTAGCTCATGATATGCCTGTTATAATACAAATGCAGTAGGTTTCCCCCTAAATCTTCAAGTAAACTTGACTCCCAGAAGTTAATTAATCATGTTTATCTTGAGGGTGTGTGATACCACCGCATACACTGGGTATACATCCCAGTGTGTAAGCTGTGGGGCATGAGGTGTTTCAAGGGTGCCTCCAGGGCAAATGTGTTTTGGGTCTATGGAATAGTAACCCCTTCTAATGTGCCCCATGTAACTGTCTGCATTTTAACAGGGGATTCTGGAGAGAGTGTCTCAGGTCATAGGAGTGATTCTAAACGGTAGACTTTTAGACAGAAAAAAGAGGAATTGGAGTATATTTGCAATGACTCCCAGTCACTTCATAGAGGCAGGCTTCCAGTTATCCTAAGCTTAAAATAAGATCCACTGAATAATCCCCATCACGAGCCACCAGCCTTCATGATGAAACACCTTTTCCTCGGGTTATTTCCAAAACTCTCTAGAATATACCAGAGACCGCCTTGTTGCTCTTTTAAATCATGGAACAAGTAGCACCTGGTGGCTCAGTCAGTCAAAGTTTCTGACCCCTTATTCTGGTTCAGGCCATGATCTCACAGTTCATGAGTTCCAGCCCCGTGTCAGGCTCCGCATTCTCCATACAGAGCCTGGGTGGCACCTGGGTGGCTCAGTTGGTTAAGCATCCAAACTCCTGATTTCAGCTCAGGTCATGGTCTCATGGTTCATGAATTCAAGCCCTACATCAGGCTGTGTGCTGACAGCTCAGAGCCTGGAACTTGCTTCAGATTCTGTGTCTCCCTCTCACTCTGCCCCTACCCAGCTAAGCTAACACTTTGTCTCTCTCTCAAAAATAAATAAAGATTATTTTTAAAAAGGCTTTGTAGCTCCTTTCTTAAAAAATAAAATAAAATAAAATCAAGGAAACAAGCCCCTGTGTCTCAGCGTCAGATCTATAGACCCAGAGACAAGAAGATAGAAGGAAAGAGAGATATACTTACCATAGAACCCAACAGAAGCTCCCTGCAAGCTGGGATGCTGAGCTCTGGCCCAGGAAGAGGCTCTGTGCCTATCACAAAGCCATTGGGCATCCTGAAGGGGACACCATGGAGGGCATTCATTCTGTCAGAGAAGTGTAGAGATGGCTGAGCAGGACTGGAGCAGGCTGCCTGGTGGCAGGGAGAGAGCGCAGTCCTGAGGACCAGGCTTGGTCTCAAATGGCCTTACTGCTCTCCTGTGTGGTGACTTAGCTGAGCCTCACGCAGCTGGGAAGGAAATGGTAAAGTGGCTGGTGCTGCATAGGGAGGAAATGAATAAAAATGAGAGCATTCAAAATGACAAGAATTGACTATTTCATGTTTACATCTTGCCCTGGGTCATTGATTCCCAAAATGGGACCTACAACACTAGTGCTGAAGCGTGTCATCAAAAGAGTTTTCATCTAAACATTTAAGGAAAATGTCAAATTACAAACCCTTCCACAAGAGAAATACGTCCTGACTCATTTTTATTTTAGTACCACCCTGCTACCAAATCTTACAAAACTAAGACCAATCTCTCATGAACATAACTGCAAAAAATCTCAATAAAAATAATTATGGATAGAAAAATACCACACTGCTGGGTTGAGTTTATTTCAGGAATGAGAGATTGGCTTAACATTCAAAAATCAATCACTGGGAACAAAAATAAATGTCAATAGAATAAAAATGAAAAGTTACATGATTATATCTGTAGATGCAGACAAGCACTTGACAAAATCAATGCCTGTTCATGATTTTAGGAAAAAATGAATAAGCCCACTTAATAACTTAGGAATAGAAAGGAATTTCCTTAGCTTAATCAAGAATATCACTAAAACATCTAAAGCAAACATGCCACTTAATAGTGAAATACTGAAATATGTCCCCAAGATGGGGATTGAGACAAGGATGTCCCCTTCATCTTTTCTGTTCAACATGGCACTGGAGGTACTAACCTGTGTAAAAAGAGAAGAAAAAAAATAAAACTCTAAGGATTGAAAAGAAAGAAACTAAACTACCATTATTTATAGATGATATAACTACATGTAGAAAATCCAAAAGAATCTATGAATAAAACTCCTAGAATTATTAAGTAAATTTAGCAAGGTCATTGGATATAAGGTCAATATGTGAAAATCAATATATCTCTATACAAATAACAAACCATGTAAATGTGGTCTTTTAAAAATGTCATCAGAGAATGAGATTTTAAATAAGATACCAACCACCTAGGACTCAACCTAACACAAGATGTATAAGACCTCTATATGAAAAATTATAAAATATAATATTTATTGGAGGAACATGCCATGTTCATGGGTTAAGACTCAACATAATAAAGATATTAAAATTCTCCCTGAACTGATTTGTCAATCCCACATGTCAAATTCTGTCATGTTTTTTGAGGGTAAATTGGCAAACTAACTCTAAAATTTAAATGAACGGCAAAAGACCAAGAAAAGCCAAGACAATCTTGAAGAAGCAACACATTTGGAAGATTTATACTATAAGATATCAACACTTACTTTAAAGTTACAAGAATTAAGACTGTGTGGAACTAACATGAAGACTTACAAAGAGGCCAATAAAACAGAATACAAAGTCCAGAAACAGATCCATATACATATCCTTAACTTATGGCAAAATTGGCCCTGCAGAGCATAAGGAAAAGAAAGGTCTTTTCAGTTAATGGTTCTGGATCAATTGGATATCCACCTAGAAAAAAAAATCCTGGCCTCTACCAGGTAGAAAGGAAAAATAAAGCTTGAAATGAAATAGGAGAATATATTCATAGCTTTAGAATAGGTAAACATTTCTTAGGCAGGTTGCAAAAAAGACTAACCATAAAGGAAAACACTGACAAACTGGGTTACACTGAAGTAAAGAACTTCTACTCATTGGAAAATACCATTAAGAGAGTAAAACAATAACAAAGCAAAAACAAACACAGAAATAACAAAAAAACACAAATCAGAATGGGATAGATAGATATTTGCAGCATGCATATCTGACCAAGGACTCATATCTGATATGTACAAAGAACTACAAAGCAGTAAGAAAAAGACTTACTACAAAAATAGGCAAGAGATTTTAACAGGCGCTTCACAAAAGAGGATATCCAAGTAAACATCAAAGTTGTTTAACCTCATTAGCCTTTGGGAAAATGCAAAACAAAACAATGAGATACCAACACACACACACACACACACACACACACACACACACACACACACACACACGGCTAAAATTTAAAAAGCCTGACAATATCAAGTGTTGATGAGAATGAACTTGCATGCACTGTTGAGAAAATCAATTAGTATTAGTCAACAGTATCTACCACTAAAGTTAAAGTCTAAGAATTAAAAATTAATTCATATATAGCTTCTAGGCTTTTTGGCTGAGATCAGGTATAGTATCTGTTAGTTTAATAAGATTCACAACAGCCAGGGGTTTTATTTGTTATGAATTTTAAACTAAAGATTCTGTTGTCTTAACAAAACAAAACTCACCAAGAATTCAAGCTCTCGACTGCCTATAATATATCCTTAAATCTAGACTCCTGACTATAGTCTGGCATTTTGCAATCAGGATTTACCGGGGAGCCTGCACAAGGGAGTATCTCTGGCTTAATACAACGTCATCCCTACTAGGATGTTGCAAACCCGGGGTCACTGGGGTCATCCCCATGCCCACAGGAGATCATGTGAAGAGGCAGAGTAAGTAATCTGAGTGCAAAGAGGTCAAATGAGGCCAGATGGCCAAATCCTTTAATTCCCGCATCTCCGCTGCCTGCCCACTCTTGTGTGTGTCTTACTGTATGAAAGATTCCGAAGGCTTCTCCCTCCCACGCCAGGAGATAGTCTCCCAGCACACTGGGAGCGGTTCTTTATGCTACAGGATCAGACAGGTCCCATTGTGATCAGTAAATTATCTGCCTTATCAGCCTGTTCAAGCAGGGGACCTCTGAGGCGTAAGGAGTTGCAGGGGACCTAAGAAAGTTAGCAAGTTTTGGCATTCTCTGATTTATCATTCACACTTTCAGCTAACATTAGAACACAGCTTTGCTGATTCTCTCGTGTGAACGGCCTCTCCACTGAGCAGGTACAGGGCCACCCTCCTCCCCCTCACTTCTGACCCAGCATCTGCATCCGAATAGATATTCTCTACTCAGTTCTGTACTTGTTTCTGGAATAATTTAAGAATTTGAGGATTCTGGAAACACATCTCTTAAGAATAGGGAGGGCTACAGTTTAAGAAATGATCAGTTGGAACATACTCTAATATGACAGTCACCTCTAAAGTCACCACTAAAATAAGTGGTACAGATCATTAAGTGATGATATTCTTTAAAGGAGAGAAAGTATTCTAGTCCTTATCGAGGTTGGGTAAGCTTCAGGAAGCATGGGACCCTGACCTGGATCCTGAAGAGTACGGAAATAGCCTTTGAGCAGGCTAATGGTAGAGTGGAGAGCCTAACTCTGGGGAGGGAACAGCTTGAGTCAGGGAGCACAGGCAGGGCAGAGTGAGGGGGAGACAGAGCACATGACTCAGTCTGTGCTGGAAGCAGCCTGCAGTAAGACTGAAGGCGTGGATTGGGGTAGAGCTGGGGAGGGCTCTGAAAACTGAACACTGACTCCATTCAGTAGGCAGTGGAGAGAGCCTTGCTGGGGTCTGAAGGGGTCGGTGGGGTGAAGGTGGGGAAGTGGGGATACTGGGAAGACCAGTCTGTGCTTGCTTCAGCAGGCTGTATAACCCAGGACCTCTCCATGGGTCTGTGCCCTTGGGCTGCTTCTGAACCTAGGGGTGAGAGGCAGGGCAAGTGGGGATTGTAGTAATTGGTCTACCTGAAGCCCAGGCACTGACCTAAGTATTATTATTTAAAGGTCTCCATATCCTCTAAATGACTTCATCCTTGTCCAGAGTATCAATAATCTATGTGTCAATGACTCCTATTAAATTCTCCAGTTCTTCTCTGAGATCATACTCATACACACCACTGCCTACAAGGCATCTCCTCCAAGATGTCTCAAGGGTGCCTCAAACTCTACATATCTAAAGTGAACTCCTGATTTTCCCCTTCCCCAAACGTTTCCTCCTCCTCCAGGATTTTTTGTCTCAAGAAATGTCTAAGATATAAAAACTGAGGAATCATGCCTGACACTCTCGTCTCCTTCACAACCACTCGTCTCATATCCCTGCCAAGTTTTCTCTCTTAAATCTCTGAAATCCAGCCATTTCACGCTACCTCCACTACTAACATGGGAGTCCAAGCCCCCATTATTTCTCACTTGGACAATTGATGTCCAACATATCCTCTTATGCTCTATCATTGTAATTCTGTTTCACACACGGGGACAAACATGATCATTTCAAAACAGCAAACTAAGTTAGTTCCCTGCTTAAAAGCCTCGAATGATTCCCAGCTCCACCCCTCCCTGCAGGGACTGGCCCCTACTCCCTCCCCTCTTGCTTTATTCTTGCCATGCTAGTCTTCAATTGCCTTGGTCTCTTAGCCCAACACAGGGCTTTTGCATACGCTATTCCAAATGCTAGCTCTATCTCTTATCTTCCTTACCTCTTCTGCACTAGTGAATAGCTGTTTATTCTTCACAGCTTAGCTGAGATATCATCTCCTCACAAAAGCTTTTCCTAGTCTCTTCAACTAATGGTGTTGTGAAAACTAGACATGTACATGCAGAAGAATGAAACTGGACCATCTTCTTATACCATACACAAAAATAAATACAAAATGGATGAAAGACTTAAATGTGAGATAGGAAACCATAAAAATCCTAGAGAACACAGGCAGCAATCTCTTTGACCTCAGCCAGAACAATTTCTTACTAAAAGTTTTGGGGTGCCTGGGTGGCTCAGTCAGTTTAAGTGTCTGACATTGGCTCAGGTCATGATCTCATAGTCCGTGGGGTCGAGCCCTGCGTCGAGAGCCTGCTTCACATTCTGTGTCTCCCTCTCTCTCTGCTCCTCCCCTGCTCATTCTCTCTCTCTCTCAAAAAAAAAAAAAGACACTAAAAAAAGAAATTAAAAATAAAATTTTTGTCTCTCTTACCTTGTTGGTGAAAGCAAGGGAGACAAAAGTAAACATGAACTATTGGGACTTCATCAAGATTAAAACTTCTGCATGGCAAATGAAACAATCAACAAAACTAAAAGGTAGCCTACAGAATCAGAGAAGATATTTGCAAATGACAAATCTGATAAAGAGTTCATACCCAAAATCTATAAAGAATTTATCAAACTCAACACCCAAAAAGTAAATAACCCAGTTAAGAAATGGGCAGAAGACATGAATGGACGCTTTTCCAAAGAAGTCATCTAGATGGCTAACAGAAACATGAAACAATGCTCAACATCACTCATCATCAGGGAAATACAAATCAAAACCACAATGAGATACCACCTCACACCTGTCAAAATGGCTAACATGAACAACACAAGGAACAACAGTCATTGGCAAGGATGCAGAAAAAGTGGAACTATCTTGCACTGTTGGTGAAAATGCAAACTGGTGCAGCTACCTGGAGAAGAGCATGGAAATTCCTCTAAACTAAAAATAAAAATACACTACAATTCAGCAATTGCATGACTAGGTATTTGCCCAAAGGATACAAAAATAGTGATTTGAAGGGGTACATGTATCCTGACACTTATAGTAGCATTATCAACAGTAGCCAAACTATAAAGAGGGCTCAAATGTCCATTGACAGATGAGTGGATAAAAAAGTGGTGCACGCGCGTGCGCGCGCACACACACACACACACACACACACACACACAGGAATATTACTCAGCCATCAAAAATAATGAAATCCTGCCATTTGCAATGATGTGGATAAGGCTAGAATGTTATTATGTTAAGCTAAATAAGTCAATCAGAGAAAGACAAATACCATATGATTTCACTCATACATGGAATTTAAGAAACAAAACAAATGAACATATGGGAAGGGTTGGAAAAAGAAGAGAGGGAAACAAACCACAATACACTCAATGATAAGGAACAAACTCTGGGTTAATGGAGGGAGGTGGGTGGGAGATGGGCTAGATGGGGGATGGGTACTAAGGAGGGTACTTGTGATGAACACTGGGTGTTGTAAGGGATTAATCCCTGAATTCTACTTCTGAAGCCAGTATGTTAACTAATTAAAATTCAAATGGAAAAAAAAAAAAAGCTTTTCCTGATCTGCCTGCACAAATTTGGATAGATCTACCCAGTACACTGGCTTTTAAGACTTTAAAGGGCCTATGGGCACCTGGGTGGCTCAGTTGGTTAAGTGTCCAGCTTTGGCTCAGGTTTGTGGGTTTGAGTCTTGAGTTGGGTTCTGTGCTGACAGCTCAGAGCCTGGAGCCTCCTTTAGATTCCATGTCTCCCACTCTCTATGCCCTCCCCCACAGGCACTCTGTCTCTCAAAATAAATATTCAAAAAGAAAAAAGGGCCTAATCTAACAGAACCATACCTTTCCTTCAAAGCACTCAGTACATTTTTTATGATTGCTGGATCAATTAATTGGATATGAATCTATCCCCCTCACCATTATAGCCCTTGTACTTAGCAAATTAATCTGAGCTTCAACAGACATTTAATAAATATTTGAACAATTGAAGATATAAATGATGACTAACTACTTTTTCTTTGTAGCACATATCACAACTAATTATCTGTAGACCTAAGCTTTTCTACTCTGAATTCTAATTCCAAGAGGGCTGTCTTTTTGCTCCCTTTCATGTCTCCAACACTTAATATCATTCCTGGCAAACGGTAAAAACCATTTCCCAAGAACACAGTTCAAGAACACAGTTCAATCCATATTCTGGCAAGCACGAGTTAGCGAAGTTGAGAGGTGCCTACTGCTCTGCAGAGTCATGCACTTGAGTGCCATCTGCCTCAAAGACTTCAATCCTTGCTTCAGAGACTATGAGAAACTCAGTTTATTCCAAAAGGCAAATGGAACCTGCATCATAAACAAATTCTTCATAGATAGCCAGATGTGCTAAGTCAGAACTACTATATGGGTACACCCAAATGTTAACAGTTCAGGGCACCTGTCTGGGCTCGGTCGGAAGAGCACATGACTCTTGATCTTGGGGTCCTGAGTGGAGCCCCACATTGGGTGTAGTGATTATTCAAATAAACAAACTTTTTTTTAAGTTAACATGTTAATTTTACAGGAATAGTTTATTGGTCATAGCATTAAAAGAAAAAAGAGAAACGCCTCATGTAATCACTAGTCCCTAAAATAATCACTGCTAATACTTCACAGCATTCACATTCTTTCTATATATTCTATATTCTTTGAATTGAACAAGACATACTTTGACTTACCTTGTGATTCCCCGAATAGCTTCCCTGTGGACAAGACATGTAGAAGTGAATTGCTACAACAGATGGTTTAATGCCAGCTAAGCTTCTTGATACACCCTTGCGCAAGTCACATGGACACAGGAACATGAATGGGTTTAGTGATTAAGTTCATTGGCTTGTAGCAAATTCTTTGACGTCATAAACTCAGCCACTTAGGCTGTTGAACACTCTTAGTATTTAACATATAATTAACCTCTTTATTTTCTAATCTTCCTTGTATTTACCTAATTTCCTAAAAATAAATGCTTTTTGTTAGAGTATCTCCAAACCCCAACAGAGGGTGTCTATTGGGAAATAAGACAAACCATATTCTTATATATACAGGACGTTCTGAATCAACACATTTCTGGTTCATGTTTGAATGAATTTATTTCTCTATTTTCATTAATTTACATTCAATATAAAAAGAACATAGGTACAGGGGCGCCTGGGTGGCTCATTGGGTAAAGCATCACTCTTTTTCGGCCTAGGTCATGATCTCACGGTTTGTGGTTTTGAGCCCTGCATCGGGCTCTACACTGGCAGCTTGGAGCCAGCTTAGGTCTGTCTCTTTCTCTCTCTTTCAAAAATAAACATGTAAACATTAAAAAAAAAAAAAAAACAATGATCACCCCTATCATGCATATTGTGGCCTATAAATACCTTTTCCACTAAAGAGGAACCAGGGGTCATTAGATACATGACTTGTTTCCAGGTTTGGGATAGGAAATGTGTAAGACAAATTTGGAACAAAAATACTGGAATTGAATGGGAATTCAGAAACTGAATTCAAGAGGCTCCCAGTGGCCAAAGATGAGGCAATCGATAAATAGTAACAATGGATTGAAAGACAATTATGGTTAGATCTGAGTTCATAATGATACTTCAAAATACAACTCACTGGTTACGTTTAGAGGATTCTAGGGAACCGGCTCATTACTTTGAAAACTAGTAAATAAAGAAAAAATATGTTTGCCTTTCTGTACAAATTGTACCCTCTGGTTGATGAGGGGATGTTTCTCTTTTTAGAAGCATTCCAGCTAGTAACTAAAGAAAGAATGGCAGAATTAAACTATCATTATTTTGCAACTCCTAATGAATGCATGTAGGTCTTGATTACCAGTGGCTGCTATGATCACAAAGAGACAAGCAGACGTTAGTCCTCGGAAGGGAGTACTCACCAGGTGTATGAAATACTCTTCTCAGAAAACTCCATCTATATGTGGTCAAAAAATGTGTGCACTCTTGATCGGTGCTGTCCAATAGAAACGTGATCCACCACAATTCAAACATCATTTTAAACTCTCATTTTAAGTGCCTAATAGCCATACACATCTACCATACTGGACAATACAGTTCTAACCACTATAGGAAATATGGAAACAGTGGAACATGCTATCACAAGGATACAATTAGCAAAATTCAGACTGGAAACTTTGGGAAAAAAATTTCTTCAAGTAATAAAT
Source organism: Suricata suricatta (assembly GCF_006229205.1). Classification (NCBI taxonomy): domain Eukaryota; kingdom Metazoa; phylum Chordata; class Mammalia; order Carnivora; family Herpestidae; genus Suricata; species Suricata suricatta. The sequence continues at coordinate 102,516,295 of NC_043708.1, forward strand.
CTCAAGGGAGAGGGAGTATAAGAGTACACAGGAGGAAGCAAGAAAGACCTATGGATTATCAGAAACTTAAGAGACATGTCAACCAACAACAGTGTATAGACTGCCTCTAGATCTTAATTTGAGAAAACTGTAAAACACACATTTATGAGCTAAGGAAATCTGAACACTGGGTATTTGATATCAAGGAGTCATGCATTTCTTTCAGTGCAATAATGGCACTATGGTTACATTTTTAAAATATCTTCTAGAGCTACATACTGAAAAAAATTTTTTTATTAAGTAGACTCTATGCCATGTGGAGCCCTACATACTGAAATACTTAATGAAGTACTATGATATCTGGGATTAGTTTCAAAATAGTCTAAAGAGTAGTGGGCTTGCAGATGAAACAAGATTGGCCGTAAATTAACAATTATCTGAAGCCAGATGATGGGTATACAGAAAAACATTCTCTTTACTTTTGGATGCTTGAAAATTTTCATAATTAAAAAAAAAAGGACTGTGGTTAAAGATTACAATGACAATGTCCATATTCTCCGAAGTACACTTCGTTAGGCACTACTATACATCTGTCTCAACCCATCAAGTACCAGTGGCTGCTGCCACCACCACCACCATGCAAGGCAATAAACTAGGAAAAACTTACAAAATAAAGCCAAACAATGAGAATGTTCACTTTATTAAAACTTTGCAGAAGCTGAATGAAAGAGGGAATGGTTTATTCCACCTGAGGTTAAATGCCTTCCTCCTGGGTTCTGCTGCCGGTTTTCCTGAACCGCTGCCTCACGCTCATGCTATCAATGCAGATGTCTTAGTGACAAGGCTGCCTGGACACCGAACACATCAGACAATTCATCTTTCACTTCTACTCTTCCTGTATCTCATCAGAGAGCAAATGGCAGAGATTTATAACAAAAGGGCACAGACCGGCCTGTGTGGTGATATGAGGCTAATCATAACAGATTTTAAGATTTATGAGCTTAGACACACATTTGGAGTGCTGGCCCTCATATTATGTTAATTGTGAAATGCAAAATATATAAATTTAACAATGCAGATTAAAGCAGAAAAAGAACAAAAGTGTTAGCATCTTATCTTGTACCCCAGAGCTTCCAACTACATGAAATCATTTCTAAAGTTGTCTTTTCCTGCTTATCTAGAGTTGGAATCCACAAAGTTTGGTGCTGAAGATTCACCTTCTCCTAGCAAATGTCTATTTGACAAATTCGCATTTTGGAGTGAAAATGTGTTTCATCAATGTGAAAGTGTGTGTAGTGATCTGGTAGGCAACAAATTTGGGGGCAAAGGCTCAAACTAAAAAATAAAAATGATATTTATTTGGCTTTTCGGAAATATAAATAACAAAATAAATGACAAAGAGCAAAACAAAACAAAATAAAAAAACCCTGACATGTTATGATTGATCATTTCCAGGCACAACAGCATTTATTAATGAATATAAAAAATAAACTTTATTATTTTTATCTGCTTTCCTCCCAACTTTAACTAAATGGGTACTTTTGAAAGTTTGAGTTCCTAAGAAAATTCCACAGCTATATCGGCTCCTAAAATGTGACTGAGGGAAGTTAAGATACCACTCCCATAGGGAAATAGATTTCTATCATTGGGGATTCTGAACAATTAGATCTTTAGGAACTTAAACAACAGATGTTTTTCTTAGGATCTTCTAACATGGGAAAATGAAGCCATTATCCATTAAAACATAATCCAATATCGGCATAGGATTTCCAAGTTCTCCACATGACTACCAGACTGGGCCATGCATGAGCTTTCGCCGCAGCCCAGTCTGTAGCCTCTCAAGTTGCACCAAAAGTGGGATTCATAAATCCAAAGATAAAGCATTTCTGATCTTTCCTCCTAGAAGTTAGAGGGTTCTTTGGGTAGGGAGGGAAAAGAGGTTTTGCATCAAAGCTTGCCTACACACTCGGTACTGGGGGAAGGGCTGCTAAGTCTACCCCGTGCACAGCTGTGTTGAGTGTATGGAGGGCACTTACCCATCACCACACAAGGAAATTAAGAGTAAATTAACAAGTCACTCTGAATTAAGCCCCTTCAAAACAGAGGCAAATTCGGTGAGCCAAGGTCACTTTCTGTAGTAATAACCCCAGTTCACCTAGGTCCTTTTCTGAAGAACCATATAAATCTCCTGTTTCAAGAGGCATCTCTGGCCAGGACAGAACATGAAAGAAAATGTAACTTCTGGGTAGGGCAATCCACAAGGAGTTTAGAGGTTGTGGTTTAGTCTACAGCACAAGAAGATGGGGGCATCACTCATATTTAGAGCTGGAAAGAGCCTTGGCCGGACCACACTCCTGGAGCATCTTTCCTAATGCAGCTTAATGGCTGTTGCCCAGATGTCGTTGCTGGGGAGCGGTGGAAGGACCCATCCTTGGGGAACGGAGTTGCCTTTGGGATGATCAGATGGCACCAGGTACTGATCCCAATCATGCCTTAATAAGAACATTATAGAACAACTGTTTATTTGTTTTATTCCAAGAAAGATGTTCAGCAACTAAATATTCTATTTCAGGACTTAGCTCTCAAAGGACTGATGTACCAGTCCACTGAAGAACTTAATTTCTAGGTATTATGCAAAAGACAGTCTTTCTTAAATGTACATATAAAGGGGTAAAAAGCTGCAAAGAACTTATGATCTTATGGATAACCAAATAATGAATATACAGTTGATCCTCATTATTTGCAGGTTCTGTTTTTGCAAATTTGCCTATTCACTAAAATTTATGTGTAACCTCATAATCATTACTTGTGGTGTTTTCATGGTCACTTGGCAACATGCACAGAGCCATGAAAACTCTAAGTCACTGACAGGTACATGCCCAGCTGAACTCAAATAAGGTGATACTGTCTTCTTGTCATATTGTAAAGTGTCCTTTTTGCAGTCTGTTTAGTACTGCATTTTTCACATATTTGTGCTTTTATTGGTGATTTTGCTATTTAAGATGGCCCCCAAATTTACTGCTGAAGTGCTAGCTAAAATGAAAAGGCTAGAATATGCCTTCCAGTGAGTATATGTATGTTAGAAAAGCTATGGTGAGGCAGGAGTTATAATGCTGTTAGCTAAGAGTTCAGTGTAAATAAATCAACAATATATATTAAATAAAGTGTTTTTTAAAAGAAATACATAGAAAACAATGTTATGTATTAATTGACTGATGAAAATGTTGTGGCCTGAGGCTCATAGGAACCTGACCCTGTATTTCCTTTAGGAGCTGCAGTAGAGCATTCTCTAATTCAACACTGCAGCTTTAGAGAACATAGCTACTGTGAACAATGAAAATCAACTGTACTTATACTTAAAAGCTAAAACTTGGGGGTGCCTAGGTGGCTCAGTCAGTTAAGCATCTGACTTTTGATATCAGCTCAGGTAATGATCTCACAGTCTGTGGGATAGAGCTCCTGGTCAGTTACTGCACTGACAGTGCAGAGCCTGCTTGAGATTCTCTTTCTCCCCCTCTCCTGCCCCTCCTCCACTCTGTCAAGACAATTTTTTAAATAAATAAATAAAAGCTAAAACATATATTAACCAGAAATATAGTTGTCCCAGAATATAAAGTTGGTATGCTAAAAAACATCATTAGAATTCTGGAAGGAACCTGATAGATAACTTAGTTCAGTGATTGTCAAACCAGGCTTTGAAGACCGCTGGGCCCCAAGTAGATGTTCTGGGGAATCTAGAAACAACAAAGTACTTCCAGACAATAACAGATTTAAACTGCCTATGCCTAAAGAACCCATTCATTCAAACCATTTTAGAAAGGGATTTCTCAAGACTTACTCTGGGAAGGGCATTACTGCCACATGCTAGTCCACCTTTTCATTTTATAGGTGAGGACAGTGAGACCCAGAGAGTTGAAAACTTTACTCAGGGGCGCCTGGGTGGCTCAGTCAGTTGAGCCTCCAACTTTGGCTCAGGTCATGATCGCACGGTTCATGGGTTTGAGCCCTGCGTCAGGTTCTGTGCTGACAGCTAGATCAGAGCCTGGAGCCTGTCTTCGGATTCTGTTTCTCCCCTCTCTCTGACCCTCCCTTGCTCATGCGGTCTCTCTCTCAAAAAGTAAATAAAACATTAAAAAAATTAAAAAAAGAAAAGAAAACTTTACTCAGCTCATTAATAACTGCAGATTAAGATGAGACTCCCTGTTCCTAGCTCTCTTGGCTTCGACCTGTAAGAACTCCAAAGTCAGTATGGGACGTAAACAGTCTCCACAGGCAAGTAGACAAGAAGGGTTTCTCTTCCTTGGTGTATTTAGCAGCAGAAGAGAATTAGGAAAAGGAAGCCAATGCTTTAAGTCAACATAACAGCTACAGCATGATGAAATACAAAGGGTAAATCAAACCTGAGTTTCAGTTTCTTTACCTGTTAAAAGAGATATCTATTTTTCAAGGACTGAGGACTAAACAAGATGTATGTGGCATCCTTAGAACTTAAAAACTTTATTATATAAACCTGTGAGGAACTCTAAAAAAGAAAAAGCAATAGACCTCAACAAAAGAAACCCTGGAAGTGCTTCCTGCTAGCTAAGGGGAAGGCGGCATGGAGAGCACCCCTCTGACCTTATCTGGATGAGCGCTGGCAGGGAGTGCTCAGCTTGGAGGTAATACTGTCGGAAGGGCTGCAAGAGGTGCGCAAGTGGGAACTCATCTGAAAAAGAAAAGGCACATTACCACGTCATCATTTCTCGTATCTAGAGACAAGGTAAATGAGCCTATGACTATGACAGTACAATACGAGCAAATGTTTCATCTTAATCCATGATTTCCAGTACACAGTTTAGAATTTTAAATCTTGAAGGTGTCATTAGCTGCCTACCATCTTTAAGTTTAGGTTGAGATCACCCATGCGGGAAAGAACCGCAATCTAGTATCCTCCTCTTCTCCACTGGTTACAAAAGAACTTACCTGGATCCCCAAATAACTTGGACTCAATTTCACGCTTCTGAAGTAAAATTTTCTCTTTTTCTTTCCTCTGTTTCTTTTCAAATTCTCTTTTCCTCTCTTCCTCCTGTTCTCCTTCCAACATAACTCTGAGAGCTCTCTCTTCAGCTTCATATAATTCAGAGCGTTTTTTAATGAGTTTTCTTAGTCGCTGAAGATGATGCTCAAATGTCTCATCCGCTGAGGCTGGAGGACAGACCCCTAGACAGAGGTCCAAACAGTATTTTAGACACAACTTTGTATCCCCAAACATGTGTTCTACTGAGCAGACACAAGGTCCTACTTACATTATGAATTTGCTTAGTTTATAAATTCTAACCAACCTTCAAGGCTCAATTTGATCTTGAGTCTCCAATTAATCTGACCTCACCCTGACTTTCTCTAAGTCCTCTCCCTGGATCATACCACTTAACCTTTCATTTTGTTTATTTCTAACAGTTTTGATCCTTGGGTTGAACAGTGAGCTCACTAAAGAGAGGAACTGTCCTATACTTCTTCCTTGTGATATTTCCGCAGTGCAGGCTACCAGACCCAAGCAATAAACAATTTTCTCACTGACTGAGTCTGAAGTTCTGGGAGAAGATAACACTTGGATAATGAGGAAAAAATACACGTAACGAACCACACTGACCTCACAGTCTGCTGCTTAGTGTAGGATGACCAAACATTTCAGTTTGCCCAGTTTTAGTACTGAAAGCCCAGTGTCCTGGAAAACCTGGAATGGTTAGTCACCCTGATTTAACTGTGAAGTCAGCTAACGGGATGGCCAACACAGCTAGAGCCACAATTGTGCAAATTTGATTACAGACTAGTTATTAGGCGATACCAAAGAATTATTATTACTGATTTTAGTATGTGTGATAGTGGCATCATAGTTGATTATGGGTATTTTATTCAGGTGTTCTATTTTGGGGCACATGTTTATGAAGAATGTGAAATTCTTCATCAAATTCCATAAAGAAAAATGGTTTTTTTTTTTGTCTTTATTTTTTTAAGGAGAGTATTAAAAAATTTTTTGTTAATGTTTATTTTTGAGAGACAGAGAGAGAGCAAGCAGGGGAGGGGCAGAGAGAGAGAGACACAGAATCTGAAGCAGGCTCCAAGCTCTGACTTGTCAGTGCAGAGCTGGATGCAGGACTGAGCCGAAGTCAGACACTTAACTGACTGAGCCACCCAGGCACCCCTTAAGGAGAGTATTTTAAAATTTAATGAATAGTTGAGTGGACTGCAGGTGTGCACTCACTACCCACATGGCTCTGTGATATGAAACATCCTGTTAGTCCTTGCAAATGTATTTATTATGGGAGCATTTTAACAATACTAGAAGCAAGGAAGAAAAAAATTCAAATCCCACTAATCAACCATTTTTATTTCCCCCTGTTGATTCTGCAAGTCATTTTTGTCCATACATTAGCAACGTTGCATAGTTCAACATAGGATGTGTAACTTCTACAGCTCCAGGTCAATTCTCTACACTTTTCCCCAATCTTTATAATTATTTATTTAATGGCTTCATCCTGTTTCATAAATTCAATGTATCATAATTTACTTAACAAGCTCCCTACTTCTGGACACTTGGGCTGTTCCAAATGTCCCGTTGTTAGCATATACTGCTACAATCAATACTCTCGGGCATCTTATTTTTTTCCCTCTACCAATTATTTCTATATGATAAATTCTCAAGAGAAGAAATATTAATGAGTACTTCCAAGATGGCCTAGATGTGGTAATAAACTGCTTCCTAAAAGAGCTGACCAAGGCCTTTGAAGGTCTGCTTCTTCTCTCCTTCAACCACTGCCACTAAGTGGCTATAGAGTTGGCTCTCCTAGCCTCACCTCCAAGGCTAACATTTCTCCAGATCATTTTCTCATGACTGCTTTGTTTGAATAGGTTTCCAATCACTCATTCTCAACTATGGAAACTCTACAACTCAAATCCATCTTCTACTAAGTTGCTAAATATTTTCCAAATACATACAAAATTCTTATGCACTGAGTTCAAGCTGTCACTACGTTGTTTCATAATAATTTCATGATTTTGTTTAACTTCTTTACCTAGGCCAGGGACAGGCAAACTTTTTCTGTAAAGGGCCAGGCAGTACTAAAATCTGCCAATATGGTGCAAATACAGACACTACTTGAGCCCCAAAATGCCTCCAGACCCCATGAGTAGCAGTGGCCTGTTCCCATCTCAGGCTGCTGGGCCTGCACCATGACCCCACACCTCTCTCAACTTTTCATTGATCACTTCTGATCACCAAAACACATTCCCTCAGAAATGGCAATGCTCACCCGGTCATCCTCCTGACCCCATGTACTGGCTGACACAGTCTAGGTTCCCTCTGCCTCCACTATTCAGTCATCCAATTCCTGCAGGTCCTATATACCAATACATTCTCCTTTCTTCCCCCTTAGCCACCCATACCTTAGGGCTTTGTCCAGTCCTTGAGCTTTGGAACGATCAAAAAACCCCTGCTGCCTCTAAAGCCTTAAGCACGATTCTTTTCTTTCTATCTTCCCCGTAGTCTTATCTCCTTCTCCCCACAGACTCTGTCAACCTCACTAAAAGTTTCAAATGAATGTATCCAAATCTACTCGCTTTTCTACTGGTCTTCATCAAAACTTGTGGTCACCCATAAAGCAAAACCCTAACAGCCCTGTGCTCTGTGCTCACCTGCCAGCTGCAGAGTACTCCTGGAGTCCTGATGCTGTGGCCTGGGGCCAGTGCAGAACTCCATCAGCTGGGCCCACAGCACCTGCCTGTAGCCACACTCCCACAGGTCTCTCTTTGGCTCCTATTCATTCTTCACAGCAGTTATTTCAAAACTTCAATGCTCTCCTAAAGCCTTCCTTCTCTACTGCCTCTCAGCAAATCATCCAGCCCGTCTTAGAGAAGGAAGGCTAGCAGGCAGAAGCCTCATAATTTTCGGTCCTGGATTTCACTCATCTGCATTACTACCCCTCCTTGTCTCCTTCATTTTCATTCCAGGGGAAGACAGATCCTTGTACACTTAAGTTAATCCCTCCACCTGGGATCAGAGTCTTCCTACTTTCTGCAGGACTTTGAGCCATCAACTATCCTTCCTGCATCTCTCTGATCCTCTCCCCCTACTCACTCCTTTGCTAGGCAATTATACATATTCACATTTTTCCCCACGATCCTAAGAGTACCACCCAGCCCTTCTACACTACCAGACACTGATCCTGCTCACTCCTTTCTTCATTTTTTTTTAATTGAGAGAGTATAAATGAGCAAGGGCAGAGAGAGAGAAAGAATCCAATGAGGCACAGAGGGAGAGAGAGAGGAGGGGGAGAAAGAAGGGGGAGGGAGGGGCGGGGAGAGAGAGAGAGAGAGAGAGAGAGAGAGAGAGAGAGAGAGAGAGAGAGAGAGAGAGAGAGGCAGGGAGAGAGAGAGAGAGAGGCAGGGAGAGAGAGAGAGAGAGAGAGAGAAGCAGGTCTCACCAAAAGTAGGGCTCGGGCTCACTAACCGTGAGCTCATGACCTAAGCTGAAGTCACATGCTCAACCAACTGAGCCACCCAGGCAATTGCTCACTCCTTTCTTCTGAGGCAAACTTTTTTTTTTTTTAAGAGAATACAAGTAGGGGAGAGTGGGAGAGTTGGGAGAGAGAGAGACTCTTAAGCAGACTCCGCAGTCAGTGCAGAGCCCGACTCAAGGCTTGATCCAATGACTCCGGAATCATGACCTGAGCCAAAATCGAGTAGGGAGCTCAACCAACTGAACCAGGTGTTCCCACAGGCAAACTTTTAATAAAGTGAATTCACTGTTTGCTTTTCTTATCCTTTAATCCCTCTTTAATCTAGTCTAGTCTGGCTTCTACCCATACAATTTCTCTGAAAAAATGTACTAGCATAAGTCACTGACGATCTATTGGGTAGTAATTCCCATGGATGTTTCTTAATCTTTAGGTACTATCATTATTCCCTTCTTACAGATGAGGAAATCAAGGCAAAGAGAAGTTTAAGTAACCTGTTGGAGATTACACAATCTCTCTGAGCATTTGCCGCTTTCCAGAAGGAGGTAGGGGACCTACCTTTTCCTCCTACCTCTCTGACCGCTCTTGTGGCCACCTTGATTTTTACATTCCTTAGGATTTTGTCTTTTTAGCCCTCATCTGACACCATACAACTTCCTTAAGGTCATTCCTACTTGTGGCTACATGCTGATGAACAGGACCCTCAAATTCAACAGGTCCCAAATTGAACCAAGTCTGTTCTGTCCTATTGCTGAGTTCTCCATGTTATTTATTTATATACACATACACTCCCTCTCTCCTTTATTCCTTTCTTAAATCCATTTACTTTTCTCTAAGTCACCATCTGACCCTTAGTTCACACTCCCGCAGTACCTGTGCCCAGACTGTCACAGGCTTCTTAGTCTCTCTCCTTTTCTCCCTCCCTCCTAGATGCTGCAAACCTTTCTCTGCTCTGCCAACACCAATCACTGTTGTCATTTCCCTTTCTGCTTAAAATCTTTGAGTGGTACCCTCAGCTTTAAGCATAGGTGAGAAGTCTAGCCTGGTCCATAAGACACTTTGCAATGTGGCCCAGCCTCATTCTCTCAGCTCTTGTTTTGAGGTACACACGCCTTGAGAGAGAAGTATTAAGTATACAGTGCAACTAGCTGCTAGTTACCAAATTGTTTTACATCCAAGCCCATTAACTCCACAGAGACTGCTTATTTTTATAGATCGTAATTCTTCCAAAATTTCCTCTTCCTTTTGGACCAAAGTGGGGAAGACTAACAGTGAAAAAATTATGCTAGTAAATTCACTTGGCAAACGTTTGCTGACCACTCACCCGACAGAGGACATACAGTAGGAGAATATTAAAGAGTAGCCCTCATGGGGCACCTGGGTGGCTCAGTCGGTTGAGTATCCGACTTCAGCTCAGGTCATGATCTCATGGTTCGTGGGTTTGAGCCCCACATCGGATTCTGTGCTGACAGCTAGCTCAGAGCCTGGAACCTGCTTCAGATTCTGTGTCTCCCTCTCTCTCTACCCCTCCCCTGTTCATGCTCTGTCCCTGCCCCTTGAAAATAAATAAATGTAAAAAAAAAAAAAAAAAAAAAAAAAAGAGTAGCCCTCAAGTTTTCATTCTTGTAAAAAAGAGGTAAGGGGAGACACAGTAGATGCCAACTCCTCTTTGATTCATGAATGTGGTATGAGGGTCATCAGAGGTCTGAATCTAAATCAACCACTCTGAGGGCTGGCAAGCAGAAACTAATCACTTAGCTAGTAAATGAGCTTGGCTGAATACACAGTGATCACAACCCAATGAAACTTAATTATTAAGGATCTGGCTCACAGTTTTCATTTATATTTTAAACCACACAGGGGAAATAATTTGCTAGCATGGTACTTGCTAATGTGTGTACTCTCAGATGTCCCTGGTGAATATCAATGGCCTATGGCCTACTAAATAAGGCAACGTGTGGTCCAAACCAGGTACGAGTGAGAAGGAACAGGAGATTACCTCAGCCCAGATCGGGTAAGCATGGGGGACGTTGTAACTGTATTTAGTTTGAAGAGTGAGAGCTTAAAATGTTAAAGATGGAACTAAAGGCCCTCCACACAAATAGACTGGCAAAAGCAAAGATTCTGACAGACAAATGTTCAAAGCACAATTAGGGAACTTCTAGAAAACCAGTGCTCCCTGTAGAGGCAAGAGGAGACCATGAAGATTTTCTGATCCGAAAGTGACACCCATGTGAGCTGAGAACATCCATGCAGTCTTCAAGGCGCTCCCTGCCCTGTCCAACCATTCATACCTTCAAAAATATCAAACATATCAACGTTTCAGGTTTGAAATGTATGTAAAGGAGCATGCCAAGTTTTCAACACCTTCTGAAGCACCTAGTAAAGACAGGAGAGTTTCTGCCTTGGCACATGGGCAAAGGTGACTAGCCATACCAATCTCACTCTGAGTGAGCCAGGAATGCCTGGGTGGGAGAGGGGAATGATGAATCAAGGGAAAGGAAGCGCAGTGGGTTCCCACATCTGCCTCTCTTTTCAATCTTGTCAATCAAGATGAACAACTTCTGAGGCTTCCTGCTTCAAAAGTTCTGAGGTATTGCTGACAAAACTTTGTTACCTTATTGGGTGAAAATAATTACCAAACATTTTTCCTTCAAAAATTTGGGGGGAAAGAGGGCAGTAGGGCAAAGAAAGAGAAGGAGTGGGGGATCGGAGGAATAAATGCAAGAAGAAATGCAAAGCCATGGTTACCCTTCCTTGCTGCTGCCTCTTTCCTGAGTTTCCTCAATTTCTCCAAGGCCCGAAGAATGTCCACCATTCTTTTGGTGTCTGCTTGTTTCTTCCTCACTTCAGATAAGACACCATCAGCAGCAGCTTTAAGTTCCTGCTCCTGGAAAAGAAAGAGAGCCTATGAAACCTAGTATTAGGATCAACCTCACACTGGTCCAGCCAAGGGATTATCTTCTCTGCAGCTTCTATGTGGGTGCTCATCTTTGTTTCTTCCTCAGAGTTTCTTCAAGTGTAGTCCAGTGAACATCTGCATCCAACTTAAAGTTGGGGCTCTCTTGTTAAAAGTACAGACTCCTGGACCCAAAGACTCAGACGAGAAGGGAAGATAAGAAATGGGGCTAGAAAGGCCCAGGACTCTACAATTCTGTCAGTGACCCACAACAACACACACAGCTTGCACTCGAGTGTTTTGAAATGCCAAGGATCTTGTGACATGACAGCCTGTCAAACAGTGAAGACCCTATCCTACTCTTTAGCTGGTTCACATGGAGAGGAAATAGCTGTTTCTTTAAACCACCACTCACAGGACCCCGTCTCCAATCCCCTCACTGTGGGTGGTAAGGAAGATCCTTCTGCCTACAGCTCTCTACCCCATCTGTCAAATAAGTGCCTGTAATTCCACCATTACAACCACACCAAACAGTTTCTGTCTGTAACTGCACTTGTTGCTTTCACCTGGCTCTGACATTTCCTTCAAGGCTCAGGTCAGATGTCCTTGTCTCATCCATAGAGCCTTCCCTTACCCTGTTTCCTAATGGATTAGTTATTCCTTCTCTGGGTTCCAATAGCACTTACAGTTGAAACCCTAACACAAACATGCTGTACAGACACAGTCCCCATGAGGCGCTAACCCCCTCAAGGACAAGAGCTATATTCTAATCATCCCTATCACCAGCACCCAGCACAGGGTCTGGCACATAATGGGTTCTTATTAAATGTCTGTGAAACTGATACAAATTCCCTTAGATTATGATGTTGTCTCCAAGTATTCTCCCTAAAAGCACTGATATTCCTGGAGGTGTGAAACAAAGCCTACCATCACTACATTTCTGGAGGGAGTGATATCAGAATCTAGGCAGGAACAGACACAAAGAGTATGAGAAGGAAGAAACAGTAGTTGTGGAGTGAAGAGACAGGGGATGCACCTAGAGCCACTCAGAAGTAAGGAGAATGTCTTAAAACAACTATCTGATCAATTTCCAGTTTCACCCTAGCCCCCACTTAAGAACTTAAGATCAAGAGGCTTTGGAATCAGCCAACTTGGGTTCAAATCAGGAGTAAAATGGCTAGGAACTGGCTGTGTGATTGTTGGCAAGTTAATTTCTCTATGCCTCAATTTCCTAATCTGTAAAACGGCTTACTTCTCAGGGTTGTTTACAAGGATTGAAGATCTGGTATAGGTAGGAATTTAGAGTAGGACCTAGTATTTGGCAGGTGTTGAAAAACACTGTTCAACCGGGGATACTGGTTTAAAACTCCTAAACAAAGAACTCCTGGAGAAGTCATCACTATTGCCCCATTAGCCAATCAGAGTATACTTCCTTGCACCAAGGCCCCATGCGTTTTATATTTTGTTTTTTTTTTTTTTTTAACATTTAGTTATTTTTGAGAGACAGAGAGAGACAAATCATGAGCAGGGGAGGGGCAGAGAGAGAGCGGGAGGCACAGAATCGGAAGAAGGCCCCACGTCTGAGCTGTCTGCACAGAGCCCTACGCGGGGTGAGATCGTGACCTGAGCCGAAGTCGTATGCTCAACCTACTGAGCCACCCAAGTGCCCCCTATATTTTGTATTCTTAAAATTAGCCAGACCAGTACAAGAATCAAGGACCGACATTATTTGCCTTGAATGTTAGTAAGCGGACAGAACGTAGAGGGAGGAGGCGAGGCGTCTGTCATCCTACACCACCACTGTGTAATCCTATACTTTGTGTTTACAGGACTCTCAGTGGACCTAGAGCATTTGTTTTGTATTATACATGATTAACACGCAATCAATATAGGGATATGATGTCGGGAATGCTGGCTATCTTTTTACTTTACGGCCGAGGAAAAAGGCTTAGCTCTAGGAAACGACAGCGCAAAGCTTCACGGCCCTTCAGGTTCTAGACTTGAATTACCCCCAATCTCTGCGCATCTGCTGCCCTTACCCGCTTCTTCTCCTCCACCTCCTGCACGCACTTGACCCTCCAGAGGTCAATCTCTTGCTCGCGCTCCGCTGCTCGCGCGGCCTCCGCCTCCCGCTCAGCCTCGCGTTCCCGGGCCCTCTCGCGAAGCCGAAGCCGGCGGCGCCGGACCCTGTCCAGCCTCCGCCGCGCCTCACCCACATAGGCGGCCTGGGTCAGCAGCTGTAGTCTCTCGGCCAGTTCCGCGCGCAGCGGCGCGGCCTGGGCATGCAGCAGTACCCAGGCCGCCCCGTCAGCCTCGGCCTCGCGCAGGGCCTGGCCCAGGTCGCGCAGCCGTCGTACCAGGCGCAGAGCCCCGCGCAA
>NC_043708.1:102530142-102560721 GCF_006229205.1 Suricata suricatta
GCTTCCGGCCCAGAGAGCCTCACCCCTAGGTTGGCATTCCTTCCGTTCGTCAATTCCTAAGTATTACTAAGCTTTCTTCTTGCGGAGCTAGCTGATTTGAGAACAATTTACAGATAGAGTTCTTCTCTTCCTATTGCTATCTGCCTTGTAAAGAAAACACATTGGTCAAGTAATCGTGCAAGTAAAAGTACAGCAATAAAAGGAAGTACGACCGAAGAAGAAAATATTGGGTAAGAAGAGCTTAAAGATTTTTACTTAGTCAAAGAAGTTAGGGGAGGTTGTCCTAGGTTTTGAGTCTTCATCTTGACGTGGGGGGGGGGGGAGGAAGGCAGAAGGAAATGGTAGATAAAATTAAATTTCCTTGTAACCTGCAGCCCCTTGACAAATAGTTGAGGAAGGCAGAGTGTAACATTTCTCCAGGAACTCCCAACTGTCTGATTAATGCTTTGCTAGAGGGAAAAACAACCTTAGCTTGACAATAACTAGGCCTCCAGGATCCTGTGAGTCTTCTTTAGTATATGAAAATTCCTTTAGAAACTTCCTTTTGACTTTACCTCCCCCCAACTCCCAAGTATATAACCAGTCTTGTCTCTTGGCCCAGGCAGCTCTTTCTGCCATAGGTCCTGTCCTGGTGCTTTAATAAAATCATGTTCTTGCACCAAAGACGTCTCAAGAATTCTTTCTTGGCGGTGGCCTCCAGACACCACCATCACTCCAGAACCCCATCAGAAACAGCATTTGTAAAAATTCCCTAGTAGGTCAAGCCAGGGAGGTAAAAAGAATGCCAGTATAGATGTGATGTGATGTGATGTGATGTTGGGGGTCCTGGAGCTAACAGTCAAGAAGTAATTCTTGAGATGTTTTTAGTGCAAAAAAGCTGGTTTCACTGAAGCATGGGACAGGGCCCATCTGGCTGAAAGAGCTATACTGGAATTGTGAAGAGTGATTGGATATATACTTTTAAATTGAAGGATGGGGTAGAGAAAGTCCTTCAAAAGTGGGCTCTGCCTTGACAGCAGTGAGCCTAATGCGGGCTGGAGCTCTCAAACCACAAGATCAAGATCGTGGCCTGAGCTCACATCTCAACAAACTGAGTCTCAACAAACTGAGCCACCCAGGCGCCCTTCCAAAAGGACTTTCATATGGAGGTCTGGTTATTATCAAGCTAAAGTTACTTTTTGCCTCTAGTGAAGTATTAAGACACTTGGGAGTTCCGGAGGAATGTCATAATCTGCATGTCTCAAGTATGTCAACAGGCTGCAAGTTGTAAGGAAATTTAATTTTATCTGCATTTCCTTTTGCTTTTGTTCTCCCCCTCAGATGGAGCACAGAAAGCTTGAAAGGAGCTGGCAATCCTGGGAGGAGGATAGACTTAGCATTCTAGGATCTCTATATTTTAAGAACAGTGGGAAACCACTGGAGGGGGAGGAAAGGCCGTGCTACATGATTATGATGAGGGAGCATAACACAAGGGCAAAATACAAACTGGCACCACCACCTACTCCCCTGCCCAAGGTGGAAAGGGGTTTATGTGCTTGCCATGGTGATGTGGGAAACTAAGGCAAATGAAAGATTCCCTTACCTTTGGAAACTTCCTTTATCTCAACTCCCCCAAGATATATGCTGGCAACATACTCAAATCTTGTGGCCCCCTCATATACATCTGAAGGGACTCAAACAGAGGTTTTACTAAATGGTAATAAATGACATTTTCCTAACAGCTAGCCCCTCAAGGTCCTGGACACCTTGCTTCCAAAATTCCTTAGAGACTTATGGTGTCCCTAACCCCCTTCCCAACCTGAGGGTATATAATCAGTACCCATCACAATCCCAAGGCAGCTCTTTCTTCCCATGGGTCCTGTCCCATGCTTAATAAAATCACCTTTTTGCACCAAAGGTGTCTTCAAGAATTCCTTCTTGGCTGTCAGCTTGGAACCCAATCAGATATTTAAAATTACACTTGATCTTAGCCAAAAGGCCGAGAAGCGATCAGATATTTAAAATGAAACTATTTTGAGATAATTGTAGATTCATATGCAGTTGTAAGAAATAATAGAGGGAGATCATGTGTACTCTTCACCCCAGTTTCTACCAATAGTAATACCTTGCAAAACTGTAGTACAGTATCACAACCCAGATATTGACATTGATACAGTCAAGATACAGAAAATTTCCTTTCCATTGCTTCCAGGATCCCTCGTTTCCCCTTTTATAGCCACACACCCTGGCAACCACTAACCCATTCTTTATGTAACTTCGACCTTTCAAGATTGTTATGTAGGAATGCCTGGGTGGCTCAGTTGGTTGAGTGTCCAGCTTCGGCTCAGGTCATGATCTTGTGGTTCATGGGTTTGAACCGCATGTCAGGATCTGCGCTGACAGCTCAGAGCCTGGAGCCTGTCTTCAGAGTCTGTGTCTCCCTCTTTCTCTGACCCTCCCCTGCTCACACTGTCTGTCTGTCTCTCTCTCAAAAATAAATGAAACATTAAAAAAAAAGAATGTTATGGGGCGCCTGGGTGGCTCAGTCGGTTGAGCGGCTGGCTTCAGCTCAGTTCATGGTCTCACGGTTGTGGGTTCGAGCCCCGCGTCAGGCTCTGTGCTGACAGCTAGCTCAGAGCCTGGAGCTTGCTTCAGATTCTGTGTCTCCCTCTCTCTCTGACCCTCCCCTGCTCGCGCTGTCTCTCTCTGTCCCTCAAAAATAAATAAAAGACATTAAAAAAAATTAAAAAGAAAAAAGAATGTCATGTAAATGGAATTATGCGTTATGCAACCTTTTGGAATTCTCTGCTTTCACACAGCATAATTTTCTGGAGACTCATTCAGGGTGTTGAATCAATAATGTTCCTTTTTTAATAAAAGGGTACAAAAAAAGGTGTGAATAATAAAGTGTTTAATTAAGTAATCCCTATTACTTGGGATCAAGTGTCACAAGCTCCTCTGAGCCATCCAGGTGCCCCTAAAATGAAACCACTTTTAAAAATCATTCACCTAGGGGTGCCTGGGTGGCTCAGTCAGTTAAGTGGCCAACTTCGGCTCAGGTCATGATCTCACGTTTCATGAATTTGAGCTTCGCGTTGGTCTCTGTGCTGACAGCTCAGAGCCTGGAGCCTGCTTCAGATTCTGTGTCTCCCTCTTTCTCTGACCCTCCCCTGCACACGCTGTCTCTCTCTCTCTCTCTCTCTCTCTCAAAAATAAATAAAACATTAAAAAATAATAAAACCATTCACCTATTAAAGGACATTTGGGTTGTTTCTATTTTGGGGTTACCATGAATAAAGCTGCTATAAACATTTGTATACAGATTTTTATGCTAACTAAAAACCTTTGGGATAAATGCCCAGGAGTGCAACTGTGGGGTCATATGGCAGTTGCATATTTAGTTTTCTTTACTGTTTTAAATGGTTATTTATTTTGAGACAGAGAGTGTGTGTGTGTAAGCCAGGGCAGGGGTCAAGAGAGGAGAGAGAAAATCCCAAGCAGGTTCTGTGCAGTCAGCACAGAGCCCAACTCCGAGCTTGATCTCATGAACAGTGAATTAATGACCTGAGCTGAAATCAAGAGTCAGACACTTAACTGACTGAGCCATCCAGTCGCCCTAGTTGCATGTTTAGTTTTTAGAGAAATTGCCAAATTATTTCCAGAGTTGCTGCACCATTTTACAGTTCCACCAGCAATATGGGAGATCCAGTTTCTTTGCATTCTCATTAGCATTTGTTAGTTTTTATTTTATTTGCACTTCCTTAATAGCTAGTGTTGGACATCTTTTCATACACTTATTTGCCATCTCTATATCCTCTTCATTGAAATGTCTGATCATAATTTTTGCCCATTTTCTAATTGGATTGTTTTTCTTACTGTTGATATTTAAGAGTTCATTATGTATTCTAGATACAAGTAAGTCCTTTGATATGTGTCTTACAAATATTTTCCCCCAGTTTACAGCTTGTCTTTTAATCCTCTTAACAGGGTTTTCGTTTTGTTTTTTAAATAGAACAGAAATCCTTAATTTTAATGAAGTTCAACTTACCAGTTTTTCCTATTGTGGGTCATTCTTTTGGAGTAAGATAAAGAACTCTTATTGGGTGCCTGAGTGGCTCAGTCAGTTAAGCGTCCGGCTTCGGCTCAGGTCATGATCTCATGGCTGGTGGGTTTGAGCCCCGCATCTGGCTCTGTGCTGACAGCTCAGAGCCTGGAGCCTTCTTCAGATTCTGTGTCTCCCTCACTTTCTGACCCTCCCCTGCTTACACTGTCTTTCTCTGTCTCTCAAAAATAAATAAAAAACATTAAAAAATTAAAAAAAAACCCTCTTAGTTCTACATCCTAAATGTACTTTTTCTAAAAGTTTCATAGGTTTATATTTAAGTCTGTGATCCATTTTTAGTTAATAAAATATATGATATATAAATTTTATAATTTTTATATTATATATATTTTTTGAGTGAGCGAGCGAGCAAGCATGCAAGTGAGTTGAGAAGAGCAGAGAGAGAGAGAATCTTAAGCAGGCTCCACACTGAGTGTAGATGGCAAAGCTCGATCCCACAACCCTGGGATCATGACCTGAGCTGCAATCAGGAGTCAGATGCTCAACCCACTGAGCCACCCAGACACCCCGAGTTAACTTTTGTATAAGGAGTGAAACTTAGGTTGAGGTTCTCCACCCCCACCCCCTTTGGATATTTCATTGCTCCAGTATCAAATGATTAGATCTCCACTTTTCCAAGCAATAATGGATGACCCCTTGGGTAAGAGTCCAGGTTTATACCATGGGAACAAATCAATGCCTGACCCCATCTTCTAAGAGACCTCTAATATTTCTCAGATTTTTTTATAATGTTCTATATTTTACTTGTATACTTTTTTGTGATACTGTACAAAATATTTAAATGCTTCCATTTTTTTTTAAGTGGGCTACACACCTAGTGCAGAGCCCAATGTGGCAATGTGGGGCTTGAACCCACGACTCTGAGACCAAGACCTGAGCTGAGATCAAGAATCAGATGCTTAACCAACTGGGCCACCCAGGTGCCCCTAAAGGCTTCTATTTTTATCTTAAAATTTATTAGGTAAGGTATAACACATTTCCTAGATACTCAGTTGTCAATACCATTTACCAATTATTCTTTTTCTCACTAATTTGAAGTATGACCTTTTCCAATACTAAATTCCCATATGTATTTGGCTTCATTATTTTTAAATACTAAATTCTCATATATATTTCTGGTTTATCTTTTCCATTGGTCCATTCATTAATGCATCGGTACACACTTAAGCTTTTAAAACTTTATAATATGTATATACATAGATATATAATATAGCTTTATAATTTATATAGTGTATATATGTGTGTGTATATATAATATATAATAAGTATATAAATAGAAGAAGCAACCCCTCTTCATTATTCTTTCACTTTAGTTAAATGGAGAGGTTCTAGAACTAGTCTACCGGGGGTTAGATCCTGGCTGTTACTTACTAGTTATGTTACTTTTGGAAAGCTACTTAACCACTCTGGGCTTCAGTTTATAAGAACAGTTGATAATAGCATCTACCTCATTAAGTTATTGCATGAAGTGAACACAGAGTGACACAGAGTAAGCACTATATGAGTGTACATTATCATTTTGCTTATCATTCTTGTTTATTTTTCCATATAAATTTTAGAATCCACTTGATTTTTAAAATTTCTTGGTATTTTATTGCAATATTAAATTTGTAAGTTAATATACGGTTAATAGACATCTTTATAATACTGAGTTCCCCCACTGAAGAACATGGGATTACTACTTTTTATCAGACAGATTTGCAAACACCTACCCATTTGCTTTCCCATTTCCACTGCTATCACCTTAGTCCAATCCATTATCTTCTCTAACTAGGCCTAAGTGTGTCTGATTTCATCCTTGTTCCTCTATAGTCTGTTCATTTATACTGCAACCTGAGCGATCTTTTAAAATTTAAGTCAGGTTATGTCATTTCTCTATGCAAAACCTTCCAAAAGCTGCTCATCTCACCCAGAACCAAAGCCTGAAAGGGAACTAGAAACAGCAAGACCAACTTTTGGTTTACTGTGGACTGGGTGTGAATTCAGAGGAGTTCTGTTTGTTATGATGAGAACTGATCTGAAAAACAGGAGCAAAGTGATGAAGTTGGAAACAGGGGCAAGTGCTGGAGGAATGCCTCTGGTCCGGTTTCCCTCCATTCTCCTCAGAGCCTTCCCTTCCCAACAATCTATGAAAACACATCTAATGATGCCTAACTCTCCTGATGAATACTCTTCTAATAATGCACCACTACTTTCCGCATTAAATAACAACTTAACCTGGCATACAAGATATTCTATTGTTTTGTTTTGTTTTTTTACTGTTTTTATTTATTTTTGAGAGAGAGAGAGAGCGTGAGCAGGGGAGAGTCAGAGAGAGAGGGAGACACAGAATCTGAACACAGGCTCCAGGCTCTGAGCTAGCTGTCAGGACAGAGTCCGACGTGGGACTCGAACCCACGAACCTTGAGATCATGACCTGAGCCGAAGCCGGCCACTTAACTGACTGAGCTACCCAGGTGCCCCTATGTTCTATTGTTTTAAAGTGGACAGAACACCAAATATCTGAGACATTATGGTTCGTGCTGATTATAATAGTTAACACCCTAGTGGAACCTAATGGTATACATGAAAAGACATTGAAAAATAAGCTTGGGATTTCTCAACTCATAAAGCTCCCTAGTTGTTTCACATTTGTTGAGATTTTGATTTAATTTTCATTCTTCCTGGCAAATTCCTACTTGATCGTCCAGATCCATCTGGGCCACCACCACCTTCTGTGTCACCACACCCGGACCTACCGCACTTCTATTGTGATGCCCTGATGTTTTGTGTTTGCATCCCCTAGTAGAGTAGTAATTTTGAAAAACTTGGTCTAGTCTAATGTTGGGCCCATTTAGGACATTCAAGTGAGGATTTTCAATAAATGCATTTAATGTAAACTTTAGTAACAGACTTTGTGGAATCTACAACTTTATCAAATTTATTAGAGGGATATAAAAGTGCCAATGATAACCAATTACTATAATAAAGCAGCTCATATCTGTGTTCTTTTAAAAATGGCACTACAGGGCACCTGGGTGGCTCATTTGGTTAAGTGTCTGATTTTTTATTTTGGATCAGTCATGACCTCATGGTTAGGGAGTTAGAGCCCCACATTGGGCTCTGCAGTGAAAGCATGGCCACTTGGGATTCATTCTCTCTCTCCCTCCCTTTCAGCCCCTCCCCTGCTTGTGTCCGCTCACTCTCTTTCAAAATAAATAAACAATAAAAAAAATAATAAAAATGTACTACATATGGAAATACCACAACACTTGCTTTCATTTAGTACTTTTGTTTTATTCAAATGTCAAAACATAAGTTTCAAGTACAAATCGTAGTTATACTCAGTTTGATTTTAAAAACATCGATTATGCTTTGTTAACAACTTCCAAAAACAAATGTAAGCTGTTGTGACTAAAATGTCTCCCAGTCCATTTCTGGAGGATTACCCTTAATATATTTAGTAGCTACTCCAATTTTCACTCTACAAAAAGGAAAATGATGATGCTATAAGAAAAAGATAGTGAACAGTTACAATATGAAAGACTTCCTGAGAAAAACTTTAACCACTGCTAGAGAGACTAAGAAGGATACCTGTTTCTGTTCCATATTACAACACACAGGCTTAAACACTCTCCAAAAGTGCATTTCTGGTCCTACCCAGCCATAAATAAATATCTCACATCTCTTATTACATCGCAGAAAACCCAACTTTTCATCAATAGGATTTAGAATTTGCTAATCGCTTTTTCATAAGAAAAAGGGGGTAAGAGTAAAACTTAAGTGTCTATAAACCAAATAACGAAAACAAATATTTAAATGTCCTCTGATTTAAACAATTTCAAATGAGGTTGAACTGAATGAATAGTATAGAAACTTATATCATCATTAAGCTTAAAAGATACCCAAATATTTTAATATTTATAAAACCAAATGAAGTAACTTTCATTGTTAAGCCCCTCCAAATTTCCCATTTAGTTTTGTTATATAATGAAAGTTAATAACATATTTTAGTGTGAACACATTCATTTCTGCTGATAGCAAAGCATCGATTTTATGTTCTATGAAGACAAGGAATTAGACAGATATCCAGGATCAAAGAGCAAAACAAAACAAAACTAGCTGAGTACTTTGGTAAGTGCACAATATCAGGGTATTTTATTTAGCACATGGCTGTTACTAGGACTGATGCTGCATGCTACTTTTAGAATTAGATGGTCTTTTCCTGAAGATTTAAGGCAGACTTTAATTCTATCTGCACATTCATAGTACTAAAACAGATCAAAGATGGCAAATAAATCAGACAAGTCAGCAAGGGAATGGCCCTTTTTCTAGTTCCAATTGGAAAGCTGGTATCATGCATTAGCAGATAAGATCAAGAACACAGCTAAACAAATCAGCAAAATATGATTCTTTAGGATACTTTTTCCATGAAATTTTTAACTACTTGGAAACTACCTGTCCCAATTTTAAGATGAATAAAATTCCAAGATTTTCAGGAAACAGATATAGGTAGAAAAAGGATAAACTAAAAAATGGTATCCCGATCTTCAGTTTTAAAGAATTTATTTTCCCATTTGTAGAGTAACATTATTGTAAAATCCACAGTTATTGCAACACCTGAATTGCTTAAAGGAACTCCTAAGAATTTTGTTAAAGCATATTTTTAAAAAACTGAACCAAAATAATGTACATTTTATCTCTGAACATTGTATCATTAAAGTCCACACAATGTCCTTTGTATTAAATCAATGTGATGTTACATAATATACATGATCTCATTTTTATCCTAAAGGCTTCTGACCATGTATGATATCCAGGATAGATCCAATGCTTTTAATGTCAGACTGTAGAGACAGTTACGATCCTAAACAAAAGGAGGAAAAGTTCTATACACAGGACGGAAGTGTGACAGCTTAGCTGTTTGCTGCATCTGCTTGGCGAGGCCATCCTTCTTCTTCGACTCCAGAGTCATATTCTTCTTCAGAGGATTCTTTTGTTGGAGCCCTGTAATAAAGTCATCATGGTTTTTTAAAATAAAAATTAGGGGTTTTAAAATTTTTTAATAAAAATTTAAAATAATTTTTATTAAACATTTTTATTTAAAATTTTAAATAAAATTTAATAAGAATTAATACATTTAAAGTAGGACTTAAACAAACATGATTTCTAGACTCAAAGTAATAATCTACCTAGCTAGAAAAAATACGCAATAAAAGGAAAATATTAAGAGCACTTTTAATATTCAGATTGCTTAGTGGTGAGATACAGGAAACATTTAGACTGCATAGCCAAGAGCTGCAAGTCATTATCCCAATATTTTCCCTAACAAATTTATTCCTGAAATAAATTGACAAGCCTTCAACTGTGAAATCTTAAAAAATCCATTTTTCCAGCAAAAAAGTAGAATCTATTATTTCAACTCAAATGCTTGACATTTAGTATGTATCTACAGCAAAGAAGTCTACAGCCTGACCAAAGCTGACATGCCTCAATTTAAAATTATGATCAAACCATCACAATTTCTTTATATCTTGTTATTAATTAACTAAAGACTATATGTATCTGAATAACAATCAACTGCCTAAGTTATCTTAGAAGATAAGCAAACATAAAATATAACGTATCTTGTGATTTAGTTAAAACAGAGATCTAATTTTTGGCATGTAACATTACTGTCAAGCACTGTAGAAGAAATATTTATTGAACAGATCAGGTCAATAAACTACAGCCTGCAGGCTAAATAAAGCTCATCAACTGATTTTGTAAATAAAGATGTAATGGAAAACAGCCATGCCCATTCATTCTCAATTATGCCATGAAGGCAGTGATGAGTAGCTGCAACACAGACTGTATGCCCTACGGTACTCATCTAGCCTCCACAGAAACCCTGCTGACCCCTGGGGTAAATAAATGAAGCAGTGAAAAATGTGTCCGATTTGTCAACTGACAGGATGCAACAGAAAAATGTGTGAAAGACATGAAAGTGGTCACTCATAAATGACATAATTAGCAGCAAAGTTCATTGAAACCTCTTCATTTGGATGACTTTTATGTCTCTTTTAAATACTTCCTTTGAGGAAAAAAGTGCAGGTTAATTTTGAAGGTCAATTTTTAGACTCATAAAATACTATAATTTTATAAACCAAAATAAAACCCTTTTTCTATAGAAAATTTGAGATGATTGCTTCCCTTATGAATATAAGTATGTTATACAATTTTTGGGACAGACCAATAGACCCTAGCAATAAAGAGCTGATTTTAATGTTTAGATTTAATCTAGCTTGACAACACAGTTTACCGGATATATCCTGGTTCCTTTTTCCCTTCTACTACTTCTTTGTCAACCTCCACACATACAATATCAGAATTAGGAACTTCGAACATTGGTTCTAGTAACAGCTTTTCCTAAAGAGATAAAAAGTGATAAATGGAAAACTGAGGTTACACAGAAAATACTTGTATTCCATAGTTCAATAGAATTCATCAACTCAACAAATATTACTGAATCCCTACCAGTAACTGATGTCGAAAAAAATATCAATGTAAAAAGCTTTCATATTCTTCATATTAAAGCAGCTGCTAACTAAATTCAGAGAGAATTCATTCTATAAGGGAAAGAAAGCTATTTATCTGTAGCTCTGCCTACTTAGGTCACCATGCACATTCAGATGTTCCTCAGCATTCTTGGCATATTCTGTTACCAAAGAGGTCAGCTGGTAATCCTTACTTTGAAAATGATTTAATCCTAAACCACCTCTACCAAACTCCTAAATTTTGAACTATGCCTTCAAATAAGCACTTGTTTCAAAGGCTGCAGTAGATCTTAAGGAAAATATAGATCTTAAGAAAAAGTACATGAAGTTTCTTTTCTTTTTTTTTTGAGAGAGAGGGAGAGAGAGCGAACGAGCGAGCGCAAGCATGCAGGAGCAGAGAGAGGGAATCCCAAGCAGGCTCTGCATTGTCAGTGCAGAGCCCGATGCAGGGCTCAAACCCACAAACCATGAGATGCTGACCTGAGCTGAAATCAGACGCTTAATAGACTAATCCCCGCAGTTGCCCCCATAAAATTCCTTTTAAAATGTTAACTATATCACCTCCTCTTCTATTTTGCATGTTTATAAATCTGTCCTTAATCAGTAACACCTGAAGTCCAGGCCTTCATTAGAGAGTATTATCTCAAACTGTCTGTGATAAATGTGTAGTTCCAATCAAAAAGTCCTATTGAGATGAGAGAAGTAATAATTAGCAGTGAAATCCATTGAAGAATAAAGTGGGTGATGGCAGAAAATAGGCTGGGTCACTAGAATTTGTAACAAAATTAAAAAGTGAGTTCATATCATATCAAAGAATTTAGGGGCAAAATGTCATGATATATGCCATTTAATTTCAAACAAACAAATAAACAAACAAACAGAAAAGAATGACAATTTCAAGGGATCTGAGAAGGTACTCTGGGGAACTAATCAAAAGGCCCAAGTAAAATTTTCTAAATTCTCCTTCCCAGATTTTTTTCTATTTCATTAATGTTATTATGTGTGTGTCCTTTGTTGCAAATACTTTAAAGTTCTACTGAGACCCCTCCCTCTCCAAAAAAACATAAGAAACAATATCAGGCTAATTCTCTGGAAATACTTCCAAAGAAATAACATGGAGGCTTAATATGTGCAAAACTCAGACCAAGAAATAATGTAGTTTTGTATAATAATGCCAACTTACCATTATGGACCTAAGACCTCGTGCTCCTGTTTTTCGTTCCAGTGCCAATCTGGCAATAGCTTTCAAAGCATCCTCAGTAACATTCAGTTCACACTACAAACACATAAAAAGAAATGAGAATTTAGATAATACTTGATAATTTTCTAAGATAACCATATAGCATTTGATCTATTAACTGTTACTACCTACCATTATTCCTAGTCTTTGAAGAATAAAAAGGGACCAGTGCCTTAACCGTACAGATAAAGACTGACCCTATCCACTTTCAGACTAAAGCATTTTTTGACCATCACTTTCTTCTTAGAAAACACTCTATCATTCATTTTATAGAGCATTAGTCATCCTATAACACAAAGGCAAAACTTTAGACAAGTCTCTAAATTACCACAGAGTTCAAATTATTGATACTAAATTTATTAACATAACCAAAAAACATGAAAATACTTTTGGAACATCAGACTTCACAAAACCTTGGTATTAAACAAATTTCAGTTACTAATTTTTGCTTCCAGAAAATGTAAAATTTAAGCCAGGTAATTCTCTCTCATGGTGCTTTAGAACATCACCTTCAAGCACTTGTTTCTATCGATTAACCTATGAGAAGGCAATAGTATTCTGAATCAAAAGTTTGTCATTAGTCTTTGAAGACATTTTCTAGATTAACATGGACTTCCTAGGATTTTATTCAACATTTATTGGACTCCTACAGGTTTACGTCTTAGAGACTGAATGATGAATTACCATTTTTGCCATCCAGGAACTTAACTCTACTGGATGGTGATGAATAAGCAAACTAGCATGTACAGCATGGCGTATGCACATGGTATGAAGGGAGCACCAGTGTGGGAGCATTAAACGAGCAAGGGGACCACTGAGGGATTTAAGGAGAGGAGTAGAATAACTAGCTTTGTATTTATTCATTCACTAGATATGTAATAAGAATTTAGTATCTATTTGCTGGGCACTGTGTTCAATAATATAAAAAGGATCCATTCTGGAAGCAAAAAAGGGAAGATAATGGTATTTTGGTGGTGGTGGTCAGAAACAGACTTGAGACAAGGAGGCCAATTAGGAGCCAAATGCACGCGTCAACATAAAGAATGATAAAGGAGCTTGACATGAGGTGGTGACAGTGGAATGAAGAGAAAGAAACTGATATTTAAAGACACTAAGTTCATAAAACCCAAGACATAAGCTATGTGATTAGATGTGTGGGGATATGAGATCAGATGTCTGGCTACAGAGAAGTAGATGTGGGAAGTGATAGAACTTCAGACAAAAGTATCTAAAAGTATGCATAGTATGTTGTAACAAAAGCTTTTAGAATTTTAAGTCTGAAAGGACAATCCTGTGTGTCTGGCTTGAGGGGCTGGGGGTAGGCTGCGGGCATAAATTCTCTCTCTCTCTCTCTCTCTCTCTCTCTCTCTCTCTCTCTCTCTATATATATATATATATATATATATACACCCTTGGGCTTTAAGGTTCAATAATGATTTTAATTAAGAAAAAAATAAAGCCAACTCCTAAATATCTAATATAACACACTGTGCCTTCCCTGATACTTAGATCCATATTTAGTGAGGTATAGGCTGGTATTCTGGATGAGGAGGAATGCTTTTGCTTTTTGTTAAGCTAATTTATTCAGTTTCATAGCAAAAAGCCATAAATTAACTTAAGTCTGAAAAAAAAAATCTAACCTTATCCATGCTGAATAAGGCCTGGTACTGAGGAATAACAGCATTACGTGGCTCAGTTAGTATTTGTACAAGTGTTTTCTCATCTAAGCTATGCAAAGGAACGACCACAGGCAGCCGTCCCACAAACTCAGGAATCATGCCAAATTCAATGAGATCTCTGGCTTCAACGTGACGTAATAATCGATCTTTTTCTTCAATGTCTTGGTGAGTATTTGATTCTCCACTTCGATTGGCAAGGTCTGCAGCAGCTGCAGCCCTTCTGCCTTTTCCCAAATTAGATGGTGTTCCAAATCCAAGATACTGCCAATAAAAAAACAGGTATTATAAATAGAATGAAGTTGCACTGTACCAAGCACTCTGCATATATATCTCACATGACCTCTGCAATAAAAGAAAGTTCTATTATCATTCACATTTTACAAGTGAAGAAAATGAGCTTAGAGGGGTTAAGTGCCTTGATCAAGCTCTCTCTCTTTGCTGTAAGTGGTAAAGACAGGATTTGAACTCCGGCCTATCTGTCTTCAGAACTGAGAACTAAACCACCATTTAATAACCAACTCTCAAAGAATGAATTGTAATAAAAGTAGACAGGTAAAAATTATGAAGCGAGGTCCCCTGAAACTCAGAAAAATGAGACCTCTAGACTACTATGGTTTCTAAAATGTGTAAGAACTAGGGGTGCCTGGGGAGCTCAGTTGGTTGAGCATCCAACTCTTGATTTCCACTCAGGTCATGACCCCAGGGTCATGGAGCCTGCTTAAAGTTTTCTCTTCCTTTCCCTCTGAAAAATAAAAAATTAAGAGGCACCTGGGTGGTTTAGTTGGTTAAGCATCCAACTTTGGCTCAGGTCATGATCTCATGGTTCATGAGTTCGAGCCGTGCATTGGGCTGTCTGCTAGCAGCTCAGAGCCTGGAGCCTGATTCAGATTCTGTGTCTCCTTCTCTCTCTGCCCCTCTCCTGCTCATGCTCTGTTTCTCTCTCTCTCAAAAATGAATAAATGTAAAAAAACCCTAATAAAATTAAAAATTAAAAAATAATAAATAAAATGTGTAAGAACTATAAAAATGGAAGACAGTAATTACTTTGTAACCAAAATTAATTTTGTAATATTATAAATAGTAGTAGTGCCTAAGGAACAAGCAGCCTTATGAGGAAATTACACACAAGTGTCTTAAGTCACTGCTAAGCATTCTATTAAAATCATAATTTGAGGTTGCAGTATACATCAACCTATGAGAATTAACTCTGATTTTTTAAAAATATATATATAAGAATAACATCAAACAAGAGTATTACTTTGCTGCAAGGAGCTGGGTATTGAGGTACCTGCCTGGCTCAGTTGGTGGAGAATGTGATTTGATCTCAGGTTGTGAGTTCAAACTCCACACTGACCATGGAGATTACTTAAAAAAAAAAAAAATCTAGGGGCTCCTGGGTGGCTCCGTCGGTTAAGCATCTGACTTCGGCTCAGGTCATGATCTCGTGGTTCATGGATTCAAGCCCCACGTTGGGCTCTGTGCTGACAGCTAGCTCAGAGCCTGGAGCTGTTCTTCGGATTCTGTGTCTCCCTCTCTCTCTGACCCTCCCCTGCTCATGCTGTCTCTCTCTGTCTCTAAAAAAAAAAAAAAAAAAAAAAAAAAAGAAACAAAACAAAAACCAAAACACAAAAAAACAGTAAAAAACAAAACAACAGACTATCTTGTATGCCAGGTTAAGTTGTTAATGCAGAAAGTAGTGGGGCATTATTAATTTTAAAATCTAAAAACAAAAAACACCTGTTTAAAAAAAAAAAAGAATGCTGGGTATTTACGGTGGATCCTGCTTCAGTCAATATAAAAGAACTATACTCCAGGCAATTGTCAGAATGTTTTGACATTTTGGTATTTCATACAGCTTTTGTCAAAAGTATAAGAAAAGCACATGGTATGTGAGAAAATAGCCTAAGTTAAAAATCCATTCCTTGGGGCTCTTGGGTGTCTCAGTTGGTTACGCATCTGACTCTTGGTTTCAGCTCAGGTCATGATTTCACAGTTCGAGTTCAAGACCTGGCATTGGGCTGTGCTGGCAGTGAGGAGACTGCTAGGGATTCTCTCTCATTCCCTCTTTCTGCCCCTCCCTCAGTCACTCGTTCTCTCAAAATAAAAAAATAAACTTAAAAAAAAATGAATTCCTCTGACTCTCTACAAGGATAGTTAGTATATTAGAAAGAAAAATACCTTACATTCAATATTATATATATATAATTTATATAAGTATTATATATATATATAAATACAAATACACACATTTATTTTATGTAATACATATATATAAGCATTTATAAAGCATTATAAAACACTGGAAATACAAACCTGAAGACAGCCATTATCCTAAACATATGTGAGAACATATGAAGGCATTAAAGTATCACAAGTGCCATGAAGGACAACTGTACAGGAAACTGTAGCAGTGAAAGGAGGAGAGGGGAGTGGGGAGGAGGGTAGAAGGTGATCAAAAAGGCCTTCACAGAGGAACTGCCCAATCAGTTAACAGACTGAGTCTTAAAAGATGAACATATATTTGCCAACTGGATTGAGGTAGGGGAGGGCATGAACAAAGGCAAGAGGAATAAAAGTTAGGAATGCAAGCAGTCTGATATGTTGGAATATAGGTGCATTATTTAACACTGTACCCCTGGCTGTCAACAATAGCCACATGGATGTGTTTAATCCTCTAAAAAAATCACTACTGACAACTGTCTTACATCTCTTTCTTTTTCATAAAGATCTATGTGACAAACTTTTTTTTCTCCCCACAACCCAGAGCTCAACACCTGAGCTGAGATCAAGAATTGGACATTCAACTGAGTGAGCCACTCAGGTACCCTGACAAATTCGTTTTTTAAATCTCAGTCTCTCCTGAAAACCTCATACACTTCCTGTTTCAGGTAATAAGAACTAGAGCCCAGGATGTCTCCCTACTTTTCGTTAAGAAGTTCAAATGACCTATGACCTAAACCTTCCTTATACATGTTTCTGAGCTCTTTTTGGACATTACTTTAAAATGTTCTTTTCTACATGTTCCTAACTTCAAAATCTTTTTGGAATCACTAATTATAATTAAGTGTCAGAACATAGTCTTTGTTTTCTTAAAAAAAAACAAAAAACTCTACACCCAAGATGGAGCACAAACTCACGACCCCAAGATCAAGACTCTCATGCTCTAGGGACTGAGCCAGACAGGCATCCCCAGAATTTTGAATATAAAGTTATTTCTCTCCTTCTTTCTCTCTCATGTACACACAAAGAAATAATTTCTTCTTTCTAATTTGTGAGGCTAATTTATGCAGAATTTCAAAAGCAAAAACAAATTAACATAAAAAATTAACATCTAACCTTATCCAGGCTGAATAAGGCCGGATACTGAGGAATAACAGCATTACCTGGTTCAGTTAGTAAGTACCTGTACATGAGATTTTTTAATCTAAGCTGTCCAAAAAACTTCCACAGGCAACCATCCCATTAGCAGCATCATTTTTTTTTTACTGCTACTAAACTACTACTTAAACTAGTGGGTGCAAAGCCAAGGAGACTTAGCGCAAGCCACGTAGCACAGCTGATCTATGATATATTCATTTAGGTAGAATATTAGGTTATATAAAAGAAATCATTTGTGCTTACTGATTATGTAAAACACAAAAACATGGAAAATACTGGTGTGTTTTGGGCGTCTTGACACTATGTTGACATTACATTTTATTGTATATTGTAATCAATCAACAAATAGGTACTAGGCATGTACCTTGCAGATATGAAGAAGCTGTGCTCCATCCAGTAACCCTTCAGAAAAACTTACCTTTTCATTCTTCCTCCTGCTGATGATTCTGTCTAAGCCATTGAAAGCACCAGATGCAACAAACAGGATGTTTGTTGTATCAACTTGTACTGTTTCGCCACGTAACTTGCGGGAATTCTTTTCTGGAACATTAACTATTGTGCCTTCTAGTAGTTTTAATAACCCCTAAATAAAGAATAAATGATTTGTAACATTGTATAAATGTATTATTTGTCGCACTTCAGATGAGATTCAAAGGGGAAAATAATATGTGGCTATGGTCAATGAGCATAATTAAAGAAAACTCCCACATTTCTACAACTAACTTAAAAATCTAATGCACTATCACACTAACAATTCATAAATTTATTTGGAATAGTTACAAACTCCTGATACACTCAGGAAATAGTCAACTTAAAAGGTTGCTTTTGATGGTAAAGATACAATTCTGACCTAAAGACGGAATTATGACTCTGTAGGCAACTGTGGTGGGAACATTCAAAATTTGAAAATAGTTGATTTGTCTTTCACAGAAAATTTAATTTCTACTCCTACTATTAAACTTTGAGGCTATCTATATTTTGGGATGCTTTTATGAAAAAACATTTCATAAGTGTGACCGCTCTGTCTTGATCAAAATAAAAAGGAAAACAATTTCCCTTCCTCTATAGTTTATGTCATAGTTACCAATAAAAAGTCAAGTTGCAAATAGATCATTAAGAATGAAACACTATTTTATCTATTTTACCCTACTGTCAAGTGAAAAGAATAAGACACATGTACATACTTCATTTATATCTAGTTAGAACCAGAACTCTCAAGAGTCTTCTAGAAATGTTTAACTGGGCCTCTAAAGAATAAAACCAACAAAAATCAAATTTCATTTTTTTCTACTCTTTAAAATAATTTTTATTTCCTAAGAAAGGTAATTTGGTACTGAAAATAACCAACAGCTTTCTGAACTACTTTAAAATGGTATGTGGAGTTAGGGGTGGAAGAAATAAACAAAACAGAATCTAATTGAATGTGAAACCAAACGTACAATATTTGGGAGGTTGATGTATTCCCTTCCTTTTAGTGGGCTTGAACAAAATATTCAACTGCTTACTTGCTGAACGCCTTCTCCACCTACATCCCGTAACTGATGAATGCCTGGCACACTGCCAATCTTATCTACTTCATCCAGAAAGACAATTCCTATAATTTAAGAAGGATTCTATTTATAACATGAAATTTATATACACAAGATAACCTCAGTTTCAAAAGACTAAGTAGCTAGAGAGCAAATATATTTACAAAGCTTAATTTTATTAAAAAAAAAAACCATTACTACATCTCCTAATCATCATTGTGTAAATATTTCATACTTCATTTTATAGAGCATCACCTAGGTAAGATAACAATTCTCTCTGACATTAGTCATCTACCTCACTAATGTTTTCAGGTTCTTTATTCTAGGAAGCTGAGATAAATATATAGTGTGGAAGCAGGAGGCATGTGCAGTACTGGTAGTAGTAAAACTTTTTACTCTTTCCCATCTTTACTCTTGTCTTAAAGGAATTTGGACAAGAAGCTGTCAAGCTCTTCATGTAAATAAGGAGAGATGATAGATGGGGAAAGGAGGAATGCAGCATCTAGGATATCCTGTAGGTCAAAAGGCTAATCTGTTTCTAGATTCCTCCTGCACTCTCCTGCCCTTGTCTTTGCCCCCTCTCCTAACCCACCCCAGGATGAGGAGCCTAGAGAGGACTCAGAACAGGAAAATAATGATGGCATTAAGGATCTACTGGAATAGTAATCTGGCCTGTTTTCACCCTAGTAGTCATCTTATGTGGCCTTTAGTCAATATGCTAGAAAATGTTTAACATAGCTAACTTTATACAATGAAAGAGTTTTATTCCTTAACTCAAAACAAGAATTACAGTATCTCTTAATGCTTCCCCAATAGTCCACATCTGGGGATAGATAAACTATACTAAAAACATACCTTGCTGTGCTTTTTCTACATTATAATTGGCATCTTGGAGCAGTTTGGCAATCACAGATTCAATGTCTTCACCTACATATCCGGCCTGAGTCAAAGTTGTACAGTCACAGATGGCAAAAGGGACATCAAGGCATTTAGCTAGAGTTTGTGCCAGCAGAGTTTTACCTACAAATAGAAATAGCAAGTAAAAGTTACTAAAGATATGCTGATACATAATTTCTCTACAAGAATGTAAAATGTATTAAATCCAAACAGTATATAATAAAAAATTACTTATAAATCTCTTCTATACTATTGTTCAGATTTAATGGTATGTTTATCATTTCTAGTAAGATGTTAGGGATTGGCCTAAAGGGCACTGCCAATTCCTCAAATTCAGCTTGAAGTCTATGCACAAATACTGACGATGTGCCCCTAAGACTGGCCTTAAGATTTCTTCTCAAGAGCCAGAATCCCCCAATCACAAGACAGGTTATAGAATCATTTATAGTCTATGTTTTTAATGAGTAATTTTTTCAGGAAGTTATTTACCTGACCCAGTCGGTCCAAGCAGCAAAATATTACTCTTTTCAAGTTTTATGTCATCATGGGAAGAATCCAATACTTCACCTCCTCGTTTTTCCTGAGGTATTTGTTGATTTACCTGTTGCTGCATTGATGCTCCTAAAGCATTACCATGTGGACTGATTCCAGCAATCTGAAGCAATTCTGAAAGAACGCCAAAGAAATTATTAGAGCTCCCCCTGATTTTACTTGAAGAAACGCCCAATAAAATCCTAAATCTAACCCAATTACAAATTTAAAAAAACTTAACATGACCTAAATGTCTTACCTAAAAGGAAGAAAACCTCAAATTATTTAGTCACAAATGTACAACATATGATTTATTCAGGGAACCTTAAGTAAAATAAATGGATTCTTTTTACCTTCCTTATTTATGTAAATCCCTTTCACTTAAGGGAAGGCGAACAGTGCTAGCAGCCACGCAGCTTTAGCTTTGGTCTTTCCATTGTGTCTAAATAGCTCAGTGATTCTGGGCAAGTCATATAAACTTTGTATTTCTGTTTCCTAACCTATAAAAAGGCAATAATACCTGTCCTATCAATTTCAAACACATGGTTGGAAGGTATAAGAATAAAATGCAATTCATTTGGAGGCACTTTAAAAGACCAACAAATATATATAGATTTTTTTCGTTACAAATGAAGGACTGTAGAAAAAGCAAGAAACACTGAACACAGTGCACACAGTAACAGAACCAAGACTTAAAACAGAGAAATAGGGAACCTGAGTTCTTGTCTTTTTCCATCACTGTGTGGCTATAGGACCATGGCAAGTCACTTAACTTTACTGGGCCTGCTTCCTTACCTATTAAAGAAAATATCAAGACATATGACCTCTACAGTCTCTTCCACATCTAAAAAATGATTCTCTGAGTCTACCAGAAAAACCAACTATAGTAAGACTCATTATCCCTGGTTCTATCTGAATTTTGATTTTATAGGATCTAAAATGGAACTTTCCTGTCCCTTTATTAGAGACACAATGCCTAACTAAATGGGAATGATACTGCTGGTGAACTATTAGTTTATCAACTGGGTGCCTAAAAACAAAACAACTTTGTTCTTACTCTCTTGGCTGAAGGAAAGAATTTCAATAGTCTTTTCAGTTATCCAGATTCGTAAATATCCACATTGCTCCTCATTATCAGCATTTGAGGGATCTGTGCTCATATCCTACTTGTTTATATTTTCTGGATTTGTTTTTAGGTTGTTTCTAATAAATGGATTAAGAATATCAGTACTTTCCAATGCATTATTATTTTAATCAAACCAATACATAGATGTCCAGCAGACATAAGTATTATTAAGGTCCTGTCCTATTCCAACTGGCTGGCACTTTCAAATTATCTTAGGGTTACACTTAAAGTAAATGGTTATTCTGGGGCACCTGGGTGGCTGGCTCAGTCGGTTTAGCGTCCAACTTGCCTCAGATCATGATCTCACAGTTCATATGAGTTTGAGCCCCTCCCTAGGCTCTCTGTCAGCACAGGCAGATCGCTTCAGATCCTCGGACTCACGCTCTCCTCTCTCTCAAAAATAACATTTAAAAAAAAGTAAATGCTTATTCTAATCATCAAAAATAGGCATTCAAGGAGTGCCTGGGTGGCTCAGTCAGTTACGCATCTGACTTTTGATTTCAGTTTAAGTCATGACCTCATGGTTCTTGGGTTCAAGTCCCGCACCCGACTGTGCACTAACAGCATGGAGCTTGCTTGGGATTCTGTTTCCTCTTCTTCCTCTCTCTGCCCTCCCCTGCTTGCTCTCTATATCTTTCTCAAAATAAAGTTTTAAAAAATAGGCATTCAAAAACATTTTAATTTAAATTGTGCTATGTCTGATGGTTATTAGTTAATAATTCACAATGGTGTGCCTCATTATAATCCATATCAAGAAAAAAATGCTGTCTCCTACATGAGTTTAGTTAGCTAGTTGTCCCCATCAAAAGAAAATTTCTTTTTTTATTTCAGCAAAAATCTAGTTAGGAATTATGACAATATAGGAAGAGGCTTTCCCTCAAGTGTAGGCTGGCCCAATGGGGTAAAAATTATTTAGGTGAATAGTTTGAACAAAATTGCAAGATGCATATTAACTACAGTAGAGTCAAAGAATAAATGTTTTTTTTTTTAAGTTTAAAAAAAATTATTTATTTTGAGAGAGATAGGGACAGTGGGAGAGGGGGAGAGAGAGAGGGAAAGATAGAGAATCCCAAGCAGGTTCTGCACAGTTGGTGAGCAGAGCCCGATGTGGGGCTCAAAGCCATGAAACTGTGAAATCATGACCTGAGCTGAAATCAATTCACCCAAGCACTCCAGGGTAAGTGTATTTAACTTACACAATGATTAAAGTTAAATTTAAAAGAGAGGAATAATTTAAACAGTACATGAGGTATGTCACTCCATTTCATGAAATTACGCTCCAGAATAAACTTGAAATAACTGTCCTTTTCTTTCATTTAGTCTGTTTCTGCCTATCTCTCAATGCATGAGCAGCTCTCTACAATGAGTGAGCGACTAGTGTATGGTTAGTTGCATGGAGGTCATCGGCCATATGGCCTGGACAAATTCCTTAAAATTTCTGCACTTCAGTTTTCTTATCTGTAAAATGGGGGTGAAAACAATAGTTTCTATCTCATAGGTTTTAGGAAGATTAAGTCAGTTAAAATATGTAAAACACTTAGAACTGTACCTGGCAGAGTTTTATAAATGTTATAAAAGAATTTGCTATCAGTATTGCTATTTTCCTAGTGTTTAAGTTACTTGTATAACATAGTCCTTAATGCAATCTCACTGTTTCACCTGGTGTTCTACTTAAGAAAAACATATTCCAATGATGGGATTCCAATGATGGCATTTTAGGTCTAATGCCCTAACTGTAGAATCTATAATTCCACATAGGACAAGTGGAAACTTTACATGAAAATAAATTCTATGTAAGCTTTCAAAATAGTGCTTTCCAAGTCAGTCAATATAATTACAAATTGCTTTTACCTAAGTTCTTAGTGTTACTTGTTAACGTTTAAATTTCATTAAATCACCACATATATTTCTTTCAAAATATTCTTCATAGGCTTTTCTTTACTAATTCATACTAGCTTTAGTAGTTATCTGTCCAAATTTATGAATATAGTGGTGACAGCATATTTGATTACATTTTTGGTTTAGAAATATAAAATATACATTAGATCTCATGCCAGAGTTGGTAAACTAGTTATATTCTTATGGTCTATCCAGTATATACAGCACATTTCAAATAGAAGAAACATAATATACCTTGGTTCAAAGGCATAAAAGTACCAAACTTATAGGTAAAATGTGTTCACAGTGGCTTATCCATTATTTGTTGTATTTTGTTATTTTAATTACTGAAACAAAATGCAACGTGGATTTTTTAAAAAAAATTTATTTACTTAAGCAATCTCTCCATCCAATATGGGGCTCGAACTCATGACCCTGAGACCAAGAGTCACATGCTCTTCCAACTGAGCCAGTTAGTTACCTCTCTTTTTATGA
Source organism: Suricata suricatta (assembly GCF_006229205.1). Taxonomy (NCBI): domain Eukaryota; kingdom Metazoa; phylum Chordata; class Mammalia; order Carnivora; family Herpestidae; genus Suricata; species Suricata suricatta. Next base: position 102,553,513 of record NC_043708.1, read on the forward strand.
ACCTCTACCATCCGAGCACTACATATTCACATCCCCTCCCCCCCCCCAAATGAGTGCAAAACTACAGAATGGCCACTATCCTTAGAATATCAGGTCCTTCCACACCCTCCGTGAGACCATCTGATGCTTATAGGGACAATCCAGGGCTGGAAACACTGAGCTCAGGCTTATTCATAATTTGCAAGGCTCTCCCAAGTTTCATAAACACCAAAAAGAAAGAAGTGTGGTTTCTGACAAAGGGAAGCTGGAAGATGATCTGCCTCTCCCCAAATTTCTGTCATACATAAACAGGCCAACTCTACTTGTATGGAGGGAAAAAGATATAAAATCTCAAGCTAAAGATTTTAATATACAACTCCTGTTAATATGCATATAGGTCTATATTTATAGAGAAAAGCTATATGTAATATTTTTTATTCTCTACATTATACTTTAAGAAATATCACAACAGAAAAGATAAAAATCAAATATCTGGGGGCAACTGGGTGGCTCAGTCAGTTAAGCATCCAACTTCAGCACAGGCCACGATCTCTCGGTTTGTCGGTTCAAGCCCTGCGTCGGGTTCTGTGCTGACAGCTCTGAGCCTGGAGCTTTTTTCAGATTCTGTGTCTCCCTCTCTCTCTGACCCTCCCCCATTCGTGCTCTGTCTCAAAAATAAATAAACTGTAAAAATCAAATATCTGAAGTAACTCAACATATATAAACTACACAAATTAGCTATATGAAAACCTGTTCCAAAGTTATATATACTATGTGTGATAAACATGTTTAGATAATATACAATCTCTCGTTCTTGGTAACATATAAGCTAATACATATCTACCATTACTACTACTGACATCCTTCACTGAGGTCAATCTCAAAAGGAAGAATGAATACAGAGGAGGACCTGAGGAGAGGTCACTTACTTGTAAATCTGTACTCATCCTCCCGTCTTCTTATTTCTAACTCTAAGAAAGAGGATAAAATGACAGCATGAAAATGTATATTTGTTTAGTCTGGAGGAACAAATAAGGGATATCTACCTTCTTGCCTTCTTCCAAATATACATAAAGAATGTGTTCATTAATGTTTTATAGTTTTTCACATTATGAAAAAAATCTATCTGTTACATCCTGTCTATATTAAAAACATTAAAAACCCAAACATGTTAATGATGGCTGTCTCGTTACTAACATCCACATTTGTCAAATACTAAGTTGATATTTAAGAAAAGAGAAGTAATCATTAAAATCTTCAACAAAAGTTTAATCCTCTCATACCATAAATACTGTATAACCATTTGTTTTTCCTGTACCTAGAACGGCTTAACTATTGATTTGCTGACTGAAAGAACCAGAAAAAAATCATTTTGTATCATGTCTAGACAATGCTACATGACTTTATAAAAATGAAAATTCTAGGTCTTTCCTTAGTTATTATGACTTATACTTTCTAAAAATAAAGTAACAGACACTACCATATAACTATTTTATTTACAGTAAGTTCAACAAGTGAACAAGTTATCTTCACTGAGTCAATAAGTTATATATTTATAACTACCAAAAGTAATAAAAAGATATTATAGTTTTCTAAATGTAAGTATTTAATAGAACTCCTCAAACTGTAAAATGATGACTTAAAAAGAACTAAAACAGTAGACTGTAGACCTAAGTAAGAAATCAGGGCTCCCTGGCCAATTAAAAACAATAAAACTTTAAAAAATTTACATTTTACTCTATTCATAGTTTTAAAAATAATATCATTCTATTAATATAACACATTACTGTCTACAGTAAATTGAGATTATATAGTGTATCAGTATCTTAGAATCTATCATTAATAGGAATTATACAAATTTGCCCTTAACCTTACACTCTGCAGCTGGGGCCTAAACAGGAAAAGAATGCTGGACACACTGTGTGACAGTTAGCATCTATCTTCATACATCTCTGACTGAGGCACATAATCTGGTCACAGGGAACCAGCTGCGGTGAAGTCTATAATTCAAAAATTATGTCTCAATCTCTACTCCAGTGGCTTTCAAACATTGCTTACCAAGACCCTTGGTAAGAAATACATTTCACTCTCTGACTCCGAACCCATGCACATATAACAGAAAGTAAAAGTTTTATGAAAGAATATGTAACTACAAGTTAATGTATCCTGGTATTTACTATTCAAACCAATTAACTTTTTCTTAAAAAATGCTGTTGGCAACCTACCAAAATGATTTCATGATCCATTAATAGGAAGAGGCCTGTACTTTGAAAAATACTGTACTATACTAAAAGCATTTTAGGACAAAAGCAAGGAGTTTTTAAACCAAAAACTAAAGATTCTAAAGCATGTAATCTCTATTTTGGTCAGTTATCAAAACACTAACCTCTAGGCGTTAATGATGTCTGCTTCTCAACCTCTGCTTGCTGTCTCAGAGTAGCGGGGATATTGTTATATATTCTCTTATAATGATTGTACACAGCAACCGAAAGCACCTTCTTAGCAAATGACTGGCCAACAACATACTTGTCGAGGTAGTTATAAATCTGAAAAATGATTGGGTATGAATAATTTACTATGACTTATTATAAAAAACACACACGTTAAGAAATTATACACGGAGCATATTTGCTCACAGTTTTAAATTTGAACAAAGACGCATCAAAAACAAAATGCCAAAGGTATGGTACTTATGTAGCAATGATTCAGAAGCCCCAAACCTATGTGGACAGAAACATAATTCATTTGTTCTTTAGCTTAACAAAGTACCACTGTACTCATATACTGCTCTGGTGGTTTCTGTTCTATAAACAATGCCATTAATCCTAATTTTTAAAATTATTAAAGTCACTTAGAATACCTACATATGCCACCATGGGTTTAAAGATATCATTATTAGTGTAAATCTTTAAAATAAATCCGTTATTCTTATTTATTTACTTTGAAAGAGAGAGAATGTGTGTGAGCAGGGGAAGAGCAGAGAGAGAAGGAGAGAGAGACTCCCAAGCAGGTTCCACACTGTCAGTGCAGAGCCCGAGGTGGGGCTCAATCCCATGAACCCATGAGATCATGACCTGAGCCGAAATCAAGAGCCAGATGCTTAACCAACTGAGCCACTCAGATACCCCAAAATAAATCCTTTCTATACCTCTCTCAGTCACATGAATAACATTCCTCAGAAACATAAGACTACTCTCTTTGTAAAAATTTTTTTCAGTGTTTATTTATTTTTGAGAGACAGAGAGAGCGTGAGCAGGGGAGGAGCAGAGAAAGGAGGAGACACAGACTCTGAAGCAGGCTCCAGGCTCTGAGCTATCAGCACAGAGCCTGATGCGGGGCTTGAACCCACAACCGTGAGATCATGACCGCTTAACCGACTGAGCCACCCAGGCACCCCAAAACTACTCTCTTAAAAAATAGGTATTATGTAATCAAAGCCATTACCAACATCTGTATGTCTGAATATTCACAAACAAATATTTAGGCTTTTCTCAGACATTAACTTTATTAAAGCTACTCCTGTATCTAAATGGCAATCTAAAAAACCTTACTCTTAGAAACTAAAGCTCTGTTTGATACTTGCACATTGCTAATTGCATAGAACCTGGAGTAAATTCCTTCAGCTTTTAGTAAACAGAATGTCTAGCTGGCTCAGTTGGTTAAGTGTCCACCTTCTGCTCAGGTCATGATGTCGTGCTCCTGAGTTTAAGCCCTCCATCAGGCTCTCTGCTCTCAGTATGAAGCCTACTTCAGATCCTCAGTCTCCCTCTCTCTTTGCCCCTCCCCTGCTTACTCTTTCCCTCAAAAAATAAACTTAAAAAAATAAAAGAAATATTAACTGCTAATATTCACTAACTCCTGAAACTAATTACCCATTTTCTACAACTTTAACTCTGATGTCTAAAGTCTAGACAAACTAGTAAATAAAGTTAACAGCTATATCTAACCATTACACTATTTTCATATGATAAACTCTTTAGTTGTTGACCATTATGGCTTTTTAAAATCTTCTTGATTTCTGGGGCTCCTGGGTGGTTCAGTCAGTTAAACATCTGACTCTCGGCTTCAGCTCAGGTCATGATCTCGGGGTTCAAGAGTTCAAGCGCCCAAGCGCTGTGCTGGGCTCTGCACTGACAGTGCAGAGCCTGCTGGGGATTCTCTCTCTCCCTCGCTCTACCCCTCCCTCTCTTTCTCTCTCTCAAAATAAATAAACTTTAAAAAAATTTTTTCCTGATTCCTCATAAATAATATCCATGAATTATTAAATCGGCCACAGCACGATGGAGATAAATGCACTGGTGTCTTAACACAGCAAAAGAAAGCTATCCTGAAGCAGGGGATGAGCAATAATCTAAGCGTGCACACATTTGGGACATGCAGAGCAGAGGGCACACAGCCCCAGGGCAGTGCTCCCTGTTCTCAGAAAGAACAGACCAAGTACCCAATGGAGATGGTAACATAGTCTGCCATGTTTCATATGGCCAGATCACAGTCTGTCTGAGACTCCTGGAAGGAGAACACACCACAAAAGCCACAGCGCTATATAGGACAGCCCTGACACTCTGACTGTGAAAAAATTACTTGCTTCCATCATGAAACTGAGCCTGTTTTACCATAAAATAGACTAATGTATGGGGAGAAATTACAGGCCGGTGTTATTAAGGGGCCCAAACTAAGAAAAAGAAAGCCATTGCTGCTCAATTTTACGAATATTATTTTTTTATTTAAGTAGGCTTCATGCCCAGCACAGAGTCCAATGCAGAGCTTGAAATCATGACCCTGGATCAAGACTTGAGCTAAGATCTAGAGTTGGACGCTTAACTAACTGAGCAATCTAGGCGCCCCTAGGTACCATTTTAGATTAGTATGAATACCATTTTAATAATCATCCAACTATATTTCATTGCTACTGAATGCAGTAATCATGACATGGGAAAACAGCAATGGGACTCCATACCTAAATTCCAAGTACCAAATATCAATAAGAATTTAGCCAGATAAAGTCTTTATTAAGAATTTAATACTTGTTTAGGTATTAGTATTAAGACCCAATGTAAACTGGGAGAGGAGAGCAATGAAATGTTTTCAAGACAAAGTGCTTATAGTACTGAGCTAAGACCTATACCTTCTTGGGGGGAGGAGGTGGTTTCTGTTGGAATGCCAATTTTACAGCTTCTGCTGCTGATTCAGGTTCTTTAATTATGCTTTTCTTTGAATCTGCTTCAGATAGCACAACAAAAAAATGATGACATTTTTCACACTTCACAAAACGGGTGGATGCTGTAAAAGGAAAGAAAGGTCAGCAAAGAAAAATAAATAATTCAAATAACATTTAACCTTTAAGACTCCCTGTTAATAAAAACTATGTACTTGACAAAAAGTAGATTTGCAGTTCACTCCACTAGCCACAACAACCTAGTTAGTTTACATCTAAGATAGATGGTATGGATAAATGAGTTCAGTAAACCACATTTTGTTCATTTCCACTAGGTTCTTTCATTTTGTGATATACTTCATTAAGAGGAAAGATTGGCTGACTTTCTTCAACTTCCCATTCATTAAATTTAATTTTAAAAACCACTATAAAAATATTAATCACTTATCTTACTGATATACTTAAATGAAAAAACTGTGAAAAAAAGTAAAGCACAAGTAAATTATTCTATTTTTCCAACATTTTCTTATGAAAATTTTCAAATATAAAAGAGGTTAAAAGAGAAATTGGGTTGCCTGAGTGGCTCAGTCAGCTAAGGGTCTGCCTTCGGCTCAGGTCATGATCTCACAGTTCATGAGTTCAAGCCTCACGTCAGGCTCTGTGCTGACAGCTCAGAGCCTGGAGCCTGCTTCAGATTCTGTCTCCCTCCCTCTCTCTGCCCCCACCCCCTTTGTGCACTCTCTCTCATAAATAAATAAAAATTATTTTAAAATTAAAATTAATAAATTTCAATCCCACAGAAAAAGGGGAAAAAAAGTATATTCTTTAGGTTCTTTTCAAACCTATGAGCATTTTTAAAACCATGATTTGGTAAACATATAATACTGTTTCATCATGCCTTCCTTATTTACATCTTTAAGGACTCCACTAATTCTTACTTCTTTGAACTAAAAATGACTAAGAAACTAACAAAATAACATTCTCACTCATATTGACTTACAATCATATAACTTTTGAAAACAGCACAAGAACAATTAAAACTGAGGGTAAAAAAGGTGTCTTATTTCCAATGCATCAGCTATAGAATAACCTGAGTTAAACCAAAGTAGACTTCTTTTTTTTTCCTCTCTCCTTTTAAAGCACAGCTTAGGATACAGGTATATGGACATATGCCCCCTACTCATGGTAGCCAGGTACCCTGGAAAGCAGCACAGAAGAGACTCTCACACAGATTGCCAAGATAGTGAACTAAAGATATACAGAAATTAGTTATATGTTGGTGAGTCTGGGTAATACATTTTTGTGTTAACCTTTGTATAATTTAACTAGAAAAACTGCAAAGAAGAATATTTAAAACTATGAGAATCTCTCTTATGGGAATATTAGAACTACTTATTCATAGATTATAAGGAAAACTGTACTGGTAAGCTAAATCTTGACAAAATAATCTAAATTTAAAAAAATAGACAATTCCATATTTCAAAAATAAATCTAATTATTAATTCAATCAATGTAATGCTTATGTGTCTATTCATAAACACAAGGCCAATTAAAAATACATCTGGATAAACTCTAGTATCATATTTTTTTATGTTTTTTTTTAAATTTATTTTTGATACAGAGAGAGACAGAGCATGAGAGGGGGAGGGGCAGAGAGAGAAGGAGACACAGAACCGGAAGCAGGCTCCAGGCTCTGAGCTAGCTGTCAGCAGAGCCTGATGCAGGGCTCGAACCCACGAACGTGAGATCTGACCTGAGCCGAAGTCAGAGGCTTAACCGACTGAGCCACCCAGGCGCCCCATCTAGCAGCATATTTTAAACTAGAAAAAAGGTCATCCATGTTTTCTATGTATTAATCACCTATAAGTGCTTACCTAAAGAAAAAGACCAAGCTATTCCAAGTACCTTTGATTTACACAAGCCCCAATACATTATCACCATTCCCCACCAATGGGAAAGATGGTCAATGGAATTCACCAAACTCCACATCCAAAAAAACAAATAACCCAATGAAGAAATGGGCAGAAGACATAAACAGACACTTCTCTAAAGAGGACATCCAGATGGCCTACAGG
>NC_043708.1:102560821-102570931 GCF_006229205.1 Suricata suricatta
ATGAAATGATGCTCAGCATCACTCATCATCAGGGAAACACAAATCAAAACCACACTGAGATACCACCTCACACCAGTCAGAGTGGCTAAAATGAACAAATCAAGAGACTACAGATGCTGGCGAGGGTGTGGAGAGATGGGCACCCTCCTACACTGTTGGTGGGAATGTAAACTGGTGCAGCCACTCTGGAAAACAGTGTAGAGGCTCCTCAAAAAACTATCCATAGAACTCCCTTATGATCCAGCAATAGCACTGCTAGGGATTTACCCAAGGGATACAGAAGTGCTGATGCACAGGAACACATGTACCCCAATGTTCATAGCAGCAATGTCAACAAGAGCCAAAACATGGAAAGATCCTAAATGTCCATCACCTGATGAATGGATCAAGAAGAGGTGGTATATATATACAATGGAGTATTACATGGCAATGAGAAAGAATGAAATAACGGCCATTTGTAGGAAAGTGGATGGACCTCGAGGGTGTCATGCTAAGCGAAATAAGTCAGGCAGAGAAGGACAGATACCATATGTTTGCACTCATAGGTCTAACAGGAGAACAGGAGAAACCTAATGGAGGACCAGGGGGAGGAGAAGAGGGAAAGAGAGTTGGGGAGAGAGTGGGACTCAAAACTTGAGAGACTATTGAATACTGAAAACGAACTGAGGGTTGAAGGGGGAGGAGGGAAAAGAGGTGGAGGTGATGGAGGAGGGCAGTTGTGGGGAAGAGAACTAGGTGTTATATGGGAACTAATTTGACAATAAACTACTTAAAAAATAAATAAATAAATAATAAAATGAAGCTTCATCTTACAACTGTTACTGATGGTAAACAGGGCAAGGATTAAAGGGCAGAGAATCCTCTGATCTAGTTCAGGCTGTGTGACAGGAAAATCTAGCCTGAGAACATGAGAACAAAATATTTCTCTAGAGAAATTAGGTCAAATGGAAAGAGACTAAACACCAACAAATCCCATTTCTCTTTGCTTAAATAGTTATTTACATTCTACTTGAATATCACAATACCAATTTGACAATGGAACATATTAAATGTATATCCAAGTTCAATTTTACTTATCAAAAAGCTATTTCAGAAAAAAAAATACAAGCACTGCAAAGCTTATTTTTTACTCACACAAATGGCAAAATCTAATTTTGTTGAAATATCAGGGGATAAACTACTTGCCTTTAAATGATTACTACAAGTGTACTATATTCTTTTACATACAGAATACTAACCCCAGTAAACATGCTTGTATAATATGCCAACGACAGACAACCTCAGTAAAAACTCTCTCATATGAAAGTTCTTAATGATTTCAAACAAGTTTCAGGGCCCAACATTAAATCTCCAGACCAAATAGAAAAGTTTAATTCCTACTGTATTAAGGCATGTAAGTACAATAAGCCTTCAAAAAGTATTATAGGGAACGGAGGAGAGAGAGAGAGTTGGGGAGAGAGAGGGATGCAAAACTTGAGAGACTACTGAATGCTGAGAATGAACTGAGGGTTGAGGGGGAAGGGGGAGGGGGGAAAAGAGGTGGTGGTGATGGTGGAGGGCACTTAAGGGGAAGAGCACTGGGTGTTGTATGGAAAACAATTTGACAATAAAATATTATGGAGAAAAAAAAAAGTATTATATACATAAAAATAAAAACAACTAAAGGTCTACCACAAATAAAAGTGGGGAGACTATTCATGTTTGACAAGTTATTAAATAGGCAAAAAACCCTGAAAAACAGTATATATTAGTCCTTGTAATAAAAAAAATCTTAAGATATTATTATTTCAATTTCTGATGACTTTCTATGCATTCATAATGCTATCTATAAAAATGGTATTTTATTTCCACAAAGTCAAACAAGAATGATACCACAGTAAAAGAGCATAAAAATCACTACAAATATACTTGTGAGGTGGAATATACACAGAAAGGTCCATGAATAGTTCTTACACTTTAGGAAAAAATGATAATAAAAGTTTAATGAAATTCAAACTTCAGTGTCTTTATACAAAGTTTTATAGGAACACAGTGATCCTCATTCCTTTACATTGTCTATGATTGGTTTCTCACCATAACAGTACAGGAGAAGAGCTGCAACACTGACTACAGGGCCCACAAAGCCTAAAATATTCCCTATTGGCCTTTCATAGTAAAAGTTTGTTGCCTCTTGCTATACAGTATTTAAAAGGCAAGAACTACCTATAGAAGGAAAGAATATATTCACAAATCACAAATCTTGATAAAGGCCTAGTATTCAGAATATATAAAGAACTCTTTATAACTCAACAACAAAAAAGATAACCCAATTTAAAAATGGACAAAGGATTTAAATGGTCTTTTCTACAAGATACACAAATGGCCAATAAGCCCATGAAAAAAATGCTTAACATCTTTAGTCATTAGAGAAATGCAAATTGAAACCACAATGAGATGCCACTTCACATCTCTATAATGGTTACAATAAAAAGAGAAGTGTTAAATAACATGTTGAGAAATTAGAACACTTATACATTGCTAGTCAGGTTGTCAAATGGATAGCCTCTGTGGTAAAGTTTGGTAGTTTCTTCAAAAACTAAACACAGAGTTACCATTTCACTCAGCAATTGTTCCTAAGCATATACCCAAGAAAAGTAAAAACATGTACAAAACTGGTACACAAATGTTCACAGTAGCATTATTCATAGTAGCCAATAAGCAGAAACAGCTCAAATGTTCATCAATGATGAGTGGATAAACAAGGAATACTATCAGCCATAAAAAGCAATGAAAACTGATACATAATAGAACACAGATGAACCTGGAAAATGTCAGAAAGATGAAAGTGAAAGACATACATAAAATGCCACATATTGTATAATTCTATTTATGTGAAATACCTGGAATAGACAAATCCATAAAGACAGCAAATAGGTTTATGGTTGCCAGGGAGGGGAGGGAAAGGCATAGAAAGTGACTACAGAAGTAAGGGGGATGGTGCTTCTCTTTGGGGTGACAAAAATGTTCTGGAATTAGACAGTGGTGATGGATATAAAACTTGATGAATATACCAAAAACCCCTGAAATATACACCTTAAAAGGAAAGGATTAGACCTGTATTTATTAGCATACACCTCCCTCAAAATATTGCTGAGGTAAAAAAAAAAAATTTGTAAAAACATGAACAATTTGATACCATTGATGCTTTTTAAAAGTTATTATGTTTGATGAAAATATATTACAGAAATATATCTTTAACTTTTACCTACAAAGTTATACCTTTTTTATAAAGGGGGATACACACATACATTCCTCAGGTAATTAAAAATAATTAAAAATGACCAAAAAAGTGGACAATTATCTTAATAGGCCATTCACAAAAGAACAAGTGACCAAAAAGCATATAAAAAGATGTTTATGAACCTATAACTAAATAAATGCAGATTCAAACAAAATGAATAGCCCAAGATTCAACAAAACTCTCCAATTTTCAGTGAGTAGTCACAGAAGATCCTCAGCATCCTAAAGAGATGCATTCTGAAGAGACTTGTACTGGGGTGAGCAGAACCGAGAGAGGAGGGCCTCATCTCAGGGTGGGGGCCTATCACTCCTGTGCAGTAAAGCTCCAGAGGACAAGACAGTGTCATGTTCATCTTGGTTTATTTTCTGAGCCTGGCAGTGTCAGTTTCAACAGACATTTGCTTACTAAATTATTCATAAGTATCTACTCTTCTTTTACTCTTTTCTTCTCTATTCTCTAGTCCCACATCCCTCTCCCCAATTAGAATTCCCAAAGGAAACCACCCCAACCCTAAGGTGAGCAGATAACATTAGAAATACTGTTTTTGACACTTGGTCTCATTGTTAAACATACATTTTCTAGATTCTACAGAATCTTATCTCCAGGGAAGGAGAGAATCTGTATGTTTAACAACCACCCCGGGGTGCCCAGCTGGCTCAGTTAAGCTAAGCATCCAACTCTTCATTTCAGCTCAGGTCATGATCTCAGGTTTGTGAGATTAAGCCCCACATTGGACTGCACTGACAGCAAGGAGCCTGTTTAGGATTCTCTCAAAAAAACCACAACCACCCAACCAACCCCCCCCAATGATTAGTACAAACTGGCAAGTTTTGAAAACCCTGTGTAAAAGAAATAAATTTCATCTCAATAGGGGCTAGTTTATCCCTAGAGAATTCCAGTTGGTAAAGATGTATGTAATAGGAAGTTCTAAAAAGCAAATCTTCACTGCTCTGTGACACCGAATGAGTTACTTAAACTTGCTAAATCTTAGCTTCTTAACTTATGAAAATGTGGATATGCTCTCTCCTGACAAATATAAGATTGTGAGAATAAAATTACATATGCTGACATTTATTAAATATTAGTTTCTTTCCTTGTCTACTCTAAGGAATTATTCTTCAAGTCTACAAAGACTGACATTTTCTCTGGAAAAACAGGAAACTCTGGATTAAAACGTGTTAATAGGACAATGTTTGCCATTATGAATTGAGCAATTCTCAGACGGTTTAGACTTTTATTACTTCACACCAGATTTGTTAATAGCAAATGTTTAGAAGTTTTATCATCTAGTTCTACCACTTTCGTTTTGTAATATCACAACCAAATTAGTATTCATTCAGACTGATTCTTCTTTGATCTCTTATGAGGTAAAACCATGAAGAGAATCTCAAACATTCCATCTATAGAATGGAAAGACTTTAAAAGTCTTTCCAAAAATTGTAAAAACATGCTACATACAGTACTTTTTCTTACAGTGGCCAATTAATATTAATGATAAACATGAAACTGTAACTAAGATCTCAGTAGTTGGGTTAGAATGTAGAGAATCCTCTCCAGCTAATCATCAGAAACAGAAACTTCTGCCAAACCTCACCAAAGACTTTTTCACAGTTTGACTATGTAGGAAGGCTGACATGATAGTGTAATATAATTTACTCTTGAATTACCATTAACTCTAATCATGTAGGAAATGAGTTATTTGATTCATGAAACAAAAGATCTGTAGTAGCATCTTTGTATTTATTTCAGAGAGAGTTACTGACCCTACCAGCAAGAGTGGGACTGTTGAGTTCTTCCTTCTCTCAGTGTCTAAATCATTAGTAATTATCACACTTGATAGAATTGAAAGCTTAGTTCCTCTGGTTCCTCAGTGAGGGAAAAACACCTTAATATTTGAATGACTGATCTCTCCACCTATATGAGATGTTCACAGGTATTTGAAGAATAGAGTAAAAACAGAAAAAAATACTCCTTGGTTCTCCTATACATCACATAGACGAACACTCACAAAATCCAAATTTGAAATAAACAGACACATGTAAAACAAAGAAGCAAACACTTTTCTTAAATTATTTCTTATACCACATTGCAAAGTATTATCAGTTCTGGGGAGTTTTAGTATCTGGTGAACATAAGAGAGAATCATGTTAACATAACTCTGGTTTACATAATTTATGTATTTCTATGCAGTTTATATTTATAGAAAAGGTAGAGAAGAACAACAACAGAGGAAGTAATACTTACACACGAAGGTCTCTACATGAGTACATAAGTCGCCACATTTAGGACACCGCAGCTGGTTTCCACCTTTCCCTGAATTCCCAGAGCCTGATTTTTTACTGCTCCCCTCACTTGCTGATTTCTAATGTTCACACAGGAGAAAAAAAGAGTACCAGTTGTTACTTTCAGGCAACCATTTTATATGTAACTTAAATATAAGTAAGTTAGTTTGTAATTAACCTTATAATTTTTAGGGTGGAATTATTATTATTTATATCTCTACTATTATTGGTATGAAAAGATCCATTTACCACAAAAATAAAGTTCTAGTAAAGACATATATTTATCTGTAGTCCTTCTTCACATGGTATGAGCCAGCACATAAAATAAACAGCTTTCTTTCAATGACTCAATGTTTCCTGTGTGTTAACGCGAGGAGAAAAAGTTACTACAGGTAAAATACAGTTCAGTGAAACTGAATCAGGAGCTACTATCATGACAAATAGTGACTCATAATTTTCTTCAATCTAACTTTTCTCATGTCTAAAATGGGGATAATTTTACCTCTCTCTCTAAAGGAGGGTCATCATTAGGATTAAGTGTGGATATGAAAGCACCTAGCATTTTGCCTTACATATAACATTATCTCAAGTGTTAGTGAAATTCACACAATGAAAAAAATTGGTAATCATTCACTAATCCAATACCATCATTGATCATCTATTTGCTAGCTAAACAGTAGACCAACATTAAGTTGTAGAGGTATCCAAAATGTATAGGTACAGAATTAAGTGGGGTTTACACTATCATGAATTGTTCAGAGTTGTGTGAAATGACAGCTACTCCTAATTTAATCCTACAGACTGCACAGATTTAATGAAGTTTCATTATTACTTTGGAGTGTTAGAAATTTTAGTTAATGCTAATAGCAATATTTATAAAACTATTTTATGGTTGAAACTAAAACACAAAATGAAATTACATAAAATTCTTCAGTTATTATACATTTCACATTTCCTACAGAAAACATATAGACCAACAGAATAAACTATTATTACTTTTAGTTGTTTGACAGAACTCAAATATATATATGTGTTCGTCTATATATATATATATATATATATATATATATTCCAATAAAAATAAGATACCTTATTTCCATCTCCAGAGCCATCTTTACTTATCCCATCTTTTGATGCAAAGTATGCTGGTGTTTCTGTAAAAGTTCTAAAGGGAGCTCTTCGTAGAATCTGAGTTTCAAAGGTCCCGAGCCTTCCTAAAACAGGTATATGAATGCGACAAGATATACCTAAAAATATAATGAAATTTATTAGTCTACATATCAAACATTAACATGCCTTCAGTAAAACCCTGAAAACAAAAATTCCTTAAGTATAAAGGAGGTTGAAAAAATTAGTTTTCATAGCAGTAGAAGCAAAATGGTAAATAATGACACTGTCAGAGGCAGAGCTCCCTTAAAAATAGGCCAGACCTGGGCCTCCAACAGATTCCAGGTAAATAAAGAGGTTTCTTTGTGGGCCTGTCCTTTGGAAGTGAGGAAAGACCACTGAGGTTACTGCAATGAATGGCTCTCTGAAAGTGTGAGAGATGAACAGTTCAACATATGCCTCACCTGTAGGGGAAAAAGGCCACGTACACCCTATATTCTTATTCTTTATTATTTCTATCAATGAGAATAAGCAACTGACTTAAACACATGTGTTTTAGTGAAACATTTCAATCCTATAAAAAAAATTAGTAAATACTGTCACCACTATCGTGCTTTCAAACATTTTAACCTTTTATCATATTTGGAGGTTTTTGGGTTTTTTTTGCTTTTAATGTTTATTTATTTTGAGGGAGAAAGAATGTGAGCAGGGGAGGGCCAGAGAAAGAGGAGGAGAGAGAGAAAACAAAACAGGCTCCACACTGTCATCACAAAGCTTGATGTGGGGCTCAAACTCACAAAGTGTGAGATCGTCACCTGAACTGAAATCAAGTTGTACACTCAACTGAATGAGCCACTCAGGTGCCCCTTACCATATCTAAAGTTAAAATTATTAAAAAAGATTTAGGTTAACCACCGACTTATGTGGCAAGCTTCTTCTGTAAAGGATGGTATGGTAAATATTTTCAGCTTTCTGAGCCATCTAGTCTCAGTTCCGACTACTCAGTCTGTAATATGAAAAGAAACAATATGGGTGTGGCCAGACTTGGTCCATCAAAGGATCACTGTAGGCTGAACCCTGGTTTTACTCATAGAAATACAAACTAAACCCCTAAATAAACTACAGTCAACGGCAAAAGAGCCATAATGTAAGTCAGCATTTCCCAAGTTGGTGTTTAATGGACATTAGTTTAATGGAAACTTAATGGATATTAAGGCTGAGTGATGAGTATTTGGGTGTTCCTTGTTCTATTTTGTGTGTGTTTGAAAACATCCATAAATTAATATTAATGGTAGCATAATAAAATAATTTATTATAATCTATGTAACAAGTATAATTTTTTAATCAAACCACTAAAAAGTATTCGCAAAGAAAACTACAATTACCACAAGCTTTATGTCAGACTATTTGTAGTTGGATATTTAGAATTAAACTTAACCCTAAAGTATCACATACAATGTATTGATTCCCATTTACAATAAAATACATCTTTTAAAATTGTGTTTAACAATTTATCAAATCTAATATTATTAGAAAATAAGCTGAAAATAAATTATCTTCAGGAATTTAAGAGAAAGTTATGAACAGGATCCTTTCAAAGTCTACTTATTCTGAATAGAAAGAAAAATAAGTCCTTCACTTAAAATAACTTATCAAGTAACATATGAAACCAATGGAATCATACAGATACCAAAGAAAATACTATCTGAAAAACATGTTCATGTCATTTAAATTTCTAAATTTGAGAATTTCACTGCTAGCTCTGATGCAGTTTTAACAATCTATAATCTATGAGCAGTAACAAGATGCAAAAAATACTAAACCAGTAGTTCTCAAACTTGAGCACGCCCCAGAATTACCAGGAGAGCTTGTTAAAACAAAGCACAGATAGATGGCAGGGGGTACTCCCCGGTTCTGACTCAGAACGTTGCAGGTGGGATCCAACAATGCGTTTTTTCTTTTTTTTAATGTTTCTTTATTTTTGAGTGAGTGAGTGAGTGAGTGAATGAGTGAAAGAGAGAGAGAGAATATCCAAAGCAGGCTCCAGGCTCCGAGCTCTAAGCACAGAGCTTAATGCCAGGCTCAAACTCACAAACTATGAAATCATAAACTGAGCCAAAGCTGGACACTTAACTGAGTCACCCAGGTTGACCCCAAAAATACATTTCTTTTTTTTTTTAAAGTAGAATAAATTATTTTCTTTTGGTCGTAGTGGAGCGGCAAAGGGTGAGGGGTTGGAGGGGGGGAGCGAGGGGGAGGGAGGAGAGAGAGAGAGGGAGAATTTTCAGCAGGTTCTATGCTCAGTGAAGAGCCTGACACGGGCTTCAATCCCACAACTGTGGGATCATGACCTGAGCCGAAATCAAGAGTCGGAAGCTCCACTGACTGAGCTACCAGGTGACCCACCCAAGAATGCATTTCTAACAAAATGCCAGGTTGTACTGATGATGTTGGTCTGGGGACCACACTTTTTAACCACTGTACTGAACCAATCCTAAAAATCTTCACAGAAATCACTGTAGCAATCTTATTAGGAGTTTTAAATCCTTTTTGGGAGTCTGGTAAAGGGTATAGATGGACCCCTTCTCCGAATGTTTATAAACATATAGAATAAAATACAAAACAAAGAAAGCCAACAATATTAAAGTAGTGGTCAAAATATTTTTAAAATATGCTTCTTGCCAACATCATACTCAATTGGTGAAAAACTGAGAACTTTTCCTCTAAGGTCAGGGGAAGACATGGACGTCCTGTCTCAGCACTTTTATTTGCCATAGTATTGGAAGTCCTAGCCACAGCAATTAGACAAAATAAAGAAATAAAAGGGAGCACCTGGGTGGCTCAGTCAGTTGGGCATCCGACTTTGGCTCAGGTCATGATCTCACGGTTTGTGAGTTCAAGCCTCGTTTCAGGCTCAGAGCCTGAAGCCTCCATCAAATTCTGTGTCTTTCTCTCTCTCTCCCTCCCCCACTCACACTCTGTGTCTCTCAAAGATAAATGTTAAAAAAAAAAAAAAAAAGAAAGAAAAGGCATCCAAATTGGTAAAAAATACTCTATTTGTAGATGACATATGCTATATGTAGAAAACCCTAAAAATTCCACTGTAAAACTACCAGAACTGATAAATGAATTCAGTAAAGTCATAGGATACAAAAGTAACGCACAGAAATCTGTTGCATTCCATACACACTAAAAAATTAAACAACAAAAAGAGAAACTAAGGAAACAATCCCATTTACAAGTGCACCATAAACAATAAAATATCTAGGAATAAACTTAACTAAAGTGGTGAAAGATCTGTACTCTGAAAGCTATAAAACACTGATGAAAGAAATTCAAGACAATGCAAAGAAATAGAAAGACATTCCATGCTCATGGGCTGGAAGACAAATTTTGTTAAAATGTCCATACTACAGATTTAATGCAATCCCTATCAAAATA
>NC_043708.1:102571031-102617801 GCF_006229205.1 Suricata suricatta
GGGGGGGAACCTGGGTGGCTCGGTCGGTTAAGCCTCCGACTTTGGCTCAGGTCAGATCTCACATACGTGGGTACAAGCCCCGCGTCAGGCTCTGTGCTGACAGCTAGCTCAGAGCCTGGAGCCTGCTTCCGGTTCTGTGTCTCCTTCTCTCTCTGCCCCTCTCCCTCTCATGTTCTGTCTCTCTCTGTATCAAAAATAAATAAAACATAAAAAAAATTAAAAAAAAATAGTATGGTATGGGCATAAAAATAGACACATAGATTAATATAACAGAAAGAAAAACTCAGATATAAACCCCAAATTATATGGTTGATTAATCGTCAACAAAGCAGGAATGAATACACAATGGGAAAAAGTCTCTTCAACTGTCAACATCCCAAAGGGTGTTGGGAAAACTGGACAGCCATATGCAAAAGAATGAAACTGGATCACTTTCTTTCACCATACACAAAAATAAACTCAAAATGGGTTAAAGACCTAAATGAGACCTAAAATCATAAAAATCTTTGAAGACAGCACAAGCAGAAATTTCTCCGACATCAGACTAGCTAGGTCTCCTGAGGCAAGGAAACAAAAGCAAAAATAAACTATTGGGTTTACAACAAAATAAACAAAATAAAACGTTTCTGCACAGCAAAGGAGTCAAAGGCAACCCATTGAATAAGAGAAAATATTTGCAAATGATATATCCAATAAAGGGTTAGTATTCAAAATATATAAAGAACTGATACAACTCAACACCCAAAAAACAAATAATCCAATTAAAAAATGGACAGAAGACATGAACATACATTTCTCCAAAGAAGACATCCAGATGACCAACAGACACATGCAAAGATTCTCAACATCAGTCATTACTGGGGAAATGCAAATCAAAACTACAATGAGATATCAACTCACACCTGTCAGAATAGCTGAAATCAACAACATAAGAAACAATAAGCAAGGACATGGAGAAAAAGGAACCCTATTGCACTGTTCGTGGGAAAGCAAGCTGATGCAGCTAATGTGGAAAACAGTATGGATGTTCCGCAAAAATTTAAAAATAGAACTACCCTATGATCCATTACCCAGTATTACTGGGTATTTACCCAAATAATACAAAACCACTAATTCAAAAGGATAGAACCTTATGTTTACTGCAGTATTATTTACAACAGCCAAACTATGGAAACAGCCCAGTGTTTATTGATAGATTAATGGATAAAGAGATGATATATGTAAATATAAACTACTCAACCATAAAAAAGAATGAAATCTTGCCATTTGCAAAGACATGGATAGAACTAGAAAGTACTGGGACACCAGGTGGCTCAGTTAAGCATCCGACTCTTGACTTTGGCTTAGGTCATGATTTCATGGCTTGATCCCTGTAGTGAGCTCTGCACTGACAGCACAGAGCCTGCTTGGGATTCTTTCTTCTTCTCTCCCTGCCCTTTCCCCGCTTGCTCACACTCATTCACTCTCTCTCTCTCTCAAAATAAATGTAAAAAAAAAAAACCCACAAAAGAACTAGAGAGTATTAACCTAAGTAAAATAAGTCAATCAGATCACACCATATGATTTTACTCATATGTGGAATTTAATAAACAAATGAGCAAAGGAAAAAGAAAGAGAGAAAAACAAAGAGATTCTTAACTATAGAGAACAAACTGACAGTTACCAGAAGGAAGGCGGGTGAGGGAATCGGTAAAATAGGTATTGTGGAATAAAGAGTACACTTATGGTGGAAAAAAATAATAAAATTAATAATAAAATTAAATATGCCATTTTAATAACAAAATTAAAAAGATTTAACAGCTTTTTAAATAACTACCATGATTTCAAAGCAGTAAAAAGTATAAATGGTATTTTGATATATGAACAACTGTAATGTGATACAAAAATATTTGTGATTTTGATTGGTGAAAAATTCACAGACTGCTAATACTACTGTGGGTTGTTGCCTACATTCATAACTGAAGGAAATGCTGCATATCAGTTAGTGATTAGTGAAAATAAAATTACAGAACTTCTGAATTCTATCCCTGGACACTCTGGCGAATCTCAGTTGAAGAAGCCCTATAAAAGCCAAAAAGGGAAGTATTTCTGAAAAGTATATTTCGAAAGAATACTTGGCAACAATAAGAGAAGCTGGTTAAAAGCTAAACCATTTACAAAACTTTTGTCATACAGATAAAGCTTTTGAGTTTTAGATTAACTGTTTTTAACAAGAAATAGAATAAGGTACATTGATTTTAGGGCTATTAAGAACTAACAGTAATTTATTCAACTTTTAAAATCTGACTTCCTATATTCAATCTTTAATCCAGTTTTTAAAAAATTTTTTTAACATTTATTCATTTTTCCTATATTCAATCTTAAACCAAGCTTTCTCTAACAACATATAAATGATTCAACTTAAAATATACACTAATCTTTAAATTTTAGAAACAGAACTCATGAAAAATTTTAAATTATTATCTGTCTGAAGTGATAATATTTAAGTGTATAACAACTGATGAAATGGCAAATCAAGTTAAATGTCTGCATACCCACTTGGCTTCTAACCTCTAACAAAAGTTGAAAAAAAAAATTTCAACAGAAACAAACAATGCCAGCAACTTAGTAGATGCTTATTGCTTTTATTAGTCTTAAAAATTCATTCCATGCCCATTATTGTTTCCTGAATTCTGAATACTTCTTAATAAAGAAAAATATCATCACTCCTATAATAGCTTTCCTCAAGTTTAAAAATTGCTGGATGGGTTTTCACTAAGGCTAGTCTGCTGAGAATATGGCAAGAAAAGAGAAATGTTTATCAAGAAATAGTCTGCAAATCCAGAAATAAAGATTCTCTATCATTTATTCACTTTGCCTTATTTAATTTGTATTGTATTTAAATAACAAAAGAGAGAGAATTAAAATCTAGCTAAAAACTGTTGAGGTAGGCACATTACTCAACTATCATGAAAATTATGGACGCCAACATGTTTGAGCATCTTCACATTTACACCCTCATGAGATGAGAGACACCCTTTCACTGGACATAGACTGAAAGCAGCCAAAAACAAGGGAGTTATGGGTGATTCCACAATTCTCACAGCCAAATTCTGACCAAGTACTGTCATTCAGAATTTTGTTAATGAAATCGATCATTCCTGAATGCACATATTTAAAAGGTTAATTGTTCTGTATGCAAAGCACATTTAAAAATATACACATATTAACACAAATGTACAAAAATAGATAAAAATTGAAAAATACCAGCAATTTGGATAGAACAAACTAAAATTTCTCCTTTACTACAAGTTTCACTCAAAGAGAACAGTGTGAAAAATACATTAAACAGGACACGTATAAGTCACCAGGAAAAGAAAACATCCAGTATCTGGTATGATAATTTACCAAATAATTTTTCAAACTACCATTTAAAATTTTTATTTATGGGGGCTGGGGGCTCAGTCGGTTAAGTGTCTGACTTTGGCTCAGCTCATGCTCTCATGGTCTGTGAGGTCAAGCCCCGCATCAGCGCAGAGCCCACTTAGGATCCTGTTTCTCTCCCTCTGTGCCCCTCCCCTGCATGTGCTTGTGCGCGCTCTCTCTCTCTCCTTCTCAAAATAAACATTAAAAAAAAAAAAACAAAAAGAATCTGCATTTAAGAAAAGAAAAAATAAATAAAAATTTTTTCTTTTTTTTTAGAAATGTTTATTTTTGAGAGTGCATGTGAGCAAGCAGGGAAAGGGGGGCAGGGGGAGAACCCCAAGCAGGCTCCAAGCTGTCAAGGCTTCAGCACAGAGCCTGAGACTCAGGACTCCATCTCACTCACAATCATGACCTGAGCTGAAATCAAGAGTTGGACACTTAAGGGACTGAGTCACTCAAGTGTCATCCATTTAAAAATTTTAAAGTCTAACAAGACAAACAAATAGAGAATAGACCTATACTCCAAGAGAGCTCTGAAATCTTTTTATTCTTACTTTATTGTATAATTTCTTCTAGAGACAATTTTGATTAAATTGTTTGTTTACCTATTTTTTGAAATTCTTAAGTTTATGTTTATAAGAATAATAAGCTAAAGTTCAATTCTGATTTTTCTCTTTTGCCCCTTTTCCTCTTTTCAAGAATCCTAAATAAAAATAACCTTCCAGGAGTTTTTTAAGTCCTGAAAGAAAATATCTCTATATTGATTAACAGTGTATAACCTCTACTACGGAAAATAAACATTTTGTGTAACGAAACCTTAAGAAAGCCTTAAATCGATGTGAAAATCATGCTGTTAGGCTGTCATGTAAAAATATTATCTTCTATAATGATATGAATTTCTGTCCCATATTTTAAGCTTAATTTACTCCTTTACAGTGAAAATAATGATTTGGTCACTTCAGAAAACTTATGGCAAACTTTTATTAACAAATAGATAATATCTAAAATGAGACATTAATTTGGGTTGGTTCACCAAATGATTCATTAAAATTTTAAAGCAGTGGCTGTTTTGAAAAGAGAGAAAAAAAAAAACCTACCATACACCTCCTATGATTCATGGCTTCACCGGACAACTGATTGGAACTGATGAAGAACTTTGTCAAAGAAGCCTTCTCTGCCCAAAGAGAACAGACACCCTTTACCCAACTCCTACAAATGATACTATTCTTTGCCTGCTCCAGATTTAAACTTACAGATGAGGACCTGTTCACCACTCTTATTCATCTCCAGCACCAAAACAGGGCCCAGCACACATTAGGCCGTCAAAAAAAAGATGTCAAATGAGTGAATTTCAATGTCACTTTCACGCATTTCCAACTCAAATGCCTGGAGTAAGGTTATCTACTTGTTCAGGTTTAACAATATCTTGGGACTAAATTCACTCCTTCACATTTGTTACCACTTTACAAATGCTTCTGCCCATATTACTTCATTTCATCCCTCTTTGTGAAATAAACTGTCGAAAGACATACCTGAATGTATAAGGTAGAAGCTTTTATAATTAACCTAAAATACAGAAAAGGGGGGCTTTTTAAAATTTAGTTAGTTGACAAGCCAAAATAAAATAACAGGATCTAGCCTGTAGTCTGATATTCGTAGAGTTGGGAAAGAGGAAAATGGTTTCTGTTCCGGAATCTCTTGGCTGGGATGACACTCTTTCACAGCTCCCGATAAACAAACTAAAGGTAAACAAGCGTCATCCTTAAAACTATCTTGGACCGTCAAGTTGGGAAAACCGGCAAACGACTAACCGAGACATTTTAGTACTTCAAAAACAAGTTCTGCGGGAATTTCTCCACCCCGGCCGCTTCCCTGCGGGCCCCGAGGTTTTCCCGGCGCCGGAGGGCCGTGAGCCCCGCTTACGTCCCGGTGGAAGCGGCCGCACAATGACAGTGACACCGTGGGTCTCGCGCGGCCTGTGTCTGGGACAGCTGGCTCGGCGCCGTGGGGGGCGGGTGGGGGCTTAACAGCGGCAGCCCCTCCCCCGGGCCCTTCCCGGAGCCCCCGACAGGCCGGAAGGGAAGCCGGCCGGGGCTCCGGGGGAGCCGAAGCCTAGGAGGGCGGCGGTGTCCGGCAGGCCTGGGTAGGGTGTGGAGCACTTTTTAACGAAAGGAGTATTTTGTGCCTCTTCCAGGCTTCCTGCTAATTGGCCACATTCCGACCCCTAAGTCAAGAGGCCTGAATGTGCGCGGGCTGGCGAGCACAAGGGTCTACTTCAAATGAGAAACAGCTGCCCCAGAGGTTGGCAGAACCCCATCCCAAAGCGGGAGGGGGGGGGATGCCAGGAGAAACGTCGCGCATCCCGTCACACCCTCAAGGTAAAGTAGACCTCTTCCCCTCCCCGGATCCCCACCCACCCCTGGCCGGTACACTCCTGGGCCATTGGCTCACGTGAGGAACTACTTCATTACCTCTCTGCGCGGAGGCGAGCGAGGAGGTGATGAGCCGCGCCGCGACCGCGCCGCAAGTACAAGCGCCGCAGCCGGACATCTCCGCTGGGCCTAGGCTGGGGCTTTGCCCCCTGCTGCCCTCCGGTCTTAGCGACCCGACTAGTATTCACTGGGCGCGCTGGCTTGGCTCTTGACCCTCCGCTGGCTTCTAGGCTCAGTGCAGCGTTCACCGCCTGGCAGCCAGGCCTTCGCGCTCTTCGTGCCCGACTGCCGTCTACTCTGTAGATACTTAACCCCCCCCCCCAACTCCCCTCCTCCTCTTGCCCCCACCCCCTCCGCCTACCGAGCCTGGGGAGCGTGCGCGCGCCTGCGTCCTAGGCCTAGGGAGGGGGCGTGGGCGCACGCTGCGTGTGCGTGCGTGATACACCGAAGAGCGGAGAGGGGAAGGGGGTGGTAACCTGGGCACCAATGAGCACGCTAGGGCGTACGGCCGACCCCAATTGGGACAACTACAATTCCCGATGTGCAATTCTTCCGGAAGCCCCTTAGCCTACCATAGAAAAGTGCTACAGACGCGGAGAGATGCATGCCGGGAGGTGTAGTCCCACCTGGTCGCAGAAACTCCTGGCCATTTTCGGTTGGTGGCGGTTAAGGTCTTAGTAAGACTGGTTGGTGGCTTAGTTGGCTGCAGAACTCTTTAAAATCCTTTGGCTGCTGCCGGACGCTTCGAATTGAATAAGTTTCTTCCACTGGGGATTCCACATCTTATGTACCTTAGCTTCTCTTTAGTTTCCTCACTTGCAACACGGAAGAGGTATTTTTACCTAATTCCTGAGTAAGAGCTGTTGGGTGACAGCTCTCATTCCTCATTCTTTCAAGCCAAGTGGTGATAACTCTTCCAGCTGTTATTAATCGCAGGATGCTTTATGATCCTTTATCGGTTCCCTTAAGGGCTTAAGTTCATCACACCCTGGTAAATAATTCTCTTCTGTTACCCTTTGAGCGTCTGCAGGGCTGATTCCTCTCCGGACAGCTAAAGCAGGTCGACCAGCTGTACTAGGTAGAAGATGGTGACAAATGAATTGGACTCTTCCCATCTCGGTTGGCACTAGACTGAGTATTTACTTTGTAAGATTTTGTGAGAATATACTAAGATTTTTATCAACTCCAAAGCCCAGGGAAATTGCCAGGTGCGCTTGGATGCCTTTAGTTCTGGGCTTAGGTGAAGGGAGGGAGAGGGTGGGGCCTGGAGAAATGGGATGAGCCCAGTCACACAAGTTACCTAGCACTCATTCTTGGATCAGAGAAATGTAGCATCTCGTTCCCTGGGTCTATCCATGAGGAGGAATATTGGCCTTGGCCCAAGCCACATGTATTCTGTGTTTTTATCTCCCAGGGAGTTGGCTCCTGCTACCTTTTCAACTTAAAGTGGTAGAGACCAGAAGGCAGCCTAGGTATTCCTTAGCTGCCTCTATTAATAGAATTTCGAGAGAAGACAGGCTCTAAAGTTTCCTCAATCCAGTGTTTTCAAACTGTGTTCCTAAAATCCCCCAGAAGCCATAGCTCTCTAGTGGTGGTGAGGAGACTTTTAAAAAGGTGGACCTCTCTTGTCTCCTTCTCCATGCCACCCTTAACATCAATCAGAGCAGCTCTCCTTTTATCTATTTCATTTATTGGGGTTTTGTTCGAAAACAGAATTATTCTGCTTTAAAAAAATTTTTTAACATTTATTTATTTTTGGGAAACAGACAGAGTGAGAACAAGAGAGAGGCAGAGAGAGAGAGAACCCGAAGCAGGCTCCAGCCTCTGATTTATCAGCACAGAGCCCATCGTGGGGCTCAAACCCACCAACCAAGAGATCACGACCTGAGCTAAAATCAGATGCTTAACCGAGTCACCCAAGCGTCCCCAGAATTATTCTGCTTTAAAACAGTGTTCGAAAACCATTGATTCTAGTACCAAACTCTTCTAGCAATGAGCTAACTAGGTCACATGGACCCTAACAGCCAATTTAAATTTCTTTCATACCACCCCACCTTCTGTTTCAATTCTATGCAATTTCCTTATTCTTATACAAATAAAGAAATTGTTTCTAAAGCCCATAGATTGGGTACCCAGGTGGCTCAGTTAGTTAAGCATTCAACTTTGGCTCAGGTCATAATCTTATAGTTCATGAGTTTGAGCCCTGCATCAGGCTCCACACTGATAGTGCAGAGCCTGCTTGGGACTCTTTTTCTCTCTCTCTCTGCCCCTCCCCCATTTGCACATGCTCTTTCTCAAAATAAATAAACTTTTAATAAATAATAAAACCTGTAGATTACAAGGGGCGCCTGGGTGGCTCACTTGAGCATCCTACTCTTGATTTTGGCTTGGGTCATGATCCCAGGATTGTGGGATCAAGCCCCACTTTAGGCTCCATGCTGAACATGGAGTCTGCTTAAGATTCTCTCTCTCCCTCTGCCCCTGTCACCTATTCGTGCTCGCTCGCTCTCTCTCAAATTAAAAAAAAATTTTTTTAACCTGTAGATTGCAAGCTGAATAAAAGCATAGTTCATGTTCACCTGAAGGCTTTCCTTTCTCTGACTCTTGAGAAATTTGAATTCTCACTCAGTCAACAAATATTAACACCAATTATATGCCGGGCACTGAAGAAATAGCACTGAATCAAAAAAAATGTTTCTCTAGTAGGGAAAGATAAGACAGTAAGCACATAAAACAAAAACATATGCTACTGGTATGATGACAGGAATATCCTTACGTTGTTATGTAATATATTCACAGGATGATGAAGCATTTAATTTTATTTACAGACTGATGTTTTGTGTTTAGCCTGTATTCCCAACTGGACTTTGAGCTCTTTGAAGACAGGTATTTCATTATATACTTGGGCTAAATACACGTAGAAATCAGTAAGTACTTGACCAAATACTCATTTTTCCAACAATGCTTTTGCTGGACAGAAATCTGTAGTAGTGTCTTTAAAAGACACAACTGATGAGTGTCCCAGAAGGAATTCCCAGGAGATGCCTGATTAGCAGCACGTAGACTTTGCCCTAAAAAGTGCAAAACAAAGAGTGCTGTGCCCAACTCAGTTTAACTTTTTCTCAGGAATGTGAACAAGGGTCATATGGCTTTGGCATCAGACTGGTGACGGTTTCATCATACAGGTAGCATGAATTAATTTGATAGTTTTGGTGCATCATCCCAAAACTGTGCTCCATGGGACAGAACATACCTGGATTATTAAGGATCAGCACCAAACAAGCATGGATTGGGACACTAACTTTGTTGCTCAGCTCTTTAATGGTGTAAATCTGACAGCAGTGTTCAAATTGAGGAGCTTGTACCATTTGGTACTGGAGCCACATTTAAATAAAATAACATCTGTTTGGGAAAGGATTCAAATGTCAAGGATCACTCTTTAGGAGCTACTTTGCTGTTTGACAAAGGAGCATATTCCGTTTTACAAGCATACATTCCCTGACCTGAAATTCACACGTTATGACAGTGTTCTTGCTCCAAGGTGTGGCCAGGTAGCTAAAAGATGGAGCAGACGTAGCTGTCTGGGCAAAGAGCAACGAGGCTCCAGAGGCACCCTAAGACCTCCTCTCTCAGTTGGCACTGCCTGGACAACCTCTCTCGGGCTGCTCTCAGGCCATGCCTCAACACTCTGGATTAGGCAGCACAGAGCGAGACTTGCCCTGTGATAAAACGGACCCTCAGCCAGGAATGTGTGATATCATCGTGCAGTCCCATCTCCTAAGCTTTTTGGAACAGAATACTTCCATATTACATTTACTTTCAACTCTTTTCTGACAGGTTAATAATACTTAAAAAAGAAAGTGCAATTTTCCAACTCAAATAGTTTCACTAAAGAAGCTGACTCCTTATCCCGAGTTATTCACCTTTCATGACCTACATAGCTGAATCAAGCACATACCTTTGTATGTCTGCATTTTATAAAAAAAACTCTTTCCCTTTTATATTTAATTCTACCCGCCAGGACTGTGAACATTGTGAGTTGCCAACTGAAAAAGATTTTTTATAGGTTAGAGTCAGCAAGTCATCCAATTTAGTACTGGATTTTTCAGATGTGGAAACAGGCCTATAAAAAATCAGGGATTCAACCAATGTCACATAATGAGTCCTAAACAGAGAGAGAAATAGAGTCCAAGTCTCTTGACTTTATTTTTAAGTTTATTTATTTTGAGAAAAATAGAAAGAGAGAGCAAACATGAGTGGGGGAGGGGTAGAGAGAGGGGGAAAGAGGAACTCCCAAGCAGGCTCTGCACTGTAAGCACTGAACCACGCCTGACGCAGGGCTTGATCCTATGAACTGTGACCCGAACCAAAATCCAGAGTTGCCTAACCGACCAAGCCAGCCAGGTGCCCTCAAGTCTCCTGTTTTCAAACTTGTGTCCCTCGATCACTGCTTCTTAAACCAAAGATACTTTATGATAAACATCAAAATCTCACCTTCTTCACCAGAGATTCTGGTACAGCCTCTCAGAGAGCCGTGATTCTTTTGGGAATCATTGTATCTTCTGAATAAAGACATTTCTTTTTAACTTTTTTATGTTTATTTATTTTAGAGAGAGCATGAGCAGGGGTGGGGCAGAGAGACAGGGAGACATAGAATCTGAAGCAGGCTCCAGGCTGTCAGCAAAGAGCCTGATGTGGGGCTCGAACTCATGAACTGTGAGATCATGACCTGAATCAAAGTTGGATGCTTAACCAACTGAGCCACCAAGGTGCCCCTGAATAAAGATATTTCTTTTCCATAGATGGACATTGTTCCTTCAGATTAGCAGACACTGATCCTACCAGGCAAGTAACAAAGACTCAACAATTATATTTTTAAAAATAAGGACCAAAAAAAAGATGCAGCTTATGCTTGTAGGTAGTCTAAGATTCAAAATAATACTAACAACATAGTGTAGAACCCTTCAAATTTACTTCCCATCCACTTTCTCATCTGATTTTGAAAGCAACACAGTAAGGTTATTGTTATTATCTGCGTTCTGGTCTTGGCAGCTTAGAAAATGAAGACTTTGATTGCAGTGCCTGGGTGGCTCAGTTGGCTGAGTGTCCGACTTCAGCTCAAGTCATAATATCGCAGTTTGTGGGTTCCAACCCCACATCGGGCTCTGTGCTGACAGCTCAGAGCCTGGAGCCTGCTTCTGATTCTGTGTGTCCCTCTCTCTCTCTACTCTACTGCTCATGATCTGTCTCTCTCTGTCTCTCAAAAATAAATAAATGTTAAAAAAAAAAAGAAAATTAAGACATTGAGAGTTTAAGAACACTTGTCAAAGGTTACAGTAGAATGAGGACTCACACCCTAATCTCCACGAATGCTTTCATTACTTGCCCATATCCTCTTACAGAATCTGATAGGATTTGAGGGTCTGCAGAATCTCCACTTCCAACCCAGAAATACCTCACATTGGGGATTAATAAGATGCCATTCCATGAAGGCAGTGATCACCCATCCTTCCTTCTCTTAAGAATGACCTGGATATTTGTTAAAATATATATAGGCTCCTCCCGTAAAGGTTTTGATAAAATAGTCTGTAGTGGGACTCAGGAATCTATTTTTTTCACATTTATTTTTTAAGTTTATTTATTTTGAGAGAAAACAAGTGGAGGAGGGGCAGAGAGAGTGGGAACAGAGGATCCAAAGTAGGCTCCATACTGACAGCAGAGAGCCTAACACAGGGCTTGAATTCACGAATCCTGAGATCATGACCTAAGCTAATGTTGGACGCTTAACTCACTGAACCACCCAGGCACCCCTCAAGAATTTATTTTTATTGCTAGAATCATGAGATGCTAAGGTTTATTTGCAGAAATGAATAAAGAGCACTTGCACTGTTGTGGTAGAAGCCTGTGTCTTTATTTCTTACAGTCTCCTTTTTTGGTTCCCTCCACTTGCCACCATTTTTCCCTGAGGGAGCTGCTGCCCAGCCTTGGAATTGTAGGGAGACCAAGGAGTCTATAGGAGGGTGCTCACCATTCTCCTCGGCCTGCCCTTGGGGGCTGGTGGTGACTTCAGATAGCACAAGGTCCCCTTTGTCCTTAATGAGAGGACAGCCCTTTATCCTGATATTCAGGAAGATGGTCAGCAGGTGGCACTAACTCACCAAAGTTTCCCTCTTTGAATCTATAGGGTGGGGGCGGTGAGGGTTGGGGGGAGTGTTCTTAAAGCTAATCTATTGGAACTTTTGGTATACCAAATCTTGAAGACAGTGCTAAGAAATCCTTATGTTTGTGTTTTCTGAAGGGCACGGATGGCAGAGGTAGATGGACTGGTGATTCCAGTTGGGCTACTTACCAGGTGTGTGACTTCTGGCAGGTTACTGAGCCTGTTTTTTCAGCTATAACTTGGATGCTCTTGATCTCCTGGGGTAAATGCGAGGAATAAATGATTCTTTGACTTGTAACACCCAGTAGGTACTTAATAAAGAATAAAG
This sequence comes from Suricata suricatta, assembly GCF_006229205.1. NCBI lineage: Eukaryota > Metazoa > Chordata > Mammalia > Carnivora > Herpestidae > Suricata > Suricata suricatta. Next base: position 102,583,357 of record NC_043708.1, read on the forward strand.
ATCTTTTTTAGTGTGCAATACTGTAACTTAGGACTTTCCTTTTATGCCTGTAAAAAACCTCTTAGTTGTGTTTCATAGCTAGTTTGGTGATGACCTCACCATACTCCATTATACCTTAGCACTGTAGGGAGCTTGCTTGATTTCAAATGAAAAACTGAAAGACAACTTAAATAAGGACTTGTGAGGAAAAAATGGAAAACTGAAAGAGAAAGTTGAAAGAGAGAGGAAGGGGACCCTTGGTTTATAAGTCCTTTTCAGTTTGCAATCAACTTGCATTAGCCATAATATTAAATAATAAAAGTGATATTTACTTCAGTAACAATTGTAATCATTTATTACTTCCTGGCAGTATTTATTTATACCAAGCAACCACTAGGCTTTGTGTGTAAAGTCGTAAATTAGTAATGGGTAAATTCGTCACTAATGAGGAAATGAGGAAAAAAGGCTTTGAGTCACCAAAATAGATGTTGCAAAGCTGGCACATCACAGTTCATGTACTTTGCTCATACCCAGGCCTTCAGAATTTCTCTCTGAGTCTGTTTACTCATTTTAAATATTGACCTGGTCTTATGGATCCCCATCCCACAAGTGAGTACATTAGAAAGGGGAGAGGCACTTGAAGCAAGTGAATTAATCACAAAGAGTTTTCTAAGAGCCTAACAAAAAAAGAGAAAAGGGAAAAATGGAAGCAAGCATTCAACAAGAAGAGTATATAGTCTGAATTTATTTGGTATTGGTCAAATTTCTTATACATCATATCAGGCCTGGTTCCCATTTTATTATACTACCATAATAATTGGTATTCATAATGACATTCCTGATACATCAAGAAAGATTCCATTGTGTAATTTCTGTTTTTAAAAAGTAGACTATATGCTTGCTTATAAAGATTTCTACTCAAGGGGTGCCTGGGTAGCTCAGTCAAGTGTCCAGCTTCAGCTCAGGTTATGATCTTATGGTTTGTGGGTTCAAGCCTGCGTTGGTCTCTGTGCTGACAGCTAGCTCAGAGGCTGCAGCCTGCTTCAGATTCTGTGTCTCCCTCTCTCTGCCTTCCCCTGCTTGTATATTCTCTCTCTCTCTCTCTCTCTCTCTCTCTCTCAAAAATATGAATTAAAAAATTAAAACCATTAAAAGATCAGAAAATACCAAACACTAGCAGGGTTGTGGAGAAAAGAGAATACTCTTGCTGGTCAGAATATAAAATGAGGCAGCTGCCATGGAAAACAATTTGACAAAAGTTAAACATAGAGTTACTACATGACTTAATAATTCCCCTCCTGAGTATATGCCTATGAGAACTAAAAATATATTTTCACACAAAAATTTGTATATGAATGCTCATACCAGCATTATTTAAAATAGGCAAAAAGTAGACACACTCAAATGTTCATCAGCTGATAGATAAAAGTGGTATGTCCATAGAATGGAATACTATTCCATCATAAAAACTAACAAGATATGACTACATGCTGGGACATGAATGAACCTTGAAAATATGCTAAGTGAAAGAAGCCAGACATAAAAGACCACATACTGTATGGTTGCATTTATATGAAATGTCCACAATAGGCTAATTCACAAGACACTGGGTGCTTGGTGAGAAGGGATAGGGAGTGATTGCTAATAGGTATGAGATTTCTTTCTGGGGTAAAAATGTTCTGGAATTCAAAAGTGATGGTGGTTTTACAACTTTGTAAATACAGTAGGGGCACCTGGGTGGCTCTGTTGAGCATCCAACTGTTTGTTTTGGCTCAGGTAATGATCTCATGGTTCATGAGATTGAGCCCCACGTCAGGCTCTGCACTGGTAGTGCAGAACTGCTTGAGATTCTCTTCTCTCTCTCCCACTTTCCCACTCGTGCTCACGCTCTCTCTTAAAATAAACATTAAAACCAAACCAAACAACTTTGTGAATACACAAATCCATTGAACTGTGAATTTTATGGCATGTGAATTATATTTTAATTTCAAAAACCTGATTGTTCTACCAACAATAGACCCTCCCTAAAATTATTTCTAAAAGATACTCTTCTGGAAGAAGAAAAATGGCCTTAAAACAAGATCTGAGGTGATAAACAGGTAAATCTAAACAAACATTGTACAAAATAATAAATGCTTATTTTGAGCAGCAAAAAAACTAAAATAGTTTAAGGACTGAAGATACAACTAACTTTGACTTTGTTAAAAGCAGCATGTAGGAAAAAAAAATTCAAGATAAAGCACTAAAAGAATAGCAAATGTGTAAAACTTCCAAATCAATATAAGGAAAAAATAGAATAAGAAAAATATTACTCAATACAAAAGCCGAAAATAAGAGAAAAAGTGATTTAGAAAGAAACCAGCAAGATGGTAAAATCAAATCCAAACATAACTATAATCACCATATGTATTTACTAAACTCACCAGTTATATATATAGATCTTTAGACTTACTAAAACAATCTAAAATCCAGCTACAGTGTCATTTACAAGAAACACATCTTTAAAAGAATGCAGAGGGGCACCTGGGTGGCTCAGTCGGTTCAGTTCAGTTAATGATCTTTCAGCTCATGAGTTCGAGCCTGGCATTTGACTCTGTGCTGAGAGCTCAGAGCCTGAAGCCCACTTCAGATTCTGTGTCTCCCTCGCTCTCTGCCCCCCCCCACTTGCACCTGTCTGTCTGTCTCTCTATCGAAGATAAATAAACATTAAATGAAAATAAAAGGATACAGAAGATTAAAAGTAAAAAGATATGAACAACTATTAACCCAAAGAAAGTTGGGAGCTATATTATTAGACAAAACAGGCTTTAAGACAAAAAAGCACAATAGGAACAAAGAATGTAACTACATAATGATAAAGGATTCAATTTGCAAGAAGGCACGAAGATTCAATACTTAATATGCACCCATTAAAAGAACTTCAAAACATATAAAGCTGAAATTTATTATTTTTTTATTTTTTTTTAATGTTTTATTTATTTTTGATACAGAGAGAGACAGAGCATGAGAGGGGGAGGGACAGAGAGAGAAGGAGACACAGAACCGGAAACAGGCTCCAGGCTCTGAGCTAGCTGTCAGCACAGAGCCTGACGCGGGGCTCGAACCCACAAACGTGAGATCTGACCTGAGCTGAAGTCGGAGGCTTAACCGACTGAGCCACCCAGGCGCCCCAAAGCTGAAATTTAATCACAAGGACAAATGACATGTACCATCTAGTGGAAGATTTCTGAACTGAACAATTAACAAGTTCGAGTTAATGATTCTATGTAGAGCTCGGCACCCAATGATTAGAGAATGCATTTTCTTTTCTCCCACCTGCACAAAGAAACTACAAAAACTGACCAGGTACTAGGTTACGAAGAAACATTCTACAGATTTCAAAGAACAGGTGCCACACATATCTTATTCAATGTATTTAAAATCCCCTCATGTTTGGAAATGTGAAACACTAAACTCCCAGTAAACCTGCTATCTGCTCACTATCCGCTTGAGGTATTCACCTTTTGGGGGTGTCTCCACAACTCAACAGGATTCCCTTTCTTGAATTTCTACCACCTCCCCAGCAACCATCACTGTATAATAGAACTGCACTTTTATGCCGCCCCCCCCCACCCCCCACTATGGCCACAGTTTATTGGACCAAAGGTGGAGTGCTGATTCAAACTGGACCAATCAGTTATTGTCTTTAAGGAATCTGGGCTAAGAGCAGGGCTCTTCTTTGACTTGAGGGAATGACCACCTCTTCTATGAAGGCTGGGGAACAGAGAAACCAGATTTTCAAAGAGAAACTAAGGGATCCTGCATAGTAGAGATGTTGAGAGAAAGAGACAGAAATAGACTGGCCAGAGAGAGGGACCTGGAAAGCCAAGGCAGAGAGACAGAAACAAAGAAAGATTGAGAAAAAAGAGCATGTAGAACGAGACTGAGTTAGAGACTGAGAGAGAATAAAAGAGAATCAAAGCCAGAGAGAGTGATGGCCTGAATTCTGATGGCTTTCCAGTGCTCAGTTCCATCCTTCCTGATGTCTGCTGACACGGCACCCCCTATTATTGTAACAAAAGCCTTCAGTGTGCAATCCCACCTCTGCTCCTCAGCTCTAGCTGTCCCTTTGCCTGAAACTCCCACCTGTCCCTGTACCTCCTCCAACTTGGCTTAGGTCCTCTTTCCAAACTGTTCTTGTCCTGACTTCTTGGTGATGTTTTCCTCTATCACCTCAGCTGCTAAAGCTCTCCAAACTCTAGAGAGAGCTCTGCCTGGAAAATGTCCATGCTTAGAAACAGAAGCAGCTGATGGGTCACTCTATCTGCCTGTGCCCTTTCTCCCTGCCATCTGGTGTGCATCCCCATACAGTTCACTCTCGGTGACTGGCTGATCAGCCTGTGTACAGCAGGCTGAGACCAAAACCCCAGGGCTTTTCTAAAATGAATGTTCTGTCCACCCAGTGTGCAGAGTCTCCACAGGGGAAGGAAACACCCGATGAATCATCAGCAGTTTGATGAACCAGAGGGATCCCAGAAACTGTTCTTTTTGCCTCACTGAAAATCATGGAAAAGACTTTAGAGATGGTTTAGATTTGAATCTAGATCAACTCCTTCATTAAAAAAATCATTCATTTTTGAGATATAATTGACATGTAACATTATATTTTAAGTAGACAACCAATTCGTTTATACATGAGGAAAATGGGGAGCCCAACTGGACCAAAGTCACACTGCTAGCAGGGAGCACGGCTGTCTTTAGAAGCAAGTTGCTTAGATATTAGATAACATGAACTCAACTTGATAGAGTTTCCTTGTCTGCCGTCCCTTCTCAGCCTCTAGCCCTAGTTTTGCCCTTGAGCCTGACAGCCACATCTTCAGCAAACCAGCTCCTAACCATCATTCAAATTAGATGTCACCTCCTCCAAGAAACCTCCTCTGCCCACCAAGTCCAACCACAAGAACTCCAAGTCTGGTGCCACCATGTGTAGTGTATTTTACATATACATAAAGGACTCTCTGCTTGCACACATGGCTTGGCATAGAGTAGGCACTCAGTAAGTATTTGGTGAGTGAAGAAAAATATCAGGTATCAGTTACTGCCTGTTGGAGGCCATTTATTCAGCTCCTCAGTAGAAAACACAAAAGGATGCATGTGGGGTGAGTGCCCAACCAGCTCACTTTTCCTAGCACCCCCTCTTTATGAGTTTGAAGGGAACTGGGTGATCAGGTGAAAGCACCACACACTCACTCCTGAAGCAGTGAGGCCTCTGTTCTGCAGAAAGCTAACCACTGACCCCTCAGCAAGGACAGTCAAGCTTGTCAAATAGTGATGGCTACTCCCTGGGAAGTATAGTCTGGAAGCAGGTCAAGGAGTATTCACAAGGCCACTAGGCCCCAGCCCTGCATTCACTCACTTTCTCTGAGGTCATAAGAATGAGGTGCTCAGCCAGAGAAATTTCTAATTGATTATGAAGCACACCCTTGGGAGCAGGATAGATACTCATCCAAGACAATAAAGTCCAGGCCAGGCCAGAGGTGGCCAAGAAGAGCTGCAACTCCAGGAGATCAAAGAAAACTTTTTATTTTGATTTTAAATGATACCCTCTCTTCCCCCAGGCCCCTGGGCTTCTTTTCTGACAGATTCTGGAGGGTTTGGGAGAGGGGCAGTCTACATCTTACCCAACCCCATGTTTCACCATCCTGACTCTAGATGCCTCCAAGATTACTCTGGTGCCCTCCACTGGCCTCTGGATTACTATTTTAAACGAAATACTTTTTCCAATAACAAAGCCCTGTCCATTTGGACTAGTTGTTTTACTCAAGGGACGGAGGCTGTTACACACAACAGAGATCTGGTGTCTGGAAAAGCTGGATGTCTTTAGAAGCACTTAGGATTAAAAAAAAAAAAAAAGCCCATCATTTCTGAGTGAGATCAGCCAGCACAGCTGGAGAAGGCAGCAGGCTGTGGGGGGTTGCTGAAGGAGCACTTGGCCAGCTTGCCATACCCTGGGCCAAGCCATTGTATAAGCTCCCCAGTATTGGAAAGAAAGAAAGAAAAAGAAATGGAACATGTTTTTAGCTTTGCTCAGGAGCCCAGAACATACTCACAACTCCAGGAATCTTTGTTCTTCTCTGCAAGTGGAAAATATGATCCATGAGAACAAACTTGATGGCTGGAGTGTGTGCCTAGTTACTCAACCCTGTAACAGGGGGTGGGGATAGGGGGTGGGTTGCGCCTCATGCCACCTTGTGACCACTTTCAAGAGTCTCCTCTGTCCCGCTGAGCAGCTGGCTCACTTTAATAGTTAAGAGACAGGACAGGGGCCTGAAAAACAAGTATAAAATGTGCATTTATTGACATTTGCTCTGAGGTACACTAGGCTTCTAGCAAGAACAAAAGTAGATGTAAAGGGAAATGCACTAATATAATTAGCAACCTAGTGCAGTTGTTGATATGAGATATTCTTTCCAGTCTTGGTAAAGGAACTACGATTATCCTGTATTGAATACCTTCACACTGAATGTGCACTAGAGTTCCAAATTTAGCAAAGATGAATAAGTTATTTACATTTCAAGTATAAATACTGTAGTTTATTCCTTTATTTCACCACCATTTATATGTATGATCTGTGATAGATGCCTTGCTTACATCCTATAAACCAAGGCCAAGAGATATGCCTTATATTGGTTAGTTGGTCTATAACATCAGATTATCATTATTGTAGGGGTGAGCAAAACCCTGCAAAAAGAAAAGGAAGTACATTTTCGTTGATGGTCACAGACTTTACCATTGGTCATTTTCTTGTATTTCTTTTAAAGAACAGGACAAAGGGACTTTATTTTGCCATCTTGGGGGCTCTGTGTAAATCAGTATCATGGAATAAAGACAGTTAATAAAGGCATGAAGAAACCAAAACAAGCAAACTGCACCAAAACAGATGTGCTTAAATTAACCAAGTGACAGTTTATGCATCAGTCTCACAATGGCTGTTGCATGGGGTGGGGGAAGAAAAGTACCAGAAGACTGAGTTGCTCAGAGGCTACTGAGAAACCCCAGGAAACGTCAGAGAGGTGGCCCGTTCACGCCAGCGCTGGCCACCCCTACTTGCCCGTTGCTGTCTCCTTGAGGGGACTCTTCCTCTGACAGTGCTTGTAGGAGGGGGGCGGACAGGGGTGCTTTGAAGGTACTGGAAGGCACTCTGGCGGCCCACCTGTCTCTCTGCACAGTTAAAGGTGAGGGCCACTCCCACATTGCTTTTCATGATTCTGGAGGAGCCATCGGATGTGCCATCAAAGCACCGGCCAAGTGCAATCTCCTTGGCAGTGTGAGGGTCCTGGTCGGTGACAGTATAGATGCCATAGTTGTGGCCCAGTGGATCCAGGGGCGCCAGCATGGTGTACTCACTGGTGTCATTGTTGACTGCTAGTGGTAGGTGGTTGACCAGGTACTCATGAAGCATGGAGTTTACGCTGGCTCGATGGCAGCTGCCCTGAGGGATGACCTTCACCAGGGTACGGTCCACACGGTCCTGGTCATAGAGCATGCCACTGCACTTGAACTCCAAACAGGCAGATGAGACATTGGGTTGGTCCCTGTCCCGTGTGCTCTTCACATCCCGGATTCCGTACAACTTTCCCACTGTCTGCCGGTGGGTGCCCCCCATGTTACGGGAGCGCACATTCACCTCCACTGGCCCCACAATCTTCACCTTGATGTAGCAGGCCCTGAACTCCATTGGCTTGGGCCACCATGCCAGGTAGTCTTCAGTCCAGCTCATAGGGTCATCCTCGTTGAAGGGGACAGTGTTGTAGTCATACCGGTCCCCCTCAATCTGGTAGAACCGGAAATGGGCTGCACTAGGTGGTGCCTCCTCACACGCCCGGAGGTTCTCAAAGGCATAGATGGGCCCATTGCTCTCCTCAGCTGAGTTGGGCCTTGGCTTGGCCATGCTGATCTGAAAAGCTGTCTTCTTAACCCGTGGGTCCTCATGGTCTGTCCGACGGTATTTTAGCTTATTGAGATAGGGCTGAGGGACACCAATAGCATTTGGATTGAATTTAGGAAAAGACTGTACTGCTTCCAGTTCTTCCCCAGCCAGGCTTGCCAAGACATAGGCAGAATAGGCATCGGGGGACTGGTCATCACAGAAGGCAGGTACACAGGCCCCATTGGGGCCTGTGATGACGCTGTCAAAGCGGCCCCAGGCCCTGGGGTTGGATGAGAAGCCAGTCCTGGGCTCCAGGTTGATCACAGAGATCACGACTCCCTGGATCTGCTCACTGGGCAAGAATCTCTCACTCCGGTAGGCCCTAACCTTGATAAAGCACCTCCTGTTTTCTGGGACATCCAGATTAAAGAGTCTCCTTTCACGGATCTCCATGTTGCCCACCAGGAAGGTTCTCTCTTCCCTTTTGCTCCGCCTTTGACTTTCAAATTTGAAGTCACCTTCCTCCTCCCACAACCCTGTATCTGGATTGAGTGACCAGAGTTTCATTGTGGGCACATGCTCTGGCATCTTGACCTGGGTTGAGTCAAGGTGGACCTTCACCTTGCCAACATTAAGTGACTCTGAGGTGGCTTCATCCCTGAAGTCCACAGAGAACATACCATATGTCCGAAGGGGAAAGGTGTCTCCTTCATCATTGATGAAGTTCAGGTCACTCTGGGCAGCTGTGGCTGTGGAAATATTCCGGGGATCCAGGAAGGTCACACTGGCCTTTACTTTTCCTGTGTAGGCTTCCCCATTCTGCCTGTAGAAACTCTTGGATGGGATTTCCAGCTCTCCCACAGGGTCTTCACCAGCCACCTCCCCTAGGGGGATAATGTTGGTGTCCATGGCCTCCAAGGTGATGGGCTCTTTCTTCCGAAGCATCTTGATCTCATGAAACACTGCACTCCCCTTCTTGTTGAAGGGCAGCACTTTAGTGGTGTTGACAAACTTCTGCAACCTGTCCACAAACGTGAGCACCAACCTCTCAGTGTCCTGGGGGACGTGGAGGGTAAAAGTGCCCTTGTAGCCAGTCATGCTCACACGGTTGTTCCCCATATACACGTGGCCAAAGCGCATGGGTTCCCCATTGTCAGCAGCACTGACACGGCCACGCACAATACTCCGAGTCTCTGTACACCGCTGGCAGCTGCACTCCTTGGCCACCTTGGTGGGCAGAGAGTACCCACTGCACTGGATCTCCCTCTCCTCTGTTTTGGAGATGCCACAGCAGTTCTCCACGGCATCCCGGCACCTGATCCCATTATCCTGCTGCCCTGCACAGGTCTTGATAGGGCAATGGCCCACGTCATAATAGAAAGAGTTAGTGGCATTCTGGAAGCAATCATGGGGCAGCCGAATAAGGTAGCTCTTAGGGGTTGGGTTGCAAGGAGTCTCATAATGGGCTGTGGAAGGATATGGTGAGAATATTAAAAGTAAGTTTACATCCTATACAAAGGGTACCCTTACCTCACCTCTCTATAGTGCTTTATGGTTTTCAAAACCATTTGGTTTTGCTGGCATATCCATGATCCCTATTCTCACACAACTCTTCTGAGGGAGATGGAATAGTTATTATTTTTTTAAATGTTTATTTTTGAGAGAGAGAGAAAGACAGAACATGAGCAGAGGAGGGGCAGAGAGAGAGGGAGACACAAAATCCAAAGCTGGCTCCGTGCTCTGAGCTGTTGGCATAGAGCCCGACGAGGGGCTCATATTCATGGACCATGAGATCATGACCTGAGTTGAAGTTGGATGCTTAATGAACTGAACAACCCAGGAGCCCTGGAATAGCTATTATTAATCCCATTTTATACATGGGGAAACAGAGTTGATTGCTGAGACCATCAGAGTCATGGTTCTCAATGAAGGGGTCTTGAAAATGTGTGATAGTGTTTTGAGTTATGACTAAAATTGGGAGTGCTGCTGGCATGGCGGGGGGCATTGTTGCTCTGTGTCCTATAATGTCTGGCACTGTTCTGCATTAAGAATTTTTCTGCACCCTAGGGGCACCTGGGTGTTTCAGTTGATTAAGCCTCTGACTTTGGCTCAGGTCATGATCTCACAGTCCATGAGTTTGAGCCCTGTGTTGAACTCTGTGCTGACAGCTCAGAGCCTGGGACCCTGCTTCAGATTCTGTCTCTGTCTCTTTCTTTCACTCTCTCTCTATCTCTCTCTCTCTCTAAAATAAATAAAAACATTAAAAAGAATTTTTCTGCATTCTACATGATGTTCACATATCTCAGCAGACATTCATGTAGGTAGAAAACCTGTTTAAAATGATCAGAGCCTACAATTTTATATGTGGCTTTAACCATATGTTGAATTTTTAAAGACAGTAACTACCATATAAATCAAACTAAGATTATACCTTGTTTAGCCTGGAACATTACCAAGAACTTTTCCTTTGTTCAGAAAAGCCAAGTACCTGCAGTGACATTAGCCAAGGAATGTGAACCACCAGATGACAACTCTGGAATCCTCAGAATTTGTAGCTGTCACATTCTTGGCGACTGGATTGAAGTGCAAGTGTCTGACCACTCGGTTAGCCTTCTCACGTCCTTATGCCAAAACATTTACACAATGAAATACATACTGTTTCATATAAAAAAGTTTTATTTCTCCCTTATGTTATAGTTAGGGCCATGTACATATATATTTAGAAATTACGTGTAATTATTATCTATCAATTTAACTTCAGAATGTTAAACGCAATGTTAAAAATAATTGTAATAAGTGGGAGCTTTGATATTATGGATCGGGAACCACTACAAAGGGGGCCCCCCATTTCCTCTGCAGAAGTCCAAAAGCCCTGTGTCCTGCCTGCCTGAGGCCCCTTTCTCAACTTTCTTGGAGTCTGTGAAATATTCCAGAATCATTTCAATGACTTTCTCTCTCTGCCTTGTGTTTAGTCTTGTTTAGACTAATTATTAAGATATTTTCCTCCCCCTGCTCCCACTTTGCAAGTAAAGGTTCTCAACTGGCTCTCATCAGGTCACCCTCTCCTGTAAACCTTAGCTCACGTAACACTGCTCTCTCAAGCAGTCATTCGTGATCACTCACACTGGACGGTCTCTGTGTTTCATCTATAGAATCCATGGCCCCTTGTCTCCTGTTTCAGTGCATTTTTCCATCTTTGTACTTATTTGTCTCTTTTTTATATTTCTTCACCCTTCCTGTATTGGCAGCTCTATGAAAGTGGGATTCAGGCCTGTGACATCTTTGTGTCCTAGAGGGCAGAGCACTGTGCACAACGCAGAAAAGCCCAAGCTTTTACTGCCCGGATAAGCCCACTGGGGTGCTCCCCGGCCCCGTGCCAGACTCGGGGATGCTGCCAGGCTTACCTATGACGGCCAGCTGGGCAACCTGGGACTTCATAGCCCCAGCATCACTCTGGGCCTTGCAGAAGTACTCGCCAGCCTGGTCTTGCCGCAGGTTCCTCAGCACCAGCTTGCTCTCATGCTTGTAGAGGGAGGGGTCCAGCAGCGTGTCATTGTGGTACCTGCAAGGAACGGAGAGGCAGAGGCTGAGGGGACGATGGGAGAGTACTAGGAACAAGCAGTCAGGGAGACAGATGATGGATGGGGCCCCATAGATGCCAACCCCACCTCTGACTCAGCTCATCCAAGAGCACCAACTGACCTGGGAGTCAAGAGGCTTGATTCTGAGTCCCAACCTCACTACTAACTGGCTATGGATCCTGGGACAATTCATCTCATCTCTTAGAGCTTTAGCCTCCTGGGCTGTAAAATGGGGCCAGTGATTCTTAGCTAACTTTACACAACAGTTAGGAGCATCAGACAAGATAATGGCTGTAACATGTCTGAAGGGTAAGAGCCTCACAGCCATTGGGGACTCTGACCTTGTGTGCTTTTGTCAGGGGAAGCAGGGCTGGAGGACCTTGTTCTGTGTCCCAAGAGTATGCAAGTAGAACCTTGAGACCAGAGCTGCGCTGTGGGGATCCCAGCTCCAAGCAGGTAGTGACAGGGCTTTGCTGGTTATCCAGGAGGCCTCAACCCTGCTGGCTCCCACTTGGAAATGCCAACTTATGGGCTCTGTGCCATGGCCTTACTGATAACTTTATTCTGTTGGTTATTATTACAATGAATAAGTCCAGATCCAATGCAAGAAAGATCTGGTTTCCAAGAAAAAACTTGGGCAAGGTAGCTGGCAGAATACTCACCAGAAATACTTGTCTGGACTGGGCTTCCCTGCGGCCTTACAGCATAAGGACACGCTCTGCCCAGCTCTCCGTGCTTTTGTCTCAGGGTTCATCACGATGTATGGGGTCTCTGGGACAGAAGACAAGAAATGGTGATTTGGTTTTTTATTTTGTGGCCGACTGTCTAGAGCCTCGCTCCCTCAAGTTCTTTGTCATGTGTTAAAATTGTATGACTTTACCCCTACTCCCACCCTCACTTCCTCTCTAAGGGAACTGGTCCAGAATGGAGTCCACCCCCTTGGCCTAGGACCAGCTTCTGTGGCCTTTCAACAGCATATGGGTGGGGCAGTAGAGAACCAAGGGGACCTTGTGTGAACTAAGCTTCCCAAGCACCGCTGTTGGGACAGAGCCGGCTGTTTTGAATAGTGCAATACTCCCATTCTGCTGCCTCCAGCAGGATTTTCTGGCAATTCTGCACCATGTCTGGATTCCTCTAGACTCTCTACATAACTTTCAAACCTCACATTGTATTATAATTGACTATTTTAGATATGGTGGCCAGGGAAGAACTTGTACATTTGAGGGGGCAAGCCCTGTCAACATCTGCTGGAACAATTCTCCAAGCAGAGTATATAGCAAGTGCAAAGGCCCTGAGGCAGGAGTGTGCCTGCATATTTGAGGAACAGCTAGGAGGCTATTCTGGCTGGAGTAGAATAACTCTGAGGGGGTGGAAGGGAGAGTAATGGAAGAAGAGAGCAGAGAAGTAATGGGGGAGCCAGATGATGTAGAGCCTTGTGGGTCATGATAAGGATTTGGAATTTTACTCTTTAAGCTGGGGAGCCAGCTCATAGCACTATGATCCCTTTATTTAAAAGTCCAGTCTTCCTATCCAGCCCTTCCCCGGAGAACAGTACCTGCCCTTATGAATTCTGCATTGACAGTGGCTGCCTTTAGGCTAGTCTTGGGCAGTGTGAGCATGATGGGGGCAAACTTGGTCTTTGTGATCTTCAGAACGCTTTTGCCATCAGGGCACACGCCAGGGACTCGGAACCTCCCACTGCTGTCTGTCTTGGTCAGTGGCTTAGGCGTCTTGGTCAGCAGGTAGACAGTGGCCCCTGAGGCTGGGGCACCCCCAGGCAGGGAGACAGTTCCATGTAGCACAAAGTCCTGGCACATGCAAGCATCGCAGTCAGCATTCACCTGGCCCATGGGGCAGGTCAGATCACAGGCTGTAAAAGAAGAGGCCACATCAGGAGGGCTTATATGGACTCTGGCCCTCCATCAGGCATATATCAGCCTGTGGAATCACATATGCTTCCCCTCCTCCTTAGGTCTTTGTTACCTTTCCATATCAGCCTGTGTGATTAATTCCTACTCATCCTTCAAGACTTAGCACAGGACACCTCCATGAGAAAGCTGTCCTTGATTCTCCCAAGCTATAATTGACCCTGTGCTGTGCTCCCACATTATCCTCTGCATCCCCCAGCAGAGTACATTATAGATGCTCACTTAATACTTGAATGAATGAACGAATCCCTCTGTCTTGGTCTGACCCTCTGACCTATCCTTCCAGGTGACATCAACCTCGGTAGCATGTCTTTCCAGTACCCGGAGCAAGGGCAGTACCTGTACAGGCCTGCTCCATGCAGAGCCGGCCCTCCTCAGAGGCTTCATTGCACAGTGACACCGTCTCTGCCAGGCAGGTGCGTGTTCGGGTCTGAACTCCAGTGTGACCACAAGCAGCAGAACACTTGGTCCAGGGAGACCATGGGCTCCAGATGCGCTCTGTGTCTCTGCGCAGGGACCCTGCAAAGCAGGATCAGCAGACAGTCTGACTTACTTCCCAAAGGGAATCTGTCAGGAAATCTGACCCTGAGGCTGCTTTTTTCTCAGAGAGACAGGGTCTCTGTTTACATCACACATGTCATTGATATTTATATTTACTGGAATGACTTTTCTAGCTGATGGAAGTCAAGAGTCTCAAGGAAATGGTGTCTCTAATTTGCACAAAGGTACCATGGACTAGGCGTGGCTTTAAGAGGGACTTGCTGGCCAAGCACTGGGACTTGAGTATGCTGTCCTAGGATGTCCAGGGACAGCAGCATTCTGCCTCTCCACTATGTGGAAACAGCCACATGTTCCTGTGGCAGTGCCCCCTGTGACGTGCCTGGAAGCCAGGGCCTGGGATTTCCGTCACTCAGGTATCAAGCTCCCTTCTCACCTCTGCTCTGAGGCCTGTGTGCAGGAATGGGGACATCAGACCTCGTCCAGGAGACCTGGCCCAGCCTGAGCCCCCACTCTGGATGACCACCACTGCCACTTGGGCCTGCAGGGTCAGGCTGTGTGCGCTGGCAGAGTCCCAGGAAGGGAGGGTGGCCATCTGAGAAGTGGGCAGCCTTGCAGCTGGCCCTGTATTATCCTGTGTGGAGAGGGAGGATGTGGAGCATGAACTCTGGGACTCTGCAAACACAGACGTGGGTTCAAATCCCAGCTCTCCACCTATTAGCTGTGTAATTATGAGAAGTTATTTAACCTCTCTGAACTCAGAGTAAATTGCCAAAATGAAGATTCCTCACAGGTCAGTTGTAACTAGTAGGTAACTAGCCCAGTGTCTGGCACATAGGAATTATAATAGAAACTAACACTTAATGAACATTCATCTGGGTTAAATCCTCTACATTCATTATCTTGTTTAATCCTAATAAAAACTCACATCAAGATTTACTAATATTATCCCTGTTCCATTGGTAAGAAACCTGAGGCTCAGAGAGCTTCAGAAAATTTGCCTAAGGAACATAGTTCAGGTGGTGGACCCAAGATTCTAACCCAAGAAACCCCACCCCAGAGCCTGTGGTCTTCACCACCTTGCCACACACACTTTAAGTGGGCTGAATGGAAAGTATCCATTAGCACAGAACACTCTGGGGAAGATTATGGCTCTCTTGACACTAATGCATTATTCTGAGGAAGGTGAAGCCTGTGTGTGTTCAATATGGAGAGTTCTCATGGCCTCTCCCTGTGCTGAGGCTGCTGGGAGGTCGTGGTTGGGGGACTGTCCGGGCTCACCTGGGGGGCAAAGGAAGCGCACAGTATAATTGGAGCAATTCTGGCCGGGCCTCTGCTCCCTGTTGAGGCACCAGAAGCCCTGGCGGGGACTGCTGTGGACCACCTGGCCAGTGCTGCCTGCGGGTGTCCAGTCGGTGGTCCGAGCCTCTAGCCGCAGGGGCTGAGCACACACTCGGTCCCCATAGTAGAAGCGAATGGCATCCAGCCGCTCATAGTCACCCTGCCCGCCTGGGTGGTCAATGTTGAACCACGTTGTCCACTCACCAGGACCTACGAGAGACAGAGGCAGGTCAGGGAGGAACCAGGCCCCAGAAGCCCAGGTGAGCTCCATCCTACTTTCCTGCTTAACTCCCAGAAATCACTCCTGACACCTCTCACCCACCCCCAGTGGGTCTCAGGTCCTGTCTTCTCTAACTCTCCAGTCCTTTATCCTTCTGCACCTGGCACTCCATTAACACTCTCAGCAGCCTAGCTGTACCATGTTAGTAACTCCCTGCCTGGTCTCCCTACCTCCAAGTTCCCCTTCCACTCACCCCCACCCCTTCCCAACACTGCAGTCAGGGTGAGCTTTCTCCAGGTGGCTTGGACCACACCACTCCCCAGCCTTAAATCCCTTAGCCAGGCATTCATGGTGCTGGTGAGCTGGCCCTGGCTATCTCTCCATCCTCATCTCCCACCCCCCTCCATCTCCCCTCCAGCCTGTGCTCTGGCCCCAGCAAACTCTATAGCATTCCTGAATAAGTCAGGCAGCTTCACAGTCTAAGCTATCCTCCTATATACTAGGTCTCTCTGCCTGGACAGAGATGTAGGACAAACATCTTATAAAAGTGGGTTTCCATGGAAACCATGACTTTGTGACTTGGCTTCAAAGATTTTCCCAGCAAGCTCAGTAAAGACCCCTCTCTTGACCCTCCCTGATCCAGCCACAACTCACTTTCCAGGGAGTCACCAGGCTTGGCAAGGAGGCTGGAGGTCCTCTTCCCAGACTGGACTCTTCTTACCGACTGAGTGAGCATCGTCTGCCTCCCTGAGGGCAAGGAGGAGAAGAGGCCAGGACTGTTAGTTACAAGGGCCCAGGAGGGTCCTGCTACCGGCCTCTTAAGATGCAGGGAAGCAGGTAATGTGGTGGGTGGAGCATGAGCGCTGAACATGGGTTCAAATCTCCACCCTGCTGCCAACTGTCTATACAACCTCACAAAAGCTTTATTCTTTTAATGGTGCTTTCCATAACACAGTGCTGCATTAACAGTTGCTACCTCATAGGGTTCTGATGGATATTCAGGGTGATAATGAATATAAAGAGACCCGCACATAGTGCATACTCAGTAAATGGTAGCTGTCTTTTTGCTCTTGTTCTAGACATGGATCATCGGATGCTGGTGAGCAGCCGGTGGGCCAGGCCCCTACGTTATGATCTGGGCCTGTCCTTCTCAGCAGAATGGAGCCTTATTTTCCTCATCTGTAAAATGGAGATATTAGTTCCCACCTCAGAGGGTGGTAGTCCAGCTGGCATGAGAATTTCATGAGGTAACGCAAGTAAACATCTCTGAACCGTGCAGTTTGAGAGTGTGGTGAGCATCAGAGGCTCTGCCACTAACTGTTTGACCTTGAGCCAGATCCATAACTCATTTGACCCCTGTTCCCTCATCATACAATGAGGATAATAATAGTTCTTGCCTCAGAGCATTGTGGAGATTAAATAAGCTCATTCATAAAATCCACTTAGAACAGTGCCTAGCATAGTTTTTGCCCATTAAGTGTTAGCAACTCACAAGGATGCATCGAGGGTCCTCGGGCCACAAGCCAGTTCTACCCCATTTGATGCTGGATTGGGGTCTCCACAAGGAGAAGGAGGAGAACAGAGGGCAGCCCCAGCTTGAAAAGGCAATTAACTTCTCATGGAAGGAGCCAAATCAGAATTCTCTATGCTGCTTACTTGGGGTGATAGGAGCACTTTTAATCAAACTAATCTGATTTCCCCTCAGATGGCTGAATGTTAATCATCTTCACAAACAGCAGCCGTCAGGGTGGAAGGAGCAAGGTGGGGAGTGGGCACACACAAGGTTCTGCAAGACGAGAGGCAGACTTTGTTCCCGCGTGGGTACTCATAAAGGCCGCAGCACGTGCAGCTTTACAAGAGGGCTTTGAGCAGTGTTTGCCTTCCTTGAGTATGTGGTTAGAAATCAGGAGAGAACAGGGAGATGGGAAACACACAGGGCAGTGCTGGGAGCCCTGATGCTTAGATTAGATGTACCAGGCAAATTCCCTCTACCCACCCCTTCAAGAACTCAGTATTGGGGCACCTGCGTGGCTCAGTGGGTTAAGTGTCCAACTTCGGCCGAGGTCATGACTTTATGGTTCATGATTTCGAGGCCTGTGTCAGCTCTGTGCTGACAGCTCAGAGCCTGGAGCCTGCTTCGGATTCTGTGTCTCCCTCTCTCTCTACCTCTCTCTCTCAAAAATAAATAAACATTAAAAAAAAAAAACCAAAACTCTGTCACCAGAGGGTGGGGTCAGAGGACAAGGAGAAGGGGGTCTGGTGTCTGTGAAATTTGGCTGCAAAGTCTAAATGAAATTGAGCATCAGGCCAGAAGAATTTTTATGAAACTAAAATCAGACTGACCCCAAACCTGCTTCTAAGACCCAAGTGGTCCCTTGTGATTCCCTTTTGCTTTGACTGCCAGGAATCTCAGAGCTAAATTGAGCACTCAGTGGTGATACCCCTCTTGTCTTTTTCCCTCCCTTTGAGCGACAGCTAATTTCTCTCCTCATTTAAAGGATTCTGTTCTCTGAATTTTGATATTGGGAACCATCTCAAATTCTTTGGGAAAACAAGCAGAATATAAATTATTAATAAGTCTATAAACCAGGTCTTAAGACACTTGCTGAGGCTTATGGCAAATAAATATTTGAGTCCCAGACCAGATATGACTTCACTATGGCAAGTAGAGGCTTAGGAGAGAGCAGATACTTAGCCTGTACCCAACACAGAGGTAACTTCCAGGACCAGGAAGAAGAACACCCAGGCCTTGGTCCCCACCATCTTTCCCTGAGGCTCTGTGGGAAACATGGGTGAGGAGAAGGGTGAAGGTGCTTCAGAGTGAGGTCCTGCTGGGAACGTAGTCCCCTGGGAAGTTTCTCAGATCCAGTGTCCTGCAAAGGAAAAATGCTTATCAGGCTCCACATTTCTGTGTCATCTCTTATGGCTTGAGCACAACTATTTCTTAACCTATCAAGGGTGGAAGGGTAGACAGAAAAGTCTTGAGGGAAGTAACACCTGCCCAAGTTGTGAATCTGGTCAGCTTGGGAGTTGCAGAGGCTCAGCATTTGAGTTCAAATATGGCAGACCTGGATTCAGATCCTGGAACCAGGCTCCAGGAGCCCATATCAAGATGGGGCATGAGGGAGAGTAGGGTGAAGAGGTGCTTTGCAATGATGAGGGGCCTCGGGTTCACTCCCAGCAGCCTCTGGGTGACTCATTCATCACTTCCAAGACCTGGGTTTGGGAGCATGTTTTGCTCCCCTTTGGTGGGGTTCACACTCTTGCACAAAGGGGCTACATTAAGACTGTAGCCCAGTCCTGAATACAGTGACCCCTCATAGGACAGGCAAGCTGGAGGGCACAGATGCTTCAGACACACGACCTCCATGAACACATTCCCAGATGTGCATGGGCTGCAGCTGGAACACATTTCTGGCCTGCTTGTTAGGGCCTAGCTGAGAGTTACACAGCCAGGAGCTCACTGAAGGAGAGCAGAGGGGACACACTGTAAGAAGCCAGGACTCCCCAATAACTGCTAAGGACGGGTTAGGGGCTGTAGGAGCAGGGAGAGGAAAGCGGGCACTGCAATAAGGGCAAATATCCATGCGGTGAGGCCCAGGCTCCCTCCTACTTATTTTTATCTCTCCCCAGAGCTCTGGCCTACCCAGAATCTAACCAGTTCCTGGAGATTCAGAAGTGGTTGCCTTCAATGACCAAATTGCAGGGTGTGGTGGGAAAGGGGAGATTCCTCCTTTGCAGAACAAAAGATCCAAAAGCACTTGCCTTTCCCAGGAGAACAACAAACCAATCCCACACCACAGACCCTCTAGCTCTAAGCCTGCCAACCCCCTCTCCCACCTGTTTCTCTGCCAAGGGAACAGAGGCATAGGGGTCTCCAAGGTCCCCATTGCGTGTCTTACCCCAGGCTCTTGGGCTCTGGCAAGGAGCTGAGTGCTGCTTAGCATCCAGTCGAAGACTGTTCTAGGACTGTCTGGGAGGCCAAGGTGGCCTGAGGCACCTTGTGGAAAAACCATTTCCCATCTGGCAGGCCTCGGAAGTTTCCTCAGCATATGCTCTGTTAGTTAGGCTCCTCATCCCACGCTCCTCAGAACTCTCGGACAAAGCAGACTGGCTGACCGAGAGAAAAAAGCAGGCACCCAGACCCTGACTGGGACCATTGGAGAGCCCCTGACCTCAGGTAAAGGAGAGGGATGACTGAACCAGTGGGAGAAAAGAGAGAACTTCAAGGCAGAAACAGTGGGGATCTTATCTCAGGGAGATGCAGGGTAGTCAGGGGAGGGCCAGAAGAGCCAAGTGGGGCTGTGGAGTGCCAGCATGGGGTGAGGAAAATGGGAGTGGAGCTTACCGGGTCCTGAGCAGGACTCTTCAGCTGGGGGTTCAAGTCTTCGTCTCTCCAGCGTCCAGCCGCCAGGCCTTATATAGCACAGCTAGTGGCTCAGCCTGTGGCAGTGTGCCAGGGGAAGCGCAGCGAAACCAGATCTGAGCACCAGGAAGCTCAGCCTCCCCATCCCCTCCCCAAAACCCCCAGAGGAGCTCCCAGAGGCCGGGATTTCACTTGCAGATCCTTAGGCGGAGATGCTGCAAAACCTGGGGAGGGGCCAGCTGGGCAGCTGCTGGGGGCTTCACAGGCCAGAGCAGAGAGAAGCAAGAGGAGGTAATGCGGACACTGGGAGCAGCCCTGGGAAGGGGCCAAGGGCTATTCTACATCTGGGCAGTATTTCATGGCTCAGGGGGTGGTGTGCTCTTGCCTAAGCTTGCTGATCCCCCACATTCCCCTGGCCCTGGCCCGCCCATGTGGAGAAAGAACTTTGCTGCTGTTAGCACATACTCCAAACTCTCTTAGCCACACAGATCTCTCCACTGGGGGCTTCCAGTCTGAGCTGGGTGACTACTCAGCCTCTCTGGCCCCCTTAAGGGAAGGGAACAAAGGAATTATGGGACACAGGATATCAACTAGTGAGAACAGGTCTTCCCTGCCCCTACCTTCTACTACCTGGGTGCCTGTCTATGTGCACTGGACCCCAGAACCACTGCATGTAGAGTCTCTGAGACCTTGCCAGACGCTCACGTATGTGTGTGTGTGTGTATGTGTCTGCCTTCAGTCATGGGGCCCTCCAGCAACGAACAGCCTTACCCGTAGGTGGCGTAAGCAGCTGTCTGTGCTTCTAGACTTCAGCAGCCTCCCTGCCAGCAGGAGTCTGCCTGTTGTTACAGGCTGCAGTTCTACAGCTTTAGCATGCATTAGAATTCCCTGGAGGTCTGATTGCTGCCCCACCCCATACCAAGTTTCTGATTCAGTACATCTGAGGTAAGGCCTGAGACTGTATTTCTAACAACCCCCAGGTGATACGGATGCTGCTGGTTCATGGACGGCATCCAAGTCCCAGTTGGAGGCAGAAGATGGGCAGGGGCATACTAGGAACCACACAGCAAGACCTGTTAGGACCTGCCTTGTGTGCCAGGCTCATCTGGCCTAGACTGGGCTTCCTGCCTCATTCCTGGGCCTAGAGATGGAGGCTTGGCCTCAGTGGCCCCCAACAGCAGTGTCAGCTCACTCTTCCCATACACCCTCTTCAAGTTCCTATTCTTTAGGAGGCTTTAGGTTAGGCACTGGGAGGTCACAAGGGAGGAGACATGTCCCTGCACTCAGAGGAATGAACCTCATGTGCTAATGATCCCGCAGCAAACAGTCCAGACCCTCATCCAGAGAGCTCTGTATGTGTGCTTGTATGTGTCTTTGTCTTTCTCTGTGTGTGTGTGTGTGTGTGTGTGTGTGTGTGTGTAAGCAGGGTTTAGGAATTTTGCTTCTCTGATCATCACCCTGGACACAGACTGTTTGGGGAGAGGATGGGTATAGAGGAAGGATGTTGAGCAACAATGGCCCCAAACCTGACATAAGACTCAGACCTGGTTTGCTTTGTTTCCTAGAGCTTGGTCTCCCTCCTAGCCCCCAGCCATTGGCTCATAGAGTTTGTAGCCAGCCCCAGTCTTGTCCAATTTGTTATCAGAACCAAACCATGAAGCAGCTTCAGGCGTGTCTTTGAAGGCAAAGTCTGAACTGGTGAAGCCCATAAAAGCTCTACTAGTCTGAGGACAGACAAAGACTGAAAAAATAGGAACTTGGGAGTAAAAAACCTTAGTACTGGCTTGTTGCTGATTCTGATGTGTGACTTTGGACAAGTAATGACCCAGGTGACCCTGGGTCTCAGTGTCTACACCTGTGCAACAAAAACTTGGACGGAGAAAGCTCTGATGCCCCCAGCAGTGCTGGCAAGGTTTGGTAAGATGTTGACAACAAACATTGTAGGGAGGAGAGAAAGGAAGGCATGACAGCTCTAAGAAGTCTGGCCAGAGAAGCAAACTGACCACTGAGGCTAGATAAAGAGAGCAAGATATAGAAGAGAGGAAGGTGGGGAGAAGTAAACCAGAGGACCAGAGGTCAAGGGCAGGATAATCAGGCCTCCACTCTATGGACCCAAGGATGTGTGAAAGGGACATCCCCAGGCTCCCAACTGCACCCTTCTCTTCTTTTACTGTAGTGGGAGGCAGGGTACCCTATGGGATGAGGTTTTGGCAAAGAGGAGTTCTTTAGGCCACGAATCCTGCCTGGGTCTCCTTGCTTGGCCCAGAGCTCACACTGGGGCCCCCTCCTCCTTACCCCCAAATGGCCAGTGGGTGTTGCCATTGTTGGCACAGGGCTGAGAGACTGTGAGCTAGAGTCCCTGAGTTCCAATTCCAACCCTGCCCTTTGTATTCCTTCAGCCCATTTCCTCCCTCCCTGCCTTGCCAGCTCCTCCCCCCTGCCCCCCATCAAAGGATCCTTTCTTGTCCCAAACAGGACTGAGCTGAGAGCTGTGCAGAGCTAGATCGGAGTGAAGGTGAGTCTACCCCTCCCACCCCCCCCAGGATTCCTTTGAGGAAGAAGAGGCGTTGTCCTCAGTCAGGACCCTAGGATAGGCAGGGCTTAGGAGGTGGCCACAGGTCTGGACTGCCAAGGCCTGGCCTGGATAGGTCAGGTCCAGCCACAAGTAGCCATCTGCGACTTCTGGAGGCCAGGCTAGTCTTGCAGCAGCTTTAAGCTCCTGCCTGGAACACACTGGAAACCCATCAACCACTCCCACCCCTGATCAAGGCTTGGAGCCCAGTGTAGCCAGGCCACCTGTGACCTAAGCCTATGGCCACAGTCCCCACCCGGCTGAGGGGAAAGGAACTTGGGAACACTTGGGTGTGTAGTGGGGGAGAAGGGTCTGATGTGATCCTAGTGGCTCCAGAAGGTTGTCTGCCTCCAACGTTCTCTCTGACCTCCTCTCCCATGCTCCTTTTATCACCCACCTGTGGCCTGAGGAGGCTGCGGAGGCCTGGGGAGGGACAGGATGCTGCTGATTCCTGGGAACAAGAGGACTTCCTCTCTGAGTGACCACCAGGGGCTGCTGACCCAGTATTTCGGACCCCAGAAATCCAGAGTCCAGGGCCGTGGGAGAGCTCACTCTCTGACCTCATTGTTCTCCCAGTCCAGTGTTGAGTCTGTCACTGTTCTGCCTCTGTGCCTTTGCGCTTTTATTCCTCAGCTTCCCATCTTGAAATCCAGCCCTTCCTCCCCTCCAGGGTGAACATCCCCATCTTTCAAAATCCCATCTACATGTCCTCCCTCCTGCTGTCTATGACCACCCAGGCCCATCTTGGTTACTCCTTCTCAGGATCATGTTCACAGGCAGTTGGCACTGTAATTTCCTAAGCACATTCACTGTCATCATCTTCAGCCTCACAGCCGATCTGTGATGATCACACTCATTTTACAAAGGAAAAACTGAGGCTCTGAGAGGTGAAGTCTCTCAGATACAGTAGTTCTTAACTCAGAGTTGTCCCTGGAAACCAGTGAGGGGCCCTCAGCTCAGAGGGGCCACCATGGAAATCACATTCCAACTATGTGCTCCTCAATGAGAACATGCCTAGAATAGTCTGACTCTGCCTGCCTGGCATACACACCCTGCTTCCTAGACATACACTAAATCTAATCCAGCTATCTACAAACAATGACCACAAATTCTCTGTAATTCCCTCATTATGAGACGGACGGGCTTTGTCACTTGTTTTGCACAAAAGAGTATGACAAAGGTGGGGGTTGGGGCGCCTGGGTGGCTCAGTTGGTTCAGTGTCCGACTTCAGCTCAGGTCATGATCTCACAGTTCATGAGTTCGAGCCCCACATCAGGCTCTGTGCTGACAGCTTGGAGCCTGGAGCTTGCTTTGGATTCTATGTCTTCCTCTCTCTGCATCTCCCACACTCGCAAATGACAAAAGTGATGCTCTACAAATTCTGGAGTTTAGGCCTCAAGAGAACTTGCTCTCTTCATTCCCTTGGAACATTGTCCTGAGCTCACCCTGTAGCAAAGTCAGTCTATCCTACAGGAGGATAAGAAAGCACATGGAGGGATACTGAGGCCCCTAGCCAATAGCTAGATATGTAAATGAGGCCATCTTGAACTTTCCACCCCAGTGGTTGCATGAGTGAGCCCAAATAAGACCAGCAGAGGAATGGTCCAGCCAACCCACAGAATCATGAGAAATAACAAATTACTATTAATAAACCACTGAGTCTTGGGGTGGTCTGTTACACTGCAATAGATAACTGGTATGCTAAGACTAAAAGTTCTTTCCATTGCAAGAAACGAAAGCACAATTCAGATTGGTTTAAGCAGAAAAGGAATCTGATGGCTCTCATAACTGAAGTTTTGGGGCAAATTGGACCTAGGGACTCAGACAACATCAGGGCTGTTCTCTTTTCATATCTCAGCAGCTTCCTCTGAGATGGCTTTATTCTCAAGGAGGGTGTGGCAGTCTGTACTTTCCAAAGATGGCTACTATAGCTTCCATCACACATGTTCTTGTACGATGTAACTGTGCTATTCTACCATCAAGAGATAGAATCATGGGGCACCTGAGTGGTTAAGCATCTGACTCTTGATTTCAGCTCAGGTCATGATCTCACAGCTGGTGGGATCAAACCCTGTGCTGTCAGCTCAGGCCTCTTTGGGCTTCTCTCTCTCCCTTGCTCTCTGCCCCTCCCCCACTTGCAAACATGCTCGCTCGCTCTCTCTCTCTCTCAAAATAAATAACTAAACTTAAAAAAGAGAGAGAGAGAGCTCTTTCCGCCACCTTGGAACCCGTGGAGGCCTACTGGGAACAGGACTCCTGAAACGACAAATATGTCTGGAAGGCTGTGGTCCAAAGCTGTTTTTGCTGGCTATAAGCAAGGTCTCTGGAACCAGAGGAAGCACACAGCTTTTCTTAAAATTGAAGGTGTTTATGTCTGAGATGAAACTGAGTTCGATCTAGGTAAGGGATGTGCTTATGTGTACAAAGCAAAAAACAACACAGTGACTCCTGGTGGCAAACCGAATAAAACCAGAGTAATCTGGGGAAAAGTAACTCGTGCTCATGGAAACAGTGGCATGGCTCATGCCAAATTCCGAAGTAACCTTCCTCCTAAAGCCACTGGCCACAGAGTCCATGTGATGCTGTACCCCTCAAGGATTTAAACTAACTGAAAAGTAAATAAATAAAGGTGTAGATTTGGTCTCATAAGAGAGAGAAAGAGAGAGAGAGAGAGAGAAAATCTTGTTTCCCATCCCTTGAATCTAAACTTTTTTAATGTTTTATTTTTGAGAGAGAGAGAGAGAGACAGCATGAGCAGGGAAGGGTCAGAGACAGAGGGAGACACAGAATCCGAAGACAGGCTCCAGGCTCTGAGCTGTCAGCACAGAGCCTGACGCAGGGCTCTAACCCACTAACTGTGAGATCATGATCTGTGCCGAAGCCTGACGCTTAACCGACTGAGCCACCCAGGCGCCCCCCCTTAAATCTAAACTGGTTTATGACTTGCTTGCAACCAAGAATGAAGTCGACTTCTTTTTTTCTTTTTTTAAAGTGTTTATTTCTAAGACAGAGGTGGGGGGGGCGCAGAGAGAAGAGGGGAACAGAGGATCTGAAGTGGGCTCTGCACTGACAGCAGCCAACCCAGTTTAGGGCTTGGACTCATGAACTTAGAGATCACCGCCTGAGCTGAAGTCAGAAGCTCAACCAACTGATCCACCCAGGTTCCCCAAATGAAGTGGACTTTGAAGGCCACTCACACAAGGTCATGCAGCTTCCACTTGGATCTCTTGGGACATTTACTCTGGGGAAAGTCAGCTGCCATGTAAGAAGTCTAATGACCCTGAGACCATCATCTTGGAGAGGCCTGGTGTGGTGTCCTAGTCAGTAGTCCCACTAAGACACTAAACATGTGACTGTGGCTACCTTTGACAGACCAGACCAGCTCATCTATCAGGGGAGTGTCACTGGGTGTCCTCAATTGATGTCACAAAAAGCAGAATTACCCACTCGAGTCCTACATGAAACCCTGACCTCTAGGTCATCATTAAGAATGAGAGACCACAGGGTCTCTCACTGAGTTGAGCACCCAACTCTCGAATTTGGCTCAGATCATGACCTCATGGTTTATGAGATCAAGCCTCACACAGGGCTTCTCACTGACAGCTCAGAGCCTGCTTGGTATTCTCTGTTTCCCTCTCTCTCTTTGACCTACCCAGCTCATGTGCACTCTCTCTTTCTTTCTCAAAATAAATAAATAAATAAACATGGAAAAAAAAAAGTAAGGATGTGGTCTCTCATCCTTACTTGTCATTTAAGCCACCAAGATTTGGGTAGTTTGTTACACAACAGTAGTAACTAGAATAGAAGCTGTTTCCATGTCATATCTTCCAAAGCTTCAGGCTCCCTCTTAGCACCTCTCGAATCTCCAGTGGAAAGGAAGTGTCTCCTCCTGAACTGTTCTAGCAGAAGCTGTGGGAAATGCTCTCCTTGACCCATTCCTGGCCCAGTCCCTGTAACCATGGGATAGAAAGCTCTAATAAGCCCACTTCTCGAGCCAGGGGTATATCAGCCCCACTGGAATCACATGGACTGATTTTTCCCCAAAGGAAAATTGCAGTGCTATCATTGGAAGTAGGAAGAACGGATGCTAAGAAGAAAAAAATGACATGTACCTACTAAAAACACAACCACAAACACAAGGACCCCTATCCTAGGAGGAATTGACCTGAAAGGTCTAACTAGTAACTTTGATATCAGGAGTTGAGTCTTTTTTCTGTAATTTTTAAATGTTTTTATTTATTTTTGAGAGACAGATAAAGAGTACAAGCAGGGGAGGGGCAGAGAGGGAGACACAGAATCTAAAGCAGGCTCCAGGCTCTGAACTGTCAGCACAGAGCCCCAACACAGAGCCTGATGCAGGGCTCAAACTCACTAGCCTCGAGATCATGACCTGAGCTGAAGTCAGTCACTTAACCAACTGAGGCCACCCAGGCACCCCAGGAGTTGAGTCTTGATATTAAAACACCACTTTCACAGCTGTCAACCTGGAGAGTTTACCCTCCATTTGTTTTGTTACAAGCCTACCCAGATATGACTCCTCCCCACCTGGTAACCATATCAACACACCCCAGAAGAGCTGAGCAAAACTGAACAGCCATAATAACTCCAGCTTAGAAAATGGAAGAAAGAGAAAGAAACCTGGGGGCTCCTGGGTGGCTCAGTCAGTTAAGCGTCCAACTCTTTTTTTTTTATTTTTTTTAATGTTTTATTTATTTTTGAGACAGAGAGAGACAGAGCATGAGAGGGGGAGGGGCAGAGAGAGAAGGAGACAGAACCAGAAGCAGGCTCCAGGCTCTGAGCTAGCTGTCAGCACAGAGCCTGACGCGGGGCTTGAACCCACGAACGTGAGATCTGTCCTGAGCCGAAGCCGGAGCCTTAACCAACTGAGCCACCCAGGCACCCCTAAGCGTCCAACTCTTGATCTCGGCTCAGGTCATGATTTCGCAGTTCGTGAGTTCGAGCCCGATGTCGGGCTCCTCACTGATGGTGTGGAGCCTGCTTGGGATTCTGTCCTTCCCACTCTCTGTTCCTCCCCTGCTCTCTCTCACTCTCTCTCTCTGAAAAATAAATAAACTTTAAAAAATGAGAGAGAAAGAAACCTGTCAGCATCTTGTTTTACTTTGTGCAGGTTTTACGTGGAAGCAGATTCCCTCAGAAAGGGCTGTGGCCCAGCAGATGCCCTAGAATATGCCCAGTAGAGGACTCCCCCTGGAGTAACGTGCTTACTGCAGGCACCACTGAAAGCTCCGCCAGCTCCAAACAGGGTCACTTCACTGTCCCCAGAGTATTCACCAGTCACGGCCTTATGTTCACAAGCAGTGTCTCTAAGAGTCATCAGGCTTACCACAATATGTTCACACCCCACTGTTTTCACCACAGACTGTGGGATTTCCACCATGTCGCCATGATGTTCACCAGACTTGCTATGGTGTACTTGTAGTCAGTCTGTTCACACCCAGTGACACTGTAGTGTTTACTGCCTGAAGCAGTGAGTTCATACTTTCTATGTGGACATCACAGTGTCCCACGGTGCCCCCAGGATTTCTCAGAAATCTACATTCATGATTTTGTGTAGGATTAGGGGCTGCACAGCTTACTAGAGTGGTCTCTCACAAGTGTCCACACACCCCTCCCCGACGTGTCACACTCACCATGTGTTTGCCCTGGTTGTTCGTGAAGCTCAACCCATGTGTCTACCAGACTCTGCCTCGTGTTTCATGTGACCCAAGGCTTCTTTTCATGACTCCCTCAAGAGGGCCCAGGTGGCTCTGTGTGTGGTATGACCTCAGCTCTGACCAAGATGAGTCCAAAAAAGCCTTCAGGAAAGATGGGGGCGTTCTTGGTCAGAGAAGGGGTGAGATGGATGCTGGGTGGAAGCCCTCCCTGGCTGGAAGTTTCCAGGACACACAGCTGTTTTATGGGCTAGAGCTATGGAGAGTTGAGTGTGAGGAGCATCCCTCTTTCCAAGAAGATTCTTTCGCCCACACAGCACCTAGGCCGCAAAGATTTGAGACTCCGGATGGCCAGGGTGAGTGGAGGGAAGAAGGGGAAATGGAGGTTAGAAAGGCTTTGGTGAACAGCCTTAGCCAAACAGGGTGGGACAGAAGGAGAGAGACAGACACATGGGCCCCCAGAGACCATTTTTCATGGGCTGGCCTTATGTTCCCAGAAGGCAAGTAGCATGCAGGGCAGCTGAATTGGGACACTTTCCCCTCAGGAGAACAAGAGCTCTGAGGACAGGATGTTGGTCAGTGACAGGGAAGGCAAAATAAGGGAAGAAGAAATTTGAATCCCACTCCACATTTTAAAAAATTGAAACAGGGGCTCCTGGGTGGCTCAGTCGGTTGAGTGTCTGACTTCAATTTAGGTCATGATCCTATGGTTTGTGGGTTCCAGCCCTGCTTTGATATCTCTGCTGTCAGCACAGAGCCTGCTTTCGATCCTCTGTCTCTCTCTTTCCCCTTCCCCTGCCCATGTTCTCTCTCTCCCTCTCTCAAAAATAAATAAACATTTAAAAAATTGAGACATAATTTTCATACTGTAAAGCTCACCATTTTGGATACACAATTCTGTGATTTTTTGCCAAATGCAAGCGATCAGGTAACCATCATATCAAGATATAAAATGTTTCCATCACCTCAGAAGTTCACTTTGAGGTGAACCCCTCTCTCCATCTTCAGCTGCTGACAACCACTAGTTTGTTTTCTGTCCCTGTGGTTTTGTCTTTTCCAGAATGTCCTATAAGTAGAATCCTTTGATATGAGCTTTTTAAGTTTTCTTTCTTTCACTTAGTGTACTCATCCATGTTGCTGAATGTGCCAATAGCTCATTCCTTTTTATTGCCAAGTAGTATTCCATTGTATGGCTATAGGTGGTTTATCTATCCATTCACTACTTGAAGAATGCCTGGGTGTGTCCACTTGTTAGCAGTTACATTTTAGCTATAAATATTTGTGTACATATTTTTTTAAACAGTTGCTTTCACATTTTATTTGCTTGTCATTTTTTAATGTTCATTCATTTTTGAGAGAGACAGATAAACTGTGAATGGGGTAGGCACAGAGAGAGAGGGAGACACAGAATCTGAAACAGGCTCCAGGCTCTGAGCACAGAGCCCAACCTGGGGCTCTATCTCACAAACTATGAAACCATGAAATCAAGGGTTGGACTCTTAACAGACTGAGCCATACAGGCACCCCAATGTACAGATGTGTATGTATACATTCTCATTTTTGGGGGGTAAATACTAAGAGTGGGATTGCTGGGTTATAAGATAAGTGTATGTTTAATCTTATAAGAAACTGCCAAACTGTTTTCCAGAGTGATTGTACCATTTCCGTTCCCACCAGCAATGTAGGAGAGTCCAGTTACCCTGTATTCTCACCAGCGCTTGATAGTATCAGAGTTCCATGTTTGCTGTTAGCCCTTCTAATAGGACGTGTAGTGTGATTTCATTGTAGTTTTAATTTGCCTTTCTGTGGTGAGTATCTTTTTATATCCTTATTTGTCATGCATAGGTCTTCTTTGGTGAAACGCCCATTCAAATATTTTCCTGTGTTATAACTGGATTGTTGTCTTATTAAAGATATCCCCAGCTTCTCGAAAATTCACCTTACACTTCACTTTTGTAAAAAAAAAAAAAAAACCTGCAGTAGTGCTTGTTTTCACTAGCCAAATGAAATCTGAAGACGATATTCAATTTTACAAAAAAAAAATAGCAATGAAAGCAAAAATAATTTTCAGCGTCTGTTTAGTAGGGAGCCATCACAGAGGTGGGGCACCCGAGCAGTGAGGGGGTGCCGCCAAGCTCCTTCCCTGGGAACTAGGGTTTATCTCGATTTATTTTGTGCCTCTGCTACCAAGGTATCAGAAAAGCCTCAGAGAGATAATTTTTTGGTTTGGGAAGGCTCAAATCTTTTTCCATACAAATTAATCATAGTTGCTTCTTCATTTTACACCATTTCAGCTTAGGAAAGTTTTTATGGGACTGCTCCTCTTTCAGATAGTGGGGTAAACCGTATTGACTATATATTCTGGATTTAAGTCTCTTATCAAATATGTATCTTGAATTTTTTTCCCAATATGTGGCTTGCTTTTCATTTTCTTAACAGTGTCTTTAAAGAGCAGAGTTCTCAGTTTTGACGAAGTTCAATTTATCAATTTTTTAATTTTATGAATGGTGCTTTTGGTGTTGGATCTAAGAAATTTTTGCCTAACCTACAGTCACAAGATTTCCTCCTATGTTTTCTCTAGGAGTTTTTCCATTTGGGATTTTACCTGTGGTTCGTTTTTAACTAGTTTTTACAAATAGTACAAAGTGTAGGTCGTTTCATTTTTTTGTATATGAATGTCCAATTGTTCCAGTACTGTTTGTTGAAAAGATTTTCCTTTCTCTTGACCAACCCCTATCTGGGTTTTTAACAACTATGGCTCTTTGAGGCATTGACACCAGCACTCACGAGCTTCCTTACACAAAAGTCAGTAGCATAGCAGGGATGAATGCCCCTCTGAACTTGATCCGAAAAGAGGGCTGCTTATGCCTGAATGAGACACAGACTTTTCAATTGAACAGCTCTTTTAGCTTGAACTTACAGCCCCCCTGCTCTCCCCAGGACTTAGACGAGTCTGCTGAGACCTGCACCAGGAGATTGCTATGACTGTCAAGCACAATCTAGGTCCAGAACTGTGTCTCTTCTCTGATGACACTCATATACCCCGGAGGCTCCTTGGTCAGAGAGGTTTTGAATCCTCTGCACTCAACTAGCTTCTGTCAAACAGAGAGAATGCCTTGAGAAGGCATCAGCTGCCTTTATCATTCTGGTTGCTTTCACCCGTCAAAGTTGCATTTTAGCCTGATCATAATCAGTGAGGGAGAAAGTACATTGGGCAAGATATATAAGTCTTCTGCTGGGGCGCCTGGCTGGCTCAGTCAGTTAGGACATGAGGCTCTTGTCTCAGGAGCCGTGAGTTTGAGCCCCACGTTGGGCGTAGAGATTACTTAAAAAATAAACTAGGGGACTGCAGTCCCACTTCTGGGTCAGGTGAGGCCTCTGGCTCTGCCTTGAGACACTGAGTCTTCCTCCTTTGGGGATGCAGGTCCAGCTGTGACCCTTGATGCCTGGGCAGCTGAGTCAGTTCTCGGGTGAACCTGTCTGCTTGATGGACCTTCCAGGGAATACTTAGAGCAGACCCATAGATAACATGACTCCAGGTTCCTAAATGCACTACTTCCCACTATGGGTTTCATGATGTATGATGGCTGGAGTGGATGTGGGAAAGGGTGCAGGCAGACATGACCCACCTGCTCTAGCCTAATGAGAGATCAGAGCAGCCTGAAATGTAAATGGCAGCAACTCAGGGGGCATCGCCTGCTGTGGGAAAGCTGTGTGCATAACTCTGTGTGCCTGTAGTGACAGTGGCCATCTGGGAGCGTGCAAACCTGACTGGGTGTGTTGTGATGGGTACATGCACGTACTCAGCTCTGATCCCCAAGTGCGGTGTAACTTGAGGCATTTCATCTCCCTCTCTGGACCTTAGATTCCTCCACAGTAAAATGAGAGGATCCAATGGACTCTAAAGCTCCTTCCTTCCATCTCCCTCCAGACTCTTCTCCCTGGTTTCAGGGGAGCAGCTCCCCCAGCCTCTGAACCCCATCACTGCAGACATCTGGCCACTGGAGGCCTCATCTTCTACCTCGAGTTCCCAGTGAGACCTTTCTTTTACAGGAACAACTCTCTCAGAAGAATTCTAGAACGTTCTCCACTACCTTGTGCACATGTGTGTGTTTGTGTGTAATTGTGACTACAAGTGTGTTTGTGATGAGCCATGGGAAAGGGAGAGATGGCAAGGGTCTCCAGGGGGAGAATGAGTCTATTTGCTTGTATCTCTTTTTCCAACCCCCCAGAGATAGGCTCCTAAGGGCATGTACCCACTCACCTTCTTTGTGCACATTCTCACAGTATCTATTTATAGCAAGAATCAGCCAGGTACCACCTCCTCCAAGAACCTCCCCTCATAGCCCCACACTGGGCTAACAGCCCCTCTGGTGTTTTCTACAAGCCCTGTGCCCTGAGCACTTTTCCAGTAGAACATTCATCACATTCTACCAATGCTGTTTTCTTGCTTGCCCCATCTCTGTAGTGAAATCTCTAGAGGATAGGAACCGGGTCTCATTCCGTTGGCATCCCAGCATCTGGAATGCTCAGAACCTGTGTGTGGACTGGGGTGACCTCACCTCACATGCTCCTAGCAGGACATTCCATCCTCAAAGGCCCCATACCCCTATGCAACCACCCCCTTTGGAGTGTGAGGTAAAACAAACCTAATACACCCATGGGGCTTTCTCTCTCCTTGGGGTCACCACCCCAGGACCTTCCTCTGGTCCAGGAAAGGCCTGCTCTAACTGTGAAAATGGAGACAGCCTGGGATATAGGGTGTGGGTGCTCGGCTGATCCCACCAGTTTTAGGGCCCTTAGCACAGGGAGCGTTCCTCCTCTTTTCTGGACTTTCTGGCCCTGGTGTGAACCTTGTTGGCGCCAGTGGGCTTTTAATATTTTCCATTCCTGGCTGATATACAACATTTCACCTCAAAAATGCATCCTCCCCCTCACCAAAGGGCACGCCTTTCCAGTGAGAGGAACCCAGGGCTGGTGAGTGAAGGTGACCCACTGCATTCTGGACTCAGAGGAGCCCCAGCCCAGTGCTCTGAGAAAGAGGTGGCAGAAATGTCTTCCCGGCCAAAGGAGACAAGCTCCTGGCCAGCTGAGGCCTCATGCTCCCACAGGAAGCCTGGGCCCACGGCAAGCAGGGGACACCTTCTTGGTTCTATGTGGGGCTCCAGGCCCACCCCTGCCAGTGCCTTTACCTCGCTGAGGCCTACTGGCCCCTCTGCACAGTGAGGAAAATGACAGTGTCTGTCTCTCAGGGTCCTTGTGAGGCTTGCATGCTGCACATTCGGGTCCTGCAGGGGCTTTAAAACACGCCCAGTCCGTGCCCAGCAGAGACACTGATTCAAGGATAAGGGTGCAGCCTGGACATCAGAGTTTTTTAAAAGCTCTTGGTGTTTCACTCCATCCGCGGCTGAGAACCACTTGCTCGGATAGGAAAGCACCGTCCTGGGGGCTCATTACAGGTACAACTGCTACTTTGATGAGCCAGAGCACACACTGCCCATTTCCTCGAACATGCGATCCCATGGATACCTGAAATCCCCTGACAGAGTAGAGGGAAAAGCACTTTGAAAAGGCAGGTGGGGGGTCCTGCAGGTTTGCCCTGCGCCTCTCCAAGCCCGCCTGCTCACAGACAGATGCCTCTGAGCCACCAGCCCTGTCCCATGCCGGAGCTCCACAAACTCGTCCCGGTGACCCCTCTGCTGGCCAGGCCAGGTCCACTCCAGAGGGACCCCGGCTCGTGGCTCCCCTCCCAGACACAGGCCCTGAACCAAGAGTGGGGTTGGTAGGCGGAGGTGGCCCTGCTCCCCTCACCCGTCACTGCACGTTGGGGTAAAGGGCAACTGTCACTACAGACTTAACAGGCAGTGCCCCGAGCCAGGAGGGAGAGGACGCTCAGGGGCCTGGTGGGGGGAGAGAAGGCTGCTTTCTTCATCCGCAGACGGCTCCACGGCCTGGCCCGGAGGAAGAAAACGGCTGGAGAGCCATGCCCCTCAGGGAGAGCAAGTGGGGAGCAGCACATCTTCTCACAGGGACCCCTGCAGGCCACCCCTCAGCCGCATATCCCAGAGTTAGGCTGGTCTTGGACACAGGAGGAGAGAACAGGGTCTCCCCAGGGAGCAGCCCAGCCCCTGCCTGAGGAGCTTCAGCCAAAGCCCAGGCCCCGGGCAGAGGGTAGAGCCCTCAGTCTCCTTAGGCCCAAAGTTCTGCAACAGGGCAGCCAGCAGGCCTGGGGGCTGGGGTGGACCTGGCCCGCCCAGCAGAGGGGTCGCCGGGAGAGGTGGCTGGATTTCCTCAGGCACTCGCCGCAGAAGTGGCTCTTCTGAGGCTTCCTCACTGTCCTGTGCCCCCGGCTCCTGGCCAGGGTAGGAAAGGAGAGGGA
>NC_043708.1:102617901-102678684 GCF_006229205.1 Suricata suricatta
AGGGCGGCAAAGTTAGCTCTAGAGGCACCTCAGAGATCATTTTTGTCTGTAGTTCTTAATCTTGAATCCATGGGAGCAAAAAGGTATATAGAACATTTTGAATGTGTGTAAGTGTATTTTTCTGGGGACAAGGTCCATGACTTTTATCGGATTTTCAAGGGAATCCACACCATAGGTCAGATTCTCCCAGAAGCAAATCCTGAAGTGAAGATTCACGTGTAAGTGATTTAGTAAAGAAATGTTCCCGGAGGAGCCAGTAAGGCAGAAGGGGAAGGAGGATAGTAGGGGGAGGGGAAGAAGCCAGGGAGGAGTGTAATTTTGTGGGAAACCCCAAACTCAGCCTGATCCTTGGGGAACTCAGGGGCATTAATTGCACCTTCAGGTTTCTACTCAAGACAAAGTAGCTAGATTTCTGTACTCTCATGGCAGTGGGTCATTGGCCATGGGCCCCCTGCCCTGCAGCTGTGTGTGGGTCATAAACCGCCAGGCACTTTCTGCTCTCCTAAGGGGAAAGAAGTCTCCAGTTACCAAGGGCAACGCTCAATGAAGAGTTGGGGGCACAAGGCTGGTAAAGGGAATTTGATTGGATTTGGGCATGTATAGTTCATATTCCAAAAAAGTCAGGATATACTGATCGAGTACAACCATATCATGTTATAGACTAGGAAATAGGGAACACTTCTGATTGTATAGTGGCCTACGTACCCTAACTAAACCTTCTAAAAACAACACTAAGTTCTAGATAAAGGGGGAAAAAATTTCCTCTTTTCTTTCTGAAAAAAATCTTATTAAATACACTTATGAGCTGGCAGTAAAGTAGGCAATCCTCAGGCCAGAAAGAGACAAGAGCTAGAATTCAGAGGGCAATGAATCAAAGTAATGAAATCAGTTTTTACCTTGAAGACATGAACTTCATGAACTTGAGTTTCAGTTCTTCAGCCTCATGGAAATGAGACAAAATTTAGTAAGAAGTCCATGCTTGTGGGGCGCCTGTGTGGCTCAGTCAGTTAAACATCAAACTCTTGATTTTGGGCAAGGTCCTGATCTCAGGGTTGTAGGATTGAGCCCCACATTAGGCTCTCACTGGGTGTAGAATCAGCTTGAGATTCTCTCTCTCCTCTCTCTCTCTCTCTCTCTCTCTCTCTCTCTCTCTCTCTCTTCCTCTCACTCTCCCTTTCTCTAAAATAAAAAATTTTTTAAATTTTTAAAAAGAAGTCCATGCTTGAAACAAGTTTCATTAGCAAGGGACCCTGGGAATGCTTCGATGACAGTAAACTAGTGGTAACCCTCCTTACAAAGCCAGGCCCTGAACTTATTTCCCTAAAGTAGTTCTCAGAGGACAGTGAATATGTGAACAAGGTCAGAAGGGGGAATGGCCACTGGGGAGCCAAGTAGCAGGGCCTACTTCACTGAGGTAAGAACTCTGGTATTATGAACTTGGCCCAGGGGAAACACCTTAGAGCTTGGGGGAAGCAGGGGAGTGTGGGAGGGTGAAGAATCTGAGTCCACTTCTGGGTCTGCATTCATATCTGAGTCCTGTGGAGGGAGATAGCATAATGAAAAAATGTAGTGTGTGAACCCGACTGACACCATCTTGGATAAATCCACCATGATGGCCACTCCGTGACCTGAAGCCTTCTTGACCACAACCTCACAAACATATTTTTTCTTTTTGTTTATCCACACCCTTAAGTACAACCTTGGGGCATAAGGTCCTACATGTGCTCTGGAGATGTGACTATGACAGACACCTATTTTCAAACATTCTCCTCCTGGTCATCCCAGAGCATGTACTCCCCAGCCTCTAGGCTATAAACCTCCCAGGTCTTATGGGAGACAGAATTGTGGACATTTACTCATCTTTCAGTTGCCCAAGACACGCTTCTGTCCATATGTTCCTTTAATAAATTGTTTCTTGTCAAACTTATGGCTCCTTTGGCCTTTGGAGATCATTTTGCATATATGTCCCTTTCGTGGAGTAAGGATTTCAAGAAGCAAGCAGTTCTGCTTGGAGAACTCTCTTGAAGCAGAGAGAAGCATTCCATCCTCCACAGTGGTATTCCTCACAGCTTTGGTCCCTCAAGTGCTCTTTGCCTCAATCAAGTCAGGGAAAGATAGGGGGCGCCCTACTGGAACAGGCTGATCATGAGCCCATCGGAGCTGAAGCCTGAAGACTCTCAGAAATACATGGATGGATTTTTCAAGGGCTCCAGAGGTTCTTTATCCACCTCACCTTAGCAGGTGGATGCAAAGAACAGGTAGAATTTGGGTGCTTATTGTTTCATTTTTATTCATGCAGCTCCATTTATATTGAGGCCTTAGGAATAAATGGGGGAGTCCAAATTGTAAAAAAGTCTGAAAAATAGATCGTGGACTTGGTAATTAGTAGGTTCTTGGGTGGTTTTAGAAAGAGGAGATTCAGAGATTCAAATCACCCTCCAGGGATCCAGGGTGGGGAAGAAGGAAGCGTGAAGGGAGGGGACACAAAGACTGGGACCAGAGGTCTCCAGGAAGTTAAAGAAGCCAAGGAGGAAGTGTGGAGGGATTAAGTTTATCCACCAGTAGGAAGGCTATGCTGGGGTGGGGTTTGACATTTAAAATTTCTGATTAAGAGTATCTTACCCGAACTATTTAATTACCAAAGTATTTAACCTCTCTGAGCCTCAGCTTCCTAATTTATGAAATGGAACTAAATTGCCTACCTAATACAAGTAAAAGCATTTTTTGTCTCTAGGGATTAATGACAAAGCATGTAAGTGTGGGATGGGGGATGTGGCAGGCATTCAATGACTGTGGAAGGATGAAGGAAAGTGTGTCATTTCTCATCTATGGACCTACATTTCCTAATCCTTACTAACTGCTGACTTGATCTGTCAATTACTGAGAGAACTTAACATTTCCCACAGTGTTCTGGATTTGTCCATTTTTATTTTGCTTTCCTTGCTTTTTTCCTTTTGCCTTATACATTTTGAAATTATTAGGTATATATCTATATCTACATATATGTATATTTAAGTTTATTTATTTATTTAAGTAATCTCTACACCTGACATGGGGCTCAAACTCATAATACTGAGATCAAGAGTCACATACTCTATTCACTGAGCCAGCCAGGTGCCCCAAGATGTGTATAAATTTAAGATTATTCTTTTCGGTTAATTGAACCTTTTATCATATGAAGTGACTCTTTTGTTTCTCATAATCCTTTTTGTCTTAAAGTCTACTTTGACTAAGATTAATATAGATGTATCAGCTTCCTTTGGTTACTATTTGAAAGATTTTTTTCCATCCTTTTACTTTCAAACTTTCTGTGTTCTTATGTTTTAAATATGCCTCTTTTGAATAGCTTATAACTGGATTCATTACCTGGCCTAGTTTGGCAATATTTTTCTTTTAATTGAAGCCTAAAGTACATTTACATTTATTAAAACACTGATACATACACACACGCATTTATGTATTTATTTATAGGTATGCATGTGTGCATTCCTAACCTATTATTTTTTTATTTTCTATGTTTTCTTTCCTATTCTTTCTTGCTATCTTGTTTGTTCTTATTCCATTTTTCTATTTACTAGTTTGTAAAGTATACCGTTTTTGCTAGGGTTAGTGGTTACACTAGAAATTTTAACATGCATATTTTATTTGTCTGAGCCTAAAGTTAATCAACATCTTTAATTTGCTCTTAAATAAAACAAGGACCAGGGCACTGGGTTGGCTCAGCCAAAAGAGCATGCAACTCTTGCGCATCATGAGTTTGAACCCCATGTTGGGTGGAGAGTTTACTTAAAATAAATAACTAAATAAACTTCAGATTTAAAAAAAAAATTTTTAAGTAAAACAAAGACCTTAGAACTAATTCTAATGTCCCCTATCCTTGCTCATATATTATTAGTTTTATGTATTTGAATTTTATCTTGCTCTTTAAAGCCTACAAGACATTGTTGCTACTATTTATATATTATTTGTTTAGATTTACTCAAATGTGAACCACTGCCTTTTCTCTACAGTCTTGTCTCATTCTGTCCTGTGGGATCACTTTCAGCCTGCTGGGGGCAAAAATAGTTTTTGTCCATCTCATAGCATCATTCTTTTTTCTTTTCTTTTTCTTTTTCTTTTTTTTTCTTTTTTTGAGAGAGAGAACATACACAAGCAGGGAGAGGGGCAGAGCGAGAAAAAGAGAAAGAGTATTTTTTGTTGTTTTTAAAGTTTGTTTATTTTTATTTTGAGAGAGAAAGCATGAGCAGGGGAAGCGCAGTGAGAGAGGGAGAGAGAGAATCCCAAGCAGGTCCCACGTTGTCAGGGAGGAGCCCGACACGGGGCTCGACCTGAGCCAAAATTAAGAGTCCAAGGCTTAACCGACTGAACCACCCAGGTGCCCCCAGAGCTAACTTTAATGCTATGTTCTGTACCCTGAGCAAAGAGTTTCCATGAGTCTTCCTCTTGGGTGGGGAGGAGGAGTACAGACCTTTGAGTTTTTAACTGAGGTTTCCAGAATCTCCAGAGCCTCTTGGGGAAAGAGAAACTGAGAGTTGTCAGCTACAACTTGCCCAGAGTTAAAGTGCAGGTGGAGTTCTTCAACCAGACCTCTCTACATTTATTTATTTGGTAAATATTTCTTGCACCCCATTCCAACTACCCACTGCTACACAACAAATCATACCAAAACTTAATGGCCTTTGTAATAATAACATTCATTTATTTATTTATTTTTATGTAATGTTTATTGAGTTTAAAGAGAAAGAGACAAAGTTCAAATGGGGGAGGGGTAGAGAGAGAGGGAAACACGGAGTCTGAAGCAGGCTCCAGGCTCTGTGCTGACCCAGGGATGGGACACACAAACTGTGAGATTTGACCTGAGCTGAAGACAGACACTTAACCAACTGAACCACCCAGGTGCCCCACAATCATTTATTTTTATCTCTCATGGTTCTAGGACTAACTGGGCTCACTAGGTAGCTCTCACTCAGGGTCTCTCATGTGATTGCAGTCTGATGGAGGCTAAGACTAGAATCATCTCAAAACCTTGTTCAGTAGGCTAGGATTTCGGTGGGGCTGAACACCTACATGTGGCCTCTCTATGTGACCTGAATAACTTCATAGCATGGAAGCTATGTTCTGAACAGAGCAGTCCAGAAGGAAACCACATTACTTTTTACGGCCTAGCCTTAGATATCACACAGCATAGCTTCTGTCACATTCTGTTAATTACATGCAAGTTACTAGACAAGCTCATATTCAAAGGAAGGTCAATTAGGCTCCATCTCTTGGTGGAAGAGTATCAAAAATTTTGCAGACATGTGTGCCAAGCACTGAACAAGGCACTTGGGATAGTGCTAAGTCACCAACCCTACCTTTATGGTACTTACAGTCTAGTGGTAGAGATACACACTAATAAAGAGTATTATAAATATGTATAAAACTGTAAACTTTGATAGTGTTATGTAAAATGAACAGAGAGAACAATGAGAAATTATGTCATACATTTGTATGACATGGACCCAAGGAAGACTTCCCCAAGGAAAAGACATCTGGGTTGAGGTCTGAAGCATTAGTGGATGCTAACTCTGTGAAGCAGGCTGATAAAGGGTCTTTCAGGCAGAGAGAACAACAGCCATTCACCCTGTAACAGAAGGAAAGGTGACCTGAGAGGCAGCCAGGGTGTCTGGAGGGCAGATAGCAGAGGAGAGAGGTATGAGACGGGGCTGTAGAGGTGGGCTGAGGCCAGGCACCTGGACTTTGTAGCCTAGGTGAGGATATTGGTCTTTGGCCTTAAAGCTGCAGGAAGCTGTTGGGGGTCACTCACTGGAGATTGATGTGGACAGATCTGCATCCTAAAGCTCACTTTGGCTACCGTATAGATGGCCCCTGCCAGATGCTGAGTCAGGACTGGGAGCTGGGACTCTTGTCTGCAATACCTCCCCTCTCCACGAGACTTCCATACACATGCGGAAGCCAGCAGTGGCCTACATCCTATACCTCTAGGCTGGGCTCCTATACCCTGTACTTGGCTTCCTCAGTCCCTCTTCTCAGGTACAGGAAGTTCTGCCGTTTTGCATTCTTAATTAGTCACTCCTTTAGTCTGTCAGTTAGTTGGAATAGCAGATGGAAGGGTGGCCTCCAAAAGATATATCCACATCCTAATCCTCAGGACCTGCTACTATTACTTTATTTAAAAAAAAAAAAAAGTCTTTATGAATGTAATTAAGCTCAGGATTTTGAAACTAGGATATTATCCTTGATTATCTGTGGATCATAAATCCTATGACACATGTCCTTATAAGAGTGAGGCCAAGAGATATTTGAAACGGACAGATGGAGAGGAAGTAATGTGACCATGGAGACAGAGATGGAGCGGTATACACAGCTACAAGCCAAAGAATGCCAACAGCTGCCAGAAGATGGAAGAGTCAAGGAATGGATTGTCCCCTTGAACCCCCAGAGTGAGTGTGGCCCTCCTGACACCTTGATTTCAGCCCAGGGATCTGGTTTTTGAACTGCTGGCCTCCAAAACTGTGGAAGAATAATTTTCTGCCAGTTTGAAGCCACAGTTTGTGGTAAATTCATCATAGCAGCCGTACCAAGTGAATATGGTTGGGTACTTCTTTAGTTGTTCCTTCCTGCTGGGTTTTACTGGCTCCTTCAGGAGACTTCCAAATGTTGGAATGCCCCAGACTCAGTCCTCAGAGCTTTCTTTGTCTATTCTCTCTCCCTCTGTGACCTCATTCATTCACTTGGCATCAAAATACCACTCATTTGCTGGAACTCTCCACATTTTATCTCCGCCCAGACCCTTCTCATGGAGCCGAACAATCTTCACAGGTAGATGAAAACAGAACTCTTGTTCTCTACCTTCCCCACTTCCTCACCCACAGATCTTTCTGGCCAAGCATCCTCCACCACTCAGTGCTTGAGATGGAAATGTGGCAGCCAGTCTGGATTTCTCCATTTCCCTTATATACAACAGATATACAACTGATAGCAAGTCTTGTTGTTTAGGTCATAAAATGTTTCTGTCCATTCTCCTCCATTTCCACAGCCACCACAACCACCAGCATCTCTTACCCAGATGACTATCCCAGGCTCCTAAGGACTCCCAGCTGCTTCTTTCCTTCGAGTTTATTTATTTTGAAAGACAGTGTGTCTGCGGGGGAGGGGAAGAGAGAGAGGGAAAGAGGGAATCCCAGACTCCATGATGTCAGCGTAGAGGTCTATGCAGGGCTCAATCTTACCAACTATGAGATCACAACCTGAATCAAAATCAAGTCAGATGCTGAATTGACTAAGCCACCACGTGCCCCAATGTTAATTGATTTTAAGATACTTCTTCAACCTGGCATTTCTCAATAAATCCCACTTACTGATGAAATATTCTTTTATGCATTGCTGGATTTACTTTGCTAGCATATTTATTTATTTACTTACTTATTTATTTGCATTTGTGTTCATAAAGGATTTGGTCTGTAGTTTTCTTTTCTGGGAATGTTTTTGTCTGATTTTAGTACCAGAGTGATGCTGGCTTAATAGAATAAATTGGGAAGTATTCATTCCTCTTCACTTTTCTGCAAGATTTTATATAAAATTGGTATTTTTTTTCTTTCTTAAATATTTGGTAGAATTCACCAGTGAAGGCATCCAGGCCTGAATTTTTCTTTGTGGGAAAATTTTTAACTGTAAATTTAATTTCTTTATTGGTTGTAGGGTTATTCAGGTTATCTATTTCTTCTTGAATGTGTGCCACACTTTTGCTTAAAGACCTCAGGGTTGGGGTGCCTGGGTGGCTCAGTTGGTTAAGCATTTGACTCCTGATTTCAGCTCAGGTCATGATCTTGCAGTTTGTGAGATTGAGCCCCACACTGGGCTCTGTGCTGACAGTGCAGAACCTTCTTGGGATTCTCTTTCTCTCTCTGCCCCTCTCATGCTCTCTCTCAAAAATAAAAAAATTAAAATTTTTTTAAAAAGCCCTCAGTGTTTCCCCCTCACACCTACCTAAATCCTTGCTGTGACTTGCAAGGCCCTGTCTGGTCTGCTCCCGCCTTCCTCCCCAACCTTGTCTACATGGTACCATCCCCTCATTCACCATATTTCAGTCACAATGGTCTTCTGATTATTCCAAAATTATGTCAAACTTTTCTGTAGCTCAAGGCCTTGACATTGCTTTTCCCTCTATCTGGAGAGCTCTTCCATAGGCTCCTCATTCTCATCCCTTAGGTCTCAGATTATGTGTCAAGGAGGTCTTCCCTGACTTATATTCGGGGTAGGGCCTGCGGAAACTCTCTCACACAGAATCTTGTTTACTTCCCATCCATAATATATGCATCACATTCTGCCACTGTTTTGTTTGCTTATTGTCAGCTCCCGAGGAGCAGGGATCTTGTCTGTCTTGTTCCCTGCTCATCCTCGGCACCCAACGCAAGATCTGGCACATGTGAGGTGTTCAACTACTATATTTTTTAATAAGTAGACTAACTTAGTGGTTTGCCCTATTGGCCAGTCAGGCAATGAGGTAGGCAGTTTGTCGTCTGTGAGCCTGCCTATCAGTCTGAGGTTTTTGCTCAGCCTGGAGCAGGTCAGGCAGGCACCGAGTGGGCTGGTTGCCCTATGGAGTGGGTCTGTGTGACTGATGAGCCCCCCGTGAAGTCAGTCCAGGATTTTCCAGGACACAAAGAAGTGAAAAGCTGAGGTCTACCACCAAGAAGCTTCTGGCCTAGCTGTCTCTGTGGAGTCTCACTGTTCCCTCCCTCTGGTCAGGAGGTGAGATGGGGATGGAATAGGGCGGACACGGGGAGGCTGCAGAGCCTGGCCCAGCCTCTGGCAGCCGCTCCTCAGCAACTCTGCCGCAGGCCTTTCGAACCCCATAAAAACCTCACCTGGCGACTACTGTGTTCAGAAAGAGCCTGTGCAGGAGACACAGAGAGGGCTTTGTGTCCTCCTCCCCGCCCCACCTCCCAACCTCCTCTGACCTGGGTCCTCTGCTCATGGAAACTGCCCCACTGGACCTGGCTGCCTGGCCCCAGGAGACAGGCTGTGGTACACGTTGCCAGTGTCTGCTCCCCATGGGGGTAGGGCATGGGTCTGTACCTCCGGGAGCCACTCTTTACACCCAAACCCATCCTAGGTGCCCCTTCTTCATAGACCAGAGGAGGCCCAGCTCTCTGGCTAAGGAAGTGACCTTGCATGGAAGCTAGAGACTTCACAGTTAATTCCAAGTTTCTGGAAGAACATCCCGGCTATGGGTCATGGGTGTGGCTGGAGTCCCATCATGCATGAGTATGTGTAGGAGGCTATCAGAGCTGCTGTGTGGGAAGCAGCCGCTTACAATAGCCAGGCAGCAGCATCCAGGCCGCCAGCCATCACTGAGACTCACTCCTGCTCACCGACCGACTCCATGACCAGGAGGCCTTGCTCTGGTGACATCACCTTCCTCGCACGCTGCTGAGGGAAATGAGTTTACTTACAGGGACCGTGGCTGTCAGCAGCTCTTTGACCAGACATTCCCTACCCTAGCCAGCATGAAGCAGAAATTTCCTTAAACATATTATTTTGGCCTCAATCCACTGCTTGCTCCCTTGCTTCCATTTTTTTTTCAAGAGGAAAATTCCCAGTTCTAGCCCCAAATGGAGCAGCCCAGAGGTGGTGGTGGGAGATCACAATGACCCTCTGAGGACCTTTCAGAGGTTAAGTTGCTCTCATCTCCCCAGTAATCCCTGAAGCTGGGAGATCATCAGACCAATTCTCAGTCACCCATGTGTGCACAAGATCAGAGAGATGGCTGGCATGACCTCAAGAGCAGACCCTCTCCTCCATGGCCTCCCTCATGGCCTCAGCCACCCTGAGCTCATACTCAAAGCATTTCCGAACTCAGCAATCTTGGCCAGGCCCTAGCCCTCTCCCTCATTCTCTTCGGGTCAGCGATATTTCAGGAGAGCCCAAGAGCCGCCAGTTTTCACAGGCTCCAGGGGATTCCCAAGGCAGTCACCCCCACCGGCCCTGCCTGAGAGGCACTGTCACTTATCCTGCTGGAGCTTAGCCATTCCAGGGGGCCTTGAGAGTACAGGGGTCATCGAGGGCTCCTCAGTCTCCCCGGTGCTCCAGGATCTACTGTGCCAGCAGCAGAGCGATACCCTCCCGAGAGTATCAATCATGGGAGACAGGTGCCATCTGCCCAGCCGCATCTGCCCACTACTGGGGTTGGTCAGGCAGGCCCGGACATGTCAGGGAGCCTGAGCCCTTACCTGACCCAGCTCTGCCCTGTGGCTTGATCCTACTTAGCTCAGCATCCTATGGCACCAGGGAGGGGCTCAGGGGCAGAATCAGGTCAGAAGAGGGCACTGAACCTGCATTGCATGGTGCTTTACCAAAGACTGAGAAAATGTCAAGTGTCCACACTGAAAAACGGGATAGAGGGAATGGCTCACACACAGATCTGAACTGGCAGCTTCTTGGAAAGCACTGATTTTCCCATGCAACTC
This sequence comes from Suricata suricatta, assembly GCF_006229205.1. NCBI lineage: Eukaryota > Metazoa > Chordata > Mammalia > Carnivora > Herpestidae > Suricata > Suricata suricatta. The sequence continues at coordinate 102,628,374 of NC_043708.1, forward strand.
TCCCCCCCATCCCTACACCAACTAGGCCAGAACTCCCTAAACATGAGGTTCTAATCATTTCTGGTGGGTTTTTTTGTTCTAATCATTTCAATTAGTCAACATGTCTAGTGAACCCAGAGTGTATAAAGTAGGGAAGCTGAAAAGATCTTTGATGAGGACGGAAGCTAGTATTTATTGAACATCTACTGTGAACCTGACATGGTACTCAACACTTTACACACATTATCTTATTCAATGCTCATAGCTCTGAGGGAGATTAAGTAACTCTAAAGGAGACACAGCTTGGATACAGCAGAGCTGGGATTCAAACCCAGTTCTGTCTGATCCCAAGGACTCTACAATTATAAATTCCTCCATTTGACTTCTAAAAAGTACTTAACTTAGGAAAACAATCACACTCCTTCTGTAAACCAAGCAAGACCTGTAAGTTAAAGACATGGTAATACAGTCCCTCCATTTTTCAGATAAGGAAAATGAGGCCAGGTCACAAAGGGAGTCTTTTGTTTGTTTGCTTCTTTGTTTTTCTTTAAGTAGGCTTCATGCCCAGTGTGGAGCCCAACGCTGGGCTTGAACTCATGACCCTGAAACCAAGACCTGAACTGAGATCAAGAGTCAAGGTCACCTGGGTGGCTCAGTCAGCTGAGCATCTGACTCTTAATTTTGGCTCAGGTTATGACTTCACAGTCGTGAGACTAAGCCCTGCATCATGCTCTATGCTGACAGTGTGGAGCCTGCTTGGGATTCTCTCTCCCTTTCTCTCTGCCCTTCTGCTGCTCATATGCACACACTCTCTCTCTCTCTGTCTGTCTCTCTCTCTCTCTCTCTCAGAAGAGAGAAATAAACTTTAAAAAAAAAAAAGAGAGAGAGAGAGAAAGAGAGTCAGACACCTAAATGACTGAGCCACCCAGGCAACCCACAGAGTGAGTCTTAAGTGGAGCATAGGATCATGGCTCAAACTCAGATCAGTGCCTCTCCAGCCACCCCAGTCTGTCTCACAGTCCTAAGGCAACCCAGGCAAGGGTGGGAGAAAAGCTGTGGGCTCTGCCCTCTAGGAGACAAGGCAGACAAAAATGAACAGAGAAACACATAGACACATATAGACATCCACACCAGCAGAAATGAAGAGACATGGACACACAGGCAAAGATACATACATGGGTACTTATATCCATGTATTGTATTGTTCTGGCCTATTTGCTGCGGTTCCCTTCCAGATTGCAAGTTCCATGAGGAAGCAGGCAGAAAGGGCCCTTACCCTGGGCTCACCTGTTAGATGGCCATGCTCTTGCTCTACTCTGGCCACACTCCACTCCACACAGTGAGAAATAACCGGCAGCAAGAGGATGGGTCCACAGGGGGCCCATGCCCCCATCCTGGATTGCAAATCCGGTACATGGGACCCCATGATTTCCTGCTCAGAACCATTTGGGCAGACTTTGCCAGTAGTGTGAGCACCCCAGAACCCAAAAGGGCCAGGGGACAGTGTTCATGGAGTTTGGCCACATCTTAGGAGTAATATATGCTTACAAGGCCACTCAAGGTAGCAGACAGAGCTCGGATGGGGAAAAAGAGGCTGGGGCTGCCTCTTCCATGTGGCTGAATTCCAGCACAGAAGTCAGAGGATTTGAGAATCCGAAATCAAACCCAGCCCTCTGACTTATTGGGATTAAGTATTTTATTTAGCAGTTTTTTGTTTTGACTTATAACGTTTAAATATTTAGATGTACGGGAGCGCCTGGGTGGCTCAGTTGGTCAAGCATCTGACTCTTGGTTTGGCTCAGGTCATGATCTTATGGTTCACACATGGGGCTCCACGCTAACAGCACAGAGCCTACCCAGGATTCTCTCTCTCCCTCTCTCTCTGCCCCTCCTCTGCTCTGTCTCTCAAAAAAAAAAAAAAACTTAAAATATTTAGATGTACGAATTTAAGCTTCATTTGTACTCTTGCCCTGGTTCTTACAAACATTAGGAGCTGCCCTGGATCCCTCCATAAATACCCAGTGCCCAATGCTCACAGAGCAAGCATTTTCAAGATGTTTGTTAGTAATTGAGAAAATCATTTTATGAATGAATTGAATGGGTGAGTGAATGCTTCTGCACAAATATAAATATACAGGCATATACACTTTCAGGCCCTCACCAGCACATTATTGACTCGTATATATACCCACACTCCCAGAGATGCACATACCTTATAAACTTACATCGAAAGCCTGGTACGTGTTTATACCAAAATAACCCAAATGCTTATATGCACATTCCCACAGAAACTTGCAGACACATGTAGACTCACTCATAATGCAGAGGCCCACACATTCCCTTGAAGATATACACATACATGAGCTGCCACAGAAATACAGACTCATTGATACTCTGGCAAACATGCTTTCCTGCCAAGGAACCCATCTCCAGCTGGAAATACAGCTGTCCAGACATGCAAACAGTGGAACAGTCACACAAATTCACACTGATAAACACAGCTTGACAAAGACAAAGCTGTAGGCCTAAAACAGACTGGGAGTGAGACACCTGTCCACAGAGACCCCCTGGCTGCCCTGGGCTCCCACACTGTCTGCCTCCCTCCCGCTTCTGTCTGCGGCCAGAGGGAGCTCCTAGAGGAATTCCTTTTGCAGACTGGCTGAGAAAGGCTATTCTCTCCTCCTCCACAATCCCAGGCCAGAGTCCTTCGGCAGAGAAGCAGATGGTGTGTGCTGGGGGGTGCTCCCCCTTGCCAAGGACTCTGCCCTCCACAGATGGGGTGTGCTGGGGGTGCTCTCCCTTGCCAAGGACTCTGCCCTCCACAGATGGGGTGTGCTGGGGGTGCTCTCCCTTGCCAAGGACTCTGCCCTCCCGTCCCCAGCCACCGCCCGTAGCCTGCCAAGCCCAGGCTGGGTGCTGGCCTCTAGACAGAGACAGAGCCCCACTCAGGTCCTGCTGCCCCAGCTCTGCTTCCAAAAGCATGATTTAGGAGGGGCTGGTGAACAGTGCTTTTCCAGAGGCCTTACTTCCTCAGGAAATGGCTCGGCCACAAGCCTGATCTCCAAAACAGGCGTAGGATGAAAACACCTCTGCTCCTCTCCAAAAACATGGGCCGCCCCTCTCACTCAGAGCCCCTGTGTCATTTCCAGCCCCAGCATCCACAGCATCCCAAGGCAGTAGGTAGCAATGAAAGGTCAGTGTCTAGTCCCACATCTGCTGCTGACTCGCTGCATCCAAGTCTATAAGATGAGCCATTTGGGTGTGATGCCGCCAGAGGTAGCCAGAATGATACAGGAGTCTGTATTCCCCAGGCAGTCTTTGGGTAAGGGTGAGGGGCTCCAACCCCGGGGTAGTGGCCTGGTGTGGGCCTCCTCTTAAGTCACAAAGTCATTATTACATCCACAGAGCTTGTGCCAGGAGTGGCTTGAAACTGTGCCTCAATGTGAGGCAAAATGGGGACTCAGGCAGGAGTCAATGTCCTGTGTGGCCTCAGACCGTGACCTCTCCTCTCCCTTCCACCCTCTCACCAGGTTCCCTAGGCCTCTGCTGGAGGTGGACGCAGCGCTGTGGCCCCACCCAGCTGGGTGGGCCAAGAGACAGGAATGCTGCTCAGCACAGCTGGCCGGACAGGAGAGACTGTTTATTCTCTGCTGTCGGGAACATCCCAGACAATCAGGGGGATTTGGCTGCTGGCAACCCCTGGATTTGAGGACTCCAAGAAGTCAGCTTAATCAGAGCAGGCTGATGGCCCGGGCTCTGAGAAGGCAGCAGAGGTGGAGGGGAGGGCCACCCCTCCCTGCCCCACATTCCATGCCATGTGCCTCTGAGCTCACCTCCTGGATCTGCTGGGACGGGGCGGAAAGGTGAATGGGGCTGACCCCAGCTTGTTAACAGTGCAGCCAACAGGGGAGACTTCCCTGCTTATCAGACACAGCGCAGCTAACGGCCTTAGCCTAGGAAGGGGGCTCATTTTACATCCCCCAGACCTGGTGTTGCCCACTCCAACTTCCCTAAGCTACCTGCCCAGAGTCAGCTCTGGCACTGCCCCTTCCAGGCTGTCTCACCTTGGGCAAGTCACCTCTCTAGGCCTGATTCTTCTATAAAATAAAGATTACAATATCCATCTCACAAGGATATTTTGAAAATGAAATGAGAGAACTCTTTCAATAGGCCCACCATGCAGGAGGCACTTGATAAATGGTAGTGCCTTTCTCTCCCATTCTTTCTATCGGTGCAGACCCCACCTCTGGTCTTCCTGAGGGCCAGGCCCCTGCAGTGTAGTTTATAACACCTGTCCTGGTCACATCTACCCATTGCTGCTCCCAGATCTCAGGGTGCCTGGGGGTTCCGTAGACTGGAAGCCTTTCTGGAGAGAGTTCAAGTTGACCCAAGGAGGCACTTTGATGCTGAGGCTCTAGAAGGCCCCACAACATGGTGGGGTTTGTTTGTTGTTGTTGTTTTGGTGTGTTTTGCCCATCTCTCATTTTGCACAAGTTTCAGTGCCTTGTCCAAGGAGGTCAGGAAAAATCCATCAATCTTGACTCATTTGTTTGGAATTCATCTTTCTATATATTTAATAAAAGGTTTACACCAAAATTAATGAAGTTCCAGGATGGCCAAGAGTATCAGTTAAGGACCCCTCTCCACTGTATCTCCCACAAGATCCAATTTAAGCTCTTAAATAAAAAAGGAATTTATTGGTTACACAGTGAAAAGTCTGGCTTTAGGCACAACCAAACTAAGTACTCAAACAACATCATGAGGACTTCGTTTCTCTTCCTCTCTTGGCTCTGTTTTCCATGTTTTCCACTGTGTTGGTATTAGTGGGAGGCTTCACATGGCAGCAAGACTCAAGGCGGCAACACCAGGACCAGCTTCTCACATTGACAGAATGGCGGTGGGTTGCAAGTGCCTCCTTCCCAGCAGCCTCTGCAAAAATCTTCTTATAGACTTCTTGAGGGTCACATGTTGGTATATGAACCAATCGCTAAGGCCAGGGAAATGCAGCTTGCTGATTGGCTCAGGCCTGTGCCACTGCTCCTTGCCTAGAGAATGTGGGTAGAAGAGGCAGTCAGCTTTACCCAGAGCCAATGCAAGTGGAAAAGAGGTTGGTTTTCTAGCAGGAAGCTAGGGCATGGTACCAGGAGGGTGAGTGGACCATGGGCCACAAGAACAACAGGTGTCTTCCAAAGGAAATCAATGGTCAGAGAACTAAGCAGATGAATACATTTCAAGCACTCCCAAGCCCTTTAAAAATATAACTGATGGGGCGTCTAGGTGGCTCAGTCATTTAAGTGTCTAACTTTGGCTCAGGTCATGATCTCGAGGTTCGTGAGTTCGAGCGCAGTATGGGGCTCTGTGCTGACAGCTCAGAGCCTGGAGCCTGCTTCCAATCCTCTGTCTTCCTCTCCCCTGCTCACGCTCTGTCTCTCTCTGTCTCTCAAAAATAAATAAAACATTAAAAACTTTTTTTAAGTTTAAAAAATAAATAATTGGTGTGCTAGTTTTAAATCCCTACAGATCTCTAACAGGCAATGTGTTATTGGGCCCATGTGGGATAGCCTACACTTGCCCAAGAACAGTAAACCTACATCTTTAAGTAAACTGTAATCCTTACTTCCCAGGAATTCAGACTAGCCTTGTCCCCTTCCTGTCCACACTGGTGGGTAGCTTGACTGAACTGACCAGTGCTGTGAGGGCTGGAAGCTATTTTCACCAGGGGCTTCCCTTAGCTAAATGGGCAGTGAAAGAGGGTTGACTCCAGTGGCTTCCGCCTTCCCTTTCTCTCCTGACCCCCACAAGTCTCCTCTTGCCTTTAAATCTCTCCTGGTTGCTTTCTCTCTACCACCACTCCCTCAACTCATTTCTAAATCCTGTTTTTTTTAGAAAAGACTTTGTCATCAGTCACTTGTATGTGTGTATGAAGCGGTATCGAATTAGTTTAACCTTTCTCAGAACTATGTGCATTTTAACTCTGAGCCTTTCAGTCAAAAAAAAGGCTTTGTCCTGCCTACCCGCTACTATTCTCAAAAGGTACAGAGCAAATGGGACTCTGAAATCAGGCAACCAATGTCCACAACCTTCCCTGAAACTCGCCCATCCACACAGCCTTGCCAATGTGTTTATTTTCTCCAAGTCTAGCCTTAATCACCTTTGCTGACATTCAATCATTACCCTCTGTTGTGGCAGGAAAGTTTCTTGGATCATTTCATCCATTTATTCCCTAAACAGACTTTTCCTGAGTCTCCACCATATTTTAGATATTTGGGTTTGCCCAGACAGCCCAGGCCTTGCCCCCTCCGACAGCCTACAGTTCAATCTCGACACAGGAAGCATCACCTGCACACAAGATTTTGAGCACAAGCACAGCCTAACCCAGTGGCTGGTATTCAGGAGGTATTCAATAAATGCTGCTTCCCCTTCTCAGGGCTGCACAATGTGGAAAACACTGGAAAATTTCTAAAACCATTTCCAGGTGGACAGGAGTGCCAACAGGAGTGGGTGGAGATGGTGGTTTCTATCTTGCTTCAGAATGTCATGATTTGTTTTGGATGTTCCAAATGTCAGGTTGTGCAAAGGATCATGCAAAGGAGAGGGGCTTATTCTAACCAGATCAGGGCTAGAGGCAGCCGAGGACACTGTCTCCCTGGTACACAGCCCCAGACAGTTTGGAAACAAACAGAACCCCATCCAGAGGAGGGAGAGTGACAAAAGCAAAAACAAACAAAGGCCAAGAGATGGAAAACTCATGAGGTGGGGCCGGGTGGAAAGGAGGGGAGTCAAGCGGGATGGGTGGAGGCTATGCAGGGGGCTTGAGGAGGGGAATGGTCCTGGGTGTGTGTGTGTGTGTGTGTGTGTGTGTTTGAGGAGCTGAACCCAGCTCCCCCCACATCCCAAGAATCACCATGGCAACAGGGAGGGTGCGTGCAGCTGACTCCAGGCCAACAAAAATCTCCAGCGCTTAGCAGCAGGATCCGGCTCAGATGCATTGGGCCATATTCTAAAGAAAAAGATCTGAATTGAGCGCTTTAAGTCACAAACTCCCTACCCACTCTGAGCTTGTAGGCAATCTGTGTTAATAAATGAATTAATCAGAAATGACAGTGAATCACATTCCTATTGCATGTTTCTCTCACATCCACAGGTACACTTATCCAAAAGCCCACAGAGCAAAACCCCTTCCCTTTGTGGGGAAAACTGACAGCTCATTGGATCCTTGGCACTTTCCACAAGCAGTGACCTAACCTATGGGAAGTCTTCTTGTCACCCCTGCCCAAATTGTCCCTGCCGACAGCGGCATTAGTGACAGAGGGTTGATGGGTGTGCTTCCACAAGACCAAGGCAGCTGCGGCTTCGATATGAGGGGCTCCAAATGAACCATCATCTGGTCTCCGCTGCCATCAGTGGCCTGGTGAAGCTCCCGGCCCAGAGGGGGTTTGTCAGCAAGGAGACTCGCTTCTTTCTCCATGAAAAAATGTCTGCAGCATGAGCCCCTTGGGCTCCCAAATCCCAGCACTCAAACTTGCCCTTTCCTGGAGATGGCTGGCTCTGGGGTCTGCCTTAGATGTCAAGTTGATGCTAAAGACAACTGTGTCTTTAGGTTTTGTCTCCTTCCTGCCTCTCCATTCCTGGCTACCCAGAGATCTCACACTACACCCTGTTATACTAGTCCAAGGTGGACTCATCCATGAGGCAGAGTAGGCACAGGGCATAGAGTCCACATTACAAAAATGTTTTCATTTCCTTTAAAATCATAAGGAGGCATGCCTGGGTGGCTCAGTTGGTTGAGCATCTGACTCTTGATTTGGGTTCGGGTCATGATCCCAGGGTCATGGAATTGAGCCTCACGATGGGGCTTAGCATGGAGCCTGCTTGAGATTGTTTCTCTCTCCCTCTGCCCCTCTCCCCCACTTGCACTCCCTAAAAAAGAATTTTTTTATTAAAAAAGGGGTATCTTCGTGGTTCAGTCATTTAAGCATCCGACTGGCTCAGGTCATGATTTCACAGTTTCTGAGTTCAAGCTCCGCGTCGACCTCTTTCCTGTCAGCACGGAGCCCACTTCGGATCCTCTGTCCCTCTCTCTTTCTTCCCCTCTCCTGCACATGCTCTCTCACTCTCAAAAATAAACATTTAAAAATTAATTAAAACTAAAATTTTAAAAATCAGGAGGAAAAAACAAGCTTTTAAGTGGAAGCAAACATTTTAGTATTTAATAGCAATATATTCATCTTTATAGCAACACAATCATAAAATAGAATTTTAAATATTTACTAAGGAGTCCAGGAAAGCAAAAGTCATAATGTAGTCCTGCCCTAATCGTCCTCTCTGCTTACTTATTTCAACCCTCGAGACTCCAGGGCTTTCCTCTGTCATATGTAAATGTACCTGTCCAATGCCCCTCCCCCCGCCCCCCACACCAGGCTAGAGCACCTGGAGGAGAGGACCATTCTTCATCCATCCTCAAGTTCCCACCAAATGCTCAATGTCTGCCCCATGCTCTCATCAGGTGTTTCATTGACTCTCTGGGGGTTGGGTGAAGTTAGAGTGAGGGGGCAGAAACCTCAGGGGAAAAGGCGGGGGTAGGTTTTAAATAAATATGGCCTGAGAATTGCTAGAAGCTGTGCACACATATCACATCTGTACTTTGTCCACGTCCCCTATTGCTGAATGCTACTCGAAACTGTTCCCACCAAGTTCACTAATGATCGCTACTCAGTAAATCCAATGGATACTTCCCAGGTTTAATCCCAACTGCTCAGCACCATTTGGCACTGCTCATCGAGATTTCCTTTTTGGCTTCCATGACACTTTGTTGTCGTGTTTTCCTATTTCCCTGGACATTGCTGCTAGGTGTCCTGTGCATGCTCATTCCTTCTGCTGGGCCACTAAAAACTAGTAATAGCAGCTGAAACATGTCAGATCTTCGCTCTGTGCTGAGTCCTACTGTGTCAGTTCTTTAAATCCTCAAAATAATGCTAAATCTAGTCTGCAACCACTAGCCAGAGGGATCTTCCTGGAAACCAAATCTGATCATATCGTTTCTTTGCTTAAAACCTAATGGCACTCTCTGGCCTACAGCTTTGAGGGTCTTGCATGACATGGCCCATGCCCACCTCTCCCACCCTGTTTCTCACCACAGCCTCTTTATGATCTTCCTGCTTTTAACTTCTCTGGCAAGAACTCAGGTCCCTACGTGTGCTGTTCCCACTCCCTCTGCCTGTTAGCCTGACACCAAGGGTCCTTTCAGGTTTCAGTTGAATATCACCTTTTCTAGGAGGCCAGGGGGCTGCAGAGGATGGTGGTTGCAAGATTCCCACTGCAACCTGCCGTGCGCAGCTCCCAGCTCCGAGCCGCTTCCCAGCCATGCAGCCCTGGGCAAGGTACAATACTCTCTGGGACTTCCATTTCTTACCTGTTGCCAGGATTAAAGAGATCAGGGGCGCCTGGGTGGTTGAGTCGTCTAAATGTCTGACTCTGGATCTCAGCATCTCAGGGCTGTGAGTTCAAGCCCCAAGCTGGGCTCCACACTGAGTGTTGAAGCCTGGAAGGAAGGAAGGAAGGAAGGAAGGAAGGAAGGAAGGAAGGAAGGAAGGAAGGGAGGGAGGGAGGGAGGGAGGGAGGGAGGGAGGGAGGGAAGGAAAGGAAAGGAAAGGAAAGGAAAGGAAAGGGAAAAGGAAAGAGGAAAGGAAAGAGGAAAGGAAAGAGGAAAGGAAAGAGGAAAGGAAAAAGGAAAGGAAAGAGGAAAGGAAAGAGGAAAGGAAAAAGGAAAGGAAAAAGGAAAGGAAAAAGGAAAGGAAAGGAAGAAAAGAAAAAACAAATCTGCACACGTAGGTGCTTTGCAGGTGTACATGTGTCACTTCTGTATTTTCTGACCCCAGACTATGTTAAGACTCCTTGCCAAGTATTTTCCAAACTCCTTTATAATACCACGTAATCCAACCCTGCTCCTGAGAACGCCTGTCCATCTCCCCACCTTGCCCAACTGTCAGCTCCAGGAGAGCAGGGACACTTTGGCCCTGATCCTGCCCCTATGTCTAGGGCCAGGCACATGGTAGGTGCTCATATTTGTTTAATCAGCGGCTAGAGACCTAATACCTACTAGATAACCAGGTGACATAGGTGACCAGCAAACTGCTATCTCGAACAAGGGAAGAGAAGACGCGATTTTTAGCAACAACGCATACACAGCAGACACCCGCTGAGGCTGAAAGCAGTCACAAAGGCCACTTGGTAATTAGGAAAATACTTTTATTATCTCTGAAATCTTCCAATATTCAAAGTAAAAACCATGATAGTGGCTTGTTCACAATGTCACAGGTTATAGAAAAATGAGTCTCTACCTTCTTTACAGAAATCTACCCATCAAATCAGACGGGGCTCCATGATGGCTGAAACAGGGCTGGAAGGAAGGGCAGAGAACACAGCCAGGAAATCTGCAGCCCCGTGGGCAGCCAGAGGCTTCCCCGCATCTTTAAAAGCCCAGGTTGGGTCCCAAAGACCTGTGAGTCTTCCGAGGGAGGCTCAGCCCACGCACACTTGCAGCAGACCAAGGCAGGCCTCTGTCCTGAAGGCCTGCAGCGTGGCACTTGTGCCTGCAAGGCCATAGTCAAGGCAGCTTCGTGAGAACAAGAACAGGCGGCAGGCCTGCAACTCAAATCTCTTTCTCTAAAGCATGGCCAGGAAAGAGACTGTGGGCACCGCCAAAGAGTGCTCTAGAAATCTTCCCCTTTTACTAAACATCCCAAAGATGAATTTGTCAAATAGCTGTTTAAAAAAACAAAACAATACAAAACAAACATGTGTTTCCATTTCAGCTATAGCCAGCAGTGGGTAATTTTTAGACTTGCATCGCTCACTGTTAAATGTGTCTTTTTTTGTCAGGTCTCTGGCTCCTTCCTTGCCCGTCCATGGCTGGGGCAGGGGTTACAGCAGAAGGCTGTTTGTTGATTTGAGAGAACTGTGAAAATGTTCTGCACTCACGTACAAAGGCTGATGGAATTCAGAAACGATCCCACCAATTTTTATGAGAAACATGACTGTTCCTCTTGGGTGTCTCAGGTCAAAACAAGGCAACCGCCTAGTGATTTATAGTCCCCACTACACATATTCTGCCTTCCAGAAGGCATTAGAGAAAGGGCCAACGTCTGCCAGGAGCGATTGTAAACACACCACTGACAGCTTGGACACTTTGTTTTTAAACGCAGCAGGACTTTTTCCTTTGGCCCTGGCAGAAAAGCCAACTCCCCAGGACTGTTTGGGAAGGAGCAGACAGGAGGACTCCCCTGAAACCCCTCAGCGAGAGACTCGTGGTCCCCACTGAGCGGAGTGTGGCTCAGAGCATCATCAAAGGCAATCAATATATTTATGGCATATGAAAATTGTTCTGTTGTCCCCAAATGGCCCCCAGGCTCCACCCGGCTGGATGTGGGGCAGGGGAGGTACAGAACAGGTTATCATAAGGCACATGGTCAAGGCCGCCCCCTCTGTGAGGACCAGAGAGATTATCTCTTTGCACGATTCCAGAAGTGTTGGAAAGCTGAGGAGTTGATGGCACTCACGATGAGCAGCAGCAGCAGATACAGGGATATCATGACCGTAAACCAATGGCTGGAAAACCAGGACAGCTGGCTTGACGCCCTGCTTAAGGGGGGAGAAAGTGATGTTGGCAAGAAGAGAAAAACATTTTTTTTTAGTATATGCAACAACTTCTGGCTCAAAGAAGGTGACATGATGAATCTCATCCTCTGAGTGAGCCGTGAAATAAAGCTTCATGCGTGCTCCTTCGCTCAAAAAAATCTGGGGCTATTTGCCCTGGCACTGACACATCTTTCACCAGAACATCTTTTAAATGTACAAGGACAGCTATGCAATGAGCTCATCCTGATCCTCTCTTAAAGAGCCTTTTCATGGTGCCTTTTGTGACCCATCTTTTCTTAGGCAAGACTTTGGTATCTAGAAGAATGACTGCGCTCAGGGTGTCTGCCCAGATGGCAGCAGGTGGCAGGTTACTGAGCAGAAACTTTTCACTTTTAGACACGTACAGATATCAGCCTGAGCTGGGGAAATCCTCTCTGGCCCACTGGGAGATGATCTAAGCCGTCCCAGTGTGCACTAAAGAGACACTCGAGGGAGAAGTGGGAAAGGAATGGAATTTTCAAGCAGAAAAAGCCAGATGGTTTTAAACCAAAGGATAATGTTCCCCAGACTCAGGAACCCTATACAAATCTCCCCAATATCGGGGACAGGCTGAGGGTTTTAGTGGGTTATGAAATCTTGAAGTGTGGAAACACTGGTGCACCCAGGAGTGGTGAGGACTACAGGTGACCTCTTTCTTATCTTAGCTGCTCGTCTGCTGTTCGGCCCCATCAGAAGCTCTGCCATAGACGCCAACAATGTGACAGGCTCTCGACTCCGGGGGACCCTGCCACCCCCCACCACACTGCTGAGATGGGATGAGAATCCCCGTGGTTCTGAGGAGCAGACAGGTCTCGTCTGCTGTCGAGTTCAACACCCTCATTTTAGACATAAAGGTGGAGCATCTCAGGTCCAGAAAGGAGCAGCCCCCGCAGGAAGTGACCAAGCAGGGTGGCCCATCTTCCCAGTCAGCATCCAGGCACCACCCTGCCTCTCAGCCCAACCTCCGTCAGCGCGTTCCGACTGCGATCAGGAGCCTGGGTGGCTAAGGGGCCCCGTGGTCTGGAGCAGCTGATTTGGCTTCGTCCGGTCCCTCACGCTACTCGTGTTTACAAAGCTCTCTGCCTTCTTCACTCGAACACAGTGCTCTCAGGGCCAGGACCGCACCTTATTCGACCTGCCTTCCTCACCCCCCACCGGGTGCAGCGCAGTGTTTTATACACTCTACACACAGCTGAGGGCTAAGGCTGGGGGCAAGGGATGCTGGTAACGAAGGACACAAGACTCTCAGCTTTTAGAGGTTCTCCCGGGCCTCTCGCAGGGACCTTACCTCTTGGGCTGCTTCTGGGAGTACACCAGCAGGTACTTCACTCGCAGGAGCTGGTTACTCGTGACCACAAAGTACTTCGGGGGGACATCTCCGCCTTCGCTGTGTTTGATTCTTGCTCTCCTGCGGTCTATCTCCTTAGAATCTGAATAAGGGAAAAAAATACAACTTCACCGGGAGGAAATACAATAATAAAAAAACAAACTATAACTAGAAACAAGTCAAGCCTCTCAGTCATGAGGGTGGGGAAGCCCCAGCAGGCTGAGGAATGGCCTCCACTGTATATGTGTATATTTATGTGCTGTGTATGTGTATACATGTGTGTATATGTGCTGTATATGAAGCAGCACTAAAATACAGGAGAATCCAACAAACCGGAGGCGGGAAAAGGAACAGGAAAGTAAAAAAGACACAAGGGGGAAAAACAGAGTTAGAAAAGCAGAGGGAAGAAACGGGTCAATGGCCATAACAAAAAAGTTATCTGGGCCTATGTACAGGGCTTGACCCAAAGCCAGTTTCTTAGCAGGCATTTTAAATGAACCATTCCGGATTTTCAAGCTTCTTAGAACTCTTATGTTCCCACCCTTTGTACCAAGATGTGTCTAAAAAACAAAACAAAACAAAAATGCCTAAAACTTTGGGGCACCTGAGTGGCTCAGTTGGTTGGGCGTCCAACTCTGGCTCACCAGGTCATGATCTCACAGTTTGTGGGTTTGAGCCCTGTGTCGGGCTCTGTGCTGACAGCTAGCTCAGGGCCTGGAACCTGCTTCAGATTCTGTGTCTCCCTCTCTCTCTGCCCTCCACCAGCCTCAAAAATAAATAAAAATTAAAAAAAAAAATCTTACGTCCTCCCCTGAACACTTGGACCTACCATGATTGATTGCACCTTCCTCTGAGCTGCCCTTGTGGACCTCATCAGCCCCCTCACATGGCACTCTCTGCCCACTACCTCGTAGTAAGGAGACTGTTCACTCCCAGAAGGCAAGCCCGTGTCCCACATTGCTTTGGATGTAGCCCATCCTTTCATGCGCCATGGGCACCCCACCCAAGAGATGGGTCAATGGCAAGGGCCTGCACACTCAGAGGCCTGCAGCCCAGGCCCAGACCAAGTGCTCACTCACCCTTCTTCTTCATTTGGCACTTAACGTCTGGATGATCAATGACTTCACACACAGCCACGCAGCTGAGGATGGGCCCAAGGAGGCTGCGCTGCCACCCAAGGCCATGGGGGCTATAAATGAGGGCCAGGCTCAAGTCACTGGTGAGGTAGGTCCCTTCCCCAAACAAGGATGTCTGGAATGGGAGAGGTTAACAGAAAAGAAACAGGGCTCAGTGGATGCAAAGTTGGCACAGGAAGATGACACAGGTCTTTCTTCAACAGAGTTGTAAATACAAAATTCTCAAGCCTCTTTTTTCCCCAGGGAAAGGCATATAATATCAGATCATTCTATGACATCATCACAGGGTTATTAGTAAACCTATTCCTATCTGATGACAGTTTAACTAGTTGTGGATGTGCCCACCTAGCCTGGCAAACTAGTAGTTCCTGTGGTCAAGGTGGAGGGAGAGAAGCATAGGTATAAGAGTCCAAAAAGACCTGAGTTGGAATCCTGACTACACCTCCAACAAGCTGGCAAGTTACATAAACTCTCTGGGTCTCAGTTTCTAGATCTGTAAAATGATGATGATGGTATCTCCTCTATGAGGTTGAGGATGAGCATTCAGTGAGATAATGTACATAAAACATCAAGCAGGACACCTGGCACATCAGAGAGGTGGGCATTTATGTCATAATATTTTAGCAATTCCTGTTATATGAATGCATTTAGCACGGCTACACTGATGGCCTTGCAGAAGCAAAGTCATACACTCGGGCACAGGGAGGCGGATCACACCTGAGGGTAGAAGTCATCTAAGTCGTTACTTGGAAAAGAAATGAAGTTCTCAGACAAGAAACAGTAACCAAATAAGGCAGGTCTATATTAGGGGCATGGTAAATTTTAACTCTTTGTATTGGTGTCAACCAAGGAAATGTCCAAAATCTAGGAGGCAGGTCCCTAGTGGTGCTAACTTGATGGCCTCCATGAGGAAGCCAGGTGAGAAGAAGGATCTCCAGAGACCTACTTGCAAGTTGAGACTACAGCAGGCACAGCAAATACATCTTTTGCCCAAGGTAGACCATGACCAAGGATCAATAATCAACACAATGGCCAGCATAAAAATATCAATGATGGCACTCATTCATACTGACTCAGAATCCTTCTCAACACAACACTTACTTCATGTAGCTGCTACCAATGGATGGAATTTGAAATTCAAGTTGAAATTCAATTGCTGTCTTTGGGCTACACTATTAATGTCTGTTCAGTGAACTCAAACTGCTCACTGAACAGCCTATGCATGGGAACTGAGAAATGTCCTATTCAGTGGCACTGGGCTTCTACAATTCTAAGCCGGTTCAGTGAAGCTTGGGGGAAATGAAATAAGCCTTTGCTTTACCTTTGGGAAGACCCCTGCCAACTGAGGCAGTGTCCCCATGTCTGAAAAGCTGACACACACTTTCTCCAAGGACACTGGGTGTTGTCTGATCTGACTCCACATTTGTTCTAAACTATGGCTGCCGTATATACACAGACTAGACTCGCTCGAGTCAAGAACCTCAAGCAAGACTGCTGTAAGCAGCGGCGCACCAGAGCGGGAAAGCTGGGGCATCTGTACCATGAAAACAATCTCATGGCTTCACCTGGCAAGTAGGCTCCCTCAAGCAAGCCCCTCACTGAAAACCCAGACAGAAGCAACCAGAAGAGCATCCACTTTACCAAGGGACTCTGACAAGATGCCTCTAAGCAGCAAACTCCCTGGACACTGAAGAGAAGGTCTGGTGTAATCTGCAGGCAACTTCTCCAAGGCCAGTTCTGCTGTGAAGCAGAGGCCCCCTGGATTCCAGTAGCCTGGCCATAATAATAGGCCAAGAGCCAGTATAAACAGGCCCATCATCGGACGTAAAACCCAACTGCACGCTAATCAGCTACAGCAGTTTGGAAACGTCTCTCTAGCCTCAGGGCTGCATCGGCCACAACTGAGCCCATGACCCATGGAGCCAACACCTCAGATGAGGCAGACGCTGGCATGCCTGGGGGGAGGCTGCAGCCCTTCCACTAGCCCAGATTCCCTCTCCATCTGCCTATAAAAGCAGCCATTGCTTTCTTAGAGTAAATTAGGGGAAGAGCCCTTTACATATACGAATTGTCTGAATCCTCTCAAGCACATGAGACTGTGGGTGTGACACCCTATTTTATAGATGAGGACACTGAGGCTCAGAGAGATTAAGTCATTTGCCCAGGACACAGAGTGGCTAAGGTGATCTTTCTGGCTCCTCCTATGTGTACTTGTCCTCCTATACCTCACTAAGGGACAAAATAAGTGCCAGCAGAGAGGGGTGATCAACATCATTTTGGCTCCAAAAAAAGGGAGGAAAGAACCTCTCCTTGGAGCATCCCTCAATTTTCCCAAGGACTGACTCTGCTGGACTGTCCCCTAGGCACGTGCTTCTCAAACTGCAATGTTCATACAAATCACCTGGTGAGCTTGTTGAAGTCGTCTCTGATCAGGTGACCTGGGGTGTGCCTGAGATTCCACAGGTCGAGAAGCTCTCAGGCCACGTGGGTGGTGCTGGGCAGGGACCATGCTGAACAGGGAGGGTGGGCTACACACTGGATTACCTGGCTTTTATTTATTTCATGTTTATATATTTTGAGAGAGAGCACAAGCAAGGGAGGGGCAGAGAGAGAGGGAAAGAGAATCCCAAGCAGGGTCCATGCTGTCAGCACAGAGCTCGATGCAGGGCTCGATCTCACGAACCATGAGTTCATGACCTGAACTGAAATCAAGAGCCAGATGCTTCACCGACCGAGGCACCCAGGATCCCCTGGCTTTTAAAGCATACTGTTATCTGGGCCCCACACCAGAGATTCTGACTGAATTCGTCTGGGATACAGCCGAGTACTGGGATTTTTAAAAGCTTCCCAAGTGATTCAAATGGGCAGCCAAGGTTGGGAATTATCTTTATTTTATTATTTTTTTTTTTTTGAGAGACAGAGAGAGACAGCGTGAGCAGAGGAGGGTCAGAGAGAGAGGGAGACACAGAATCCGAAGACAGGCTCCAGGCTCTGAGCTAGCTGTCAGCACAGAGCCCAATGCGGGGCTCAAACCCACAAACCGTGAGATCATGACCTGAACTGAAGCCGGACACTTAACCGACTGAGCCACACAGGTGCCCCGGGAATCATCTTTAAATCAATACTTCTTAAACTGTAGTTAGTATAGGAGTCACACAGAGATCTTGTTAAAATGCAGGTTCTAAATCAGAAGGTCTAGGGTGGGCTCAAGATTCGGCATTTTCACAGGCTCCCAGGTGCTGGTGCCGCTATTGGCCTGCAGACCACACCTGAGTGGTAAGGCCTCAGTGAACCTATCCCCCCAGCCTCCCCCAGGCAGCTCCCCAGGGCTCTGACCCCCATGTCATCAGGCTTAGGCCCCACCTTGTTCAGGTGGCAGTGCAGCCCATTGTGGATGATGGAATGGAAGTTTTCGAGGCGGCTCCCGTGGAAGGCGTAGATTAGGTCTCGTTCTCCTTTGGTCTCATAAAATTTGGCGTTCGCTGGGTTGGAGTATTCAATTTCAAACAGGAAGTCCGGCACGGGGACAGGCGTGTGAGGGGCACCGGTCAGCTTTTGGATCTTTTCAAACTTGAAAACATGTAGGAAGTCGCAATTTTATTGGGGAAGCTGTTAAGATGTGCTGCCAAAGTGGCCTCCTAAGGCTTTGGGCTTAATTCCGATGGGGTCTGCTCATGAGAACAACTAGTTTCATGAGAATAAAGACAACAATTTGTAAGTAAGCTTAGAGCTTCTAGCTCAAGATAACTTTCCTATAATAAGGCTTTTCGCTACACTAGACCGAGAAGCACGAATTAGTCCTTTGCACTAGAGACCACCCCTTGTTTTCTAACACTGTCATGTGTATTTCCTGTCACATGTATTTCCTGCACTCCATCTTTACAATAGTCTCAGAAGGTAGAAAGGTGTGATCAATTGCAAAAATGGCCACAAATGTTTCCTCTCATCCTTGTCCATTCACCCCGCTGTAATGTGAGTCTGCAGGTGGGATTCCAGGACTCCGTCAACAGGTGGGACCTCTCTGCCCCTTAAATCTGGGCTTGGCCATGTGACTTGCTTTGACCAATGGGAACCCTGGCAAATATATAGCAAACAGACTTTGAAAGGGCTTGCCCTTAACCTTCTGCTGCTGGGAACGCCTCACTGTCATGTGAATGAGCCCTGCTAGTGTTCAGTAGGATGACGGCCTCACAGAGGCCCCAACCACCGCAGCCATCCCCCCTGAAGACGGAGACAAGTAAGTGAGACGTACCAGCGGAAGACCGAGACACTCTAGATCACCCAGCCCCACTCAGAACGATCCAACTCACTCACAGAATCATGAGAAACAATCAAGGCCGTTTTAAGCCACTAGGTTTTTGGAATGATTTGTCATGTAATAAAACCTAATTGATACAGAAGAGTAAACTCTTCCTAAAAGGCAATAATCCTTTTTAAGGCAGAGACAACATCATCTCAGTGATTTCTAAACAGTAAGTCATAGACCAAAACCAATCTGTGGCAAAGTTTTCCCTGAGTTGTGTTTAAATGAGAAAAATAAGGACAATGTAAGAGACACATTTATATTGCTATAGGGTTGCCATGATGCTTTTTTGGAAGAATTGTCCTTTTTTTGAGAACATCCTCCTTTTTTATATTAAAACATCCTTTTATAAAGTGAAGACACAGAGCAGCCTGATGCCCTTATTTGGGCACAGTAAAAGGCTGATAACCCTCACTCCATATGGTGCCAACACTCTGTACTTTAATGGAATTTAACTGGTCCACAATGAGAAGTCAAAGAGCCACACTGCCTTATCTCCTTTACCTACAGCACCCCACATCTAGTAGGCGGTTAGTACCCGCATGGAGAATGAATAAATCTCAATTTAGCAGATGACAAAAGTGAAACCCAGCAAGCAGCTAGCAGTTAGCAGCCCAACCTGGACTTGAATAGGGATCTCCTGACTCCCACTCCTGGGTTCTGTGCGTTATTTACCATTTACCAACATAGCTAGACGTCCCTAGACACCAGAATCCCAGGTGTCGAATTCTGTGCCACTTAAGGAGGATTTCTTTCTTGAGCAGGAGCTTGTAAAATTAAGTGCTCTTAAATTAAAACTGACTAAGTAAAGACCAGCACAGATAAACCCCTGCTGCTTCGCAGAGAAAAGAGCACCAGATCGGATCTGCCCTCCTACACTCTGTCCCTGCCATCCCAGCCTGTCCCTGGGAGATCCTGGCCAGGCAAGGGAGGCCGAAGCGCAGGATGTCTGACCTGTGCCAGAAACTGTACTGGGGGTGGCACACATTCTGTCATAGCTCCCCTCAGAGTTAACTATGAATATTCGTAATTTACAAATAGGGAAAAGGAGACTCAATAATGGATGGAACTGGGATTTGATCCCAGAGCCTTAAGTTTTCCATTACTTCTGGTTCTGCCTCTGTTTCCTGACAACTGGATGAGGCCAGTGTTTCTTTTTTTTTTTCTTTTTTTTTTTTTTGAGGCCAGTATTTCTTAAGGTATGGTCAGGGGTACACCCTGACTGGAGTTACCTGGGGTGCTTGTGATATCCAACATTTACTGAGCCCTTAGCATGTGCCCTAAGGCATTCTTCTAAATGTGAAAATTCATTCAATTCTCACAGCTAGTTCCCTGATGGAAGTATACTATTTTTGTTCCCATTTTATAGATGAGGACACTGAGGTACTGAAATGCACCCAGTAACCTGCACCAGGTTTAACAGTAGGAGGGAGAACACAGATTTGCACTGCCAGTGTGCAAATTCCTGAGACCACTCCAGACACAGAATCAGCATCTCTCAGGGCAAGGTCCAGGAATCTGCATTTTCAACAAGCTTCCCAGGCCATTCTGGTGAACAAGGAGGTCCCAGAGCTCTTCTGCCCTAGGAATGTGCTGTCCTACGGACTAAAGTCTCACCTCTGACTTCCCTGCACTGTGGATTGTCAGGACCTTTGAGGATAAAATCCAGCTCACCAGATCCCTGGCACGTTTGTCTGCATCTCCGGAGGACTGGAGAAGTTCTTTCAGGTTGGGTAGCTTGCTGGCATCTGCAAGCTGAAGAGAGGAAAAATCACCATTAGCAAGGATTTACAACTAAATGATAACCAGGGGGCCCTCTGGTGGTAAATCATGAGAATTGCACTTCTTTCAGGTTTCAAAGAATTTCTGCGATTTCCCTTTCAAATACCAAACTCCAAAAGATCTGGACACTGAAACATTGTTTTGTAACTCATTTGGTATAAAACTTGACCTGAAATGATGTGAGGTTCATTTAGTCTTTATTTTTAAAATCTCTTTTTTTAATGTTTGTTTATTTTTGAGAGAGAAACAAAACGTGAGCAGGTGAGGGGCAGAGGGAGGGGGACACAGAACCCAAAGCAGGCTCCAGGCTCTGAGCTGTCAGCACAGAGCCCAACACGGAACTCAAACCCATGAATCAAAAGGTCACGACCTGAGCCGAAGTCGAATGCTTAACCTACTGAGCCACCAGGCGCCCCAATCTTATTTATCCCATTTCCTGTTACTATTGATGTGATGCATTTTGCTGCAGGAACATTAACGTCTGATTATGGGATACCACCTTAGTGGAGGAGTCACCAAATACATGGTATATACAAGTGTGGGTAAAGGACTACCAAGCCTTCTCACTTCAGCATCAGTTAACCTCCCATTAACCTGTCTCCTAGAGATCAGACAGAACTACTACGGCAACTACATACATAACCAAACAACACTCCTTATGGTAAAAATGACCCAGGATGGTAAACTGGACCTGGACTGGCAGAAACCATGAGTGGGGAATCCATGGCTTTGGGTTTCCCTGAGTGTGGTGGCTTTTGTCTTCATGAGGACCCCAGCAGCTGTGTCTGTGGTGTTCGTACAAGAGAGCTCTGCCTCTGTGGAACACGGAGCTGCATTTAGGTAGGTAACCCTCCCCCCCGGCTCCTTACACCTCAGCTGTCACTCTCAGGAGGCAAAGACAAGTTCCTGGACCTCTGTGTGGGCTGCTGCGGTGACTTCTACAGGAACAGAATGCCTGACGCTGTCCTGCAACCAACATGATGTGTCCAAGAGCCTTCCGGTTTAGTTTGGTGCCCCATGTGAACAGAGCAGGCAGTTTAGTTGTGCGGGTGCAGCACATTATTACCTTTGTAAAATCGGGCAGAAACTGAATTGAGAAAACATCTGATGCCAGGACTTCTGATAAGGGACAGGTGACCTAGATTTACAAGGTCCTATAGCTACAAGGTTCTATAACTTTTGCTCAGAAATTACAACCCACGAGAAGTCAAATCTCTCCAGCACGGCATTTAAACACTGCAGACTGATGTGGGAGCATGACTTGGGTTGTACCAACTCCAAGCTTCAGTCCCCTGGCATGCCCCTTCCTCCACCTCTACTAATCCAGGCACCCCTCTGTCCTCTGAACCCTAAAGCCTTCAGTCCCAATAATCCCCTGTATAGTCAAGACTCCTGGAGGCCAAGGACTATCTTGCGTTTTCATTTTTATTCTTTAACATTTATTTTTGAGACACAGAAAGAGCGGAGCATGAGTGGAGGAGGGGCAGAGAGAGAGAGAGAAGGAGACACAGAATCTGAAGCAGGCTCTAGGCTCTGAGCTGTCAGCACAGAACCAGATGCAAGGCTCAAACTGACGACCTGTGAGATCATGACCTGAGTCAAAGTTGGACGCTTAACTGACTGAGCCACCCAGGCGCCCCTATCTTGTATTTTTCTAACTCTCTTTCCTAGATGTCAAGGAAAGAGCAGACAGATCTGGGTTTGAATTTTGGCTCTGCATGCAAAGCCTAGGACCTCAGGACCTAAGCTGCACCTCAGTCTCCTCCAACACAGAATCACCGCGGCTTCCACGTCAGGTTGTCAAGAAAATGAAAGAAGGTAATAGATCTATACACATCCATTTTTTTTCTTCTCAATTTTTCTAGAAAGTTGGCTATTGCTGACCTTGGGAAGTTTGTTTCCTAACTCTGTAGTAGAAAATCAGAAACATTTCAGGATTGCTTTATTCCTGTCTCTACTTCCAAAGATTCAATTGCTAGCCTCGGACTTCTAATAGAACAATCTCTCTGCCTTGTGGAGCTTCAGTGAGGACCCAGTTAAAAACCACAGATGTGCGCACGTGTAAATGCTCCACGAGTGCTAGGGCTACATGGTGGGGGAGGCAGAAAGGAAAGAATTATGACTGAAACCTATTCATTGTTATAACAAAGGTGGGGGCCAGACAGGACTTCTGCTAGGTGGGGGCTGGGGGGAATAGGGGTCGTCATGAAGGAGGTTCCCTGTGACCGGGGCTTCATATGCAAAGGAGCAGAAGCAGGAAAGCACGGGGTGTAGTCAAGGAGATGGATGATGACTCGGTGAAGTGTGCAGGCCCCTCATCCCAGGCAGCCTGGGTCTAAACCTGGGTCCTTAAACCCCTACTAGCTGTGTGACCTGGGTGAGTCATTTGACCTCTCCTGTGAACTGTCTGACCTTGAATCCTGTGTCTCAGTTTCTTCAAATACATACTTTGGATAATGTTAGTAGACTCTTCACGGTATCCCTGGTGCTTAGAGCAATAGGAGGGTACTAAGTGCTCTCACCTTAGTAGGAGTGCCACTACGGTAGTCCTCATTAGCTGCAGAGAGTTCCATGTGGCTGGAGCCTAGAGTATGGGGGAGGGGTCTCCAGAAGGAACAGGAGAGTGAAGGTAACATCAGTCTGTGAAGGGCCTTGACCCACTTTGGGGACTCTGGGCTTTGTTCTGTAGGTAACAGAGAGCCACTGAGTGTACCCTCCGGGGGCCATCCCCACTGCCTGCTGCCTACGCAGTCCAGAGGACACCCCCCAGCGGCCTGTGGCCTCCTCTGCCCTTCTTTTCTACTCCTGGTCCACACTTGTTATCCCAGGGCCAGAGCTGCGTCTTTCTTCCCACGATCACTGTCCCCATCACTCCTGTTCTCAAATCCCACCCATGAGCTGCAGCCCTTGCCAACGGTCCAGACCTGGACACAGGGAGCCCACAAAAGGACAGTCAGCTAAGCCAGGCCCTTTTTAGGGGTTTAGTGTGGGAAAGTGGGAGACATCCCTCCTTGCTCTGAGCTGGACCTTGGCCTCCCCCTGGAGCAAGATCTCTTCCAGAGCCCAGGCCCTCCCACTGCTACCTACCCAGATAGGGCCCCTACGTGTCCTGCCAGGCTGCCTACTTTGCCCCCATCTTTAGCCCCTGAACTGACCTCCTGTACATCCCATTTCACTTTTCAAGCTACTTTGAAAAGTAAATCTGCTCCAACAAGTTAACAGGATTCTTCCTCTTATGACCAAAACCTGTCTGCATTTTAGCAGGGCCTTTGAGGAATGAGGCATACACGTAGGACTGCCAGGTAAAATACAGTCTGCTCAGTTAAATGTGAATTTCAGATAAACAAAATCAATTTTTTTAGTGTAAGTATAACCTTACAATATTGAAGGCATAATTGCACTTCCAAAATTTATGTTGCTTATCTGAAATTCAAACATAACCAGGTGGCTTATCCTTAGTTTGATAAATCTAACAACACTCCCCTTAACAAGACCCTTCTGCATCTGGTCTGGCTGGCCTCTCTGCCTGACAACTCTCACCACGAACTTCCCACCTGCTGCACCCATGCATTTCATTAACTGCCCCATGTTTTTCCTCTATGCTTCTGCAGCAGCCTGGTGTGACATTTCACCGTGTCTTTGAGGCCAGCCCAAAGTCACCTCACCTGTCCCTGGCCACCCATGACTTCTGTGCTCCCCCCACGCTCTATGCAGAATCTCATGTTGGTACTTGACTCTCTGGGGCCACCTCAAATCCGGTTGGGAGAAACACTTCCTGAGGGCCAACCACATCTTTGCTAACCTGCTGGAGCCCCAGCAGCTGGCCTAGAAGCTGGCATGAAGTCCAGAACAAGAGAGTAACCACTACTATGTACTGAGAGGTCTTATCATGTACCAGGCACTGGGCTAAATGCTGTGTGTGCATCATCTCATTTTATCCTCACAATAGCCTGTCTTTTGAGAGAGACAGAGAGAGTGAGCAGGGTAGGGGCAGAGAGAGAGAGGGAGACGGAGAATCCAAAGCAGGCTCCTCACTGACAACAGACAGCCTGGTGCGGGCTCGAACTCGCCAACTGCAAGATCATGACCTGAACCAAGGTTGGACAGTTAACTGACTGAGATTATTTATATTGCAACAGCCTGTTTTAAAGGGGGAGGAAACAGGTTTGGAGAACGTAAGCACAGCTATTCATTCAATGGCGGGGCAGAGACCTAAAGCCAGGTGGCCTGATTCCAGAGTCTGTTCTCTGGGATTCTCTCCTACCAAATCAATGGAGAAATGAATGTATGTATGTATGTATTTTAAAGATTTTAAGTAATCTCTATACCCAACATGGGGCTCGAACCCACAACACCAAGATCAAGAGTCACATGCTCCACTGACTGAGCCGGCCAGGCACCCTTCAATGGAGAAATTTATAATGGACTAAATATTTTAGCCCAAAGGAGCAATTCCGGCAGAACTTTAAGAGGCTGCTTGGG
This sequence comes from Suricata suricatta, assembly GCF_006229205.1. Lineage (NCBI taxonomy): Eukaryota > Metazoa > Chordata > Mammalia > Carnivora > Herpestidae > Suricata > Suricata suricatta. The sequence continues at coordinate 102,653,059 of NC_043708.1, forward strand.
AAGCTCAGACAACCAAGACAGCTACTGGCTGAGCTTAAGCCCTGTCAAAATTGCGGAGGAAAGTGTGTGTGTAACTTGTAGCATGAAGCAAGGTCAAGAGGCAGAAAATCCTCTGTGTAGACAAGAGTGACAAGCCACAGTGCTCGACAGTGGAAGGCACTTACCAAAAACTTGACTGAGGAGAATGAGAGTCCAGGAGGAAGGAAGGCGTTTCTGGGAATTTGGGGGAGAAGGCAGAGGGAGGGTTTATGGAGTGGCTGGGACAGGAGTGGTGGAAGGACTGTGAGAGGCTGAGCACTCCCAGTGGTAAAAAAAAGCATGGCAGACAGGCAAAAGGTGGTCCCAGGCTCAGAAGAGCCAAAGGGATGATGCAAATGAGGATGGGGGGAGTCCAGGAAAGAGAGGTGAGGAGTGTTTTGAACTAGAACCCCCTGGCCTAACAAAGGGCCCAGCCACCACCCCCACCCTCCCGCTCCATCTGGTCTCTGCCCAACGGGGACTTCTATCCAGGCTATGGAGCCTCAGATGTTTTTCTTTTAAAAAGAAATCATGGAACTCTTGCTTGTTCCTTTTTTTTTAATTTCCCCATTTCTGAAAGGTCAGAAGGACAAAAAAGCCTGGCATCCCACAGACCACATTTTTGCAGCCTCTGCTGTGAGAAATAAAGAAGTATTCAGTTGAAGCAGGGGCTGGGGAGCCTGGGCAGGGCCTGAAGGGTGGACGGTGCTGGGCAGTCGCCTGGGGTTTGAGAAAGGAAGTGTCTCAGGAATGAGATGGTTTGGGTGACAGAGAGGACAAGGGCAGGGAACTAGGAGGAGACGAGCGGAGGAAAGGGGGACCAGTGACCCTGGAAGAAGACAATTCATGTCCTCCCTTTGAGTCAGGAAGTGACAGGAAAGCCCAGCGGACAATCTGCAACCACCCATATCACAATCTCCTAACAGGGAGGCCTAGGAATCTGTGTTTACAGAAGTTGCCATAGGTGATTCTTATCACTGGGAAAAGGTGGGGACACTCAGGTTTAGTTGTTAAGCAGAAGGGCTGGTGACAGCAGGAACGAAAAACACCTGAAAAAAAAAGTCCTTGTCTAGGAAGATGCCAGAGGTCATAATTACTAGATGTGGGTGGAGGTGCTGAAAGGGAATGAACCAAAAGGTACAGCCAAGGTCAGCAGCCAGGGGACACCTGGACCAGTGGGGAGGGCTGCTGAGATGGAGGTGGGGAAGGTGGCCGCCACAGTTACATGCAGATACAGCTGCTTTGCACAGACCTAAGGTCTGAAAACCCAGATTCACTAAAAGAAGACTAGGGGTCAGACTCTACTTCATAAGAGAACTCTTCACAAAAGCAATCACCGTGGGGCCCCTTGAAGGGAATGGTTCTCCACCCTGGTGACATGCCTGCATTCTCTGGGAGGAGAGGGTGGTCTACCACCAGCACATGTGCTGATTAGCTGATGGTGACAGCGATGATAAGAGACCCTGTATCACTGGGGTGTTAAGAAGATTAAACGAGTTCCATGCAGAAGTTCAGCCCCAGACAGGTAGTAAGTACTATTAGTATCGTATAAGCATTAGGCACTGTATTATTATTTTTTTAATATAATTTATTGTCAAGGTGGCTAACATACAGGTACTGTATTATTAATCAAACGCCTCTCTCTCCTATCATCAATTCGATAAGGAAAGGCCTGCCTTTCTGGGAAAATGGGAAGGAAGGGTGTAGTTTGTACCGGAAGGATGATCCTATCCCTGGATTCTCCACATCACCAATCCACAGGCTGAGACATTTTTCTAGATACATACTCACCAACAGTCACACCACATATCTGTGTCGATCCAAATTGTTTATATAAAATGAGGGAGATGTCATGGAGAGGACAGGCATCCTCTGGGGTCAGACAGACAGAAGCTTATTTATGTCTTATCCCAGACACTGGGCAGTCAGCTTGGTTACAGAGTACAAGCCACAGACCAGAACCAGAAAAGTTAGTGAGTGCAGTTCAGGCCCCAAAATAGTAGATGGAAATGGAGTAAGCTAGATACAGTGCTTCTCAGACTTTACTATGCACACAAATGCCCAAGAATCATTAAAATGCAGGTACTGATTGGGTAGTTTGGGCGTGGAGCCCAGCATTCTGACTTCTAACTAGCCTCTGAGTGATGCTGACGCTGCTGGCCTTCAAGCACACTTTGGCTGGCCAGGGTCTGCAATTGATACAAAGGAGCCATTCCCCCTGACCTCCTACCCTCAGAAAAGGGTCTTCAGGTTAATGGTGAACCAGGGCATGATGTTTTCCAGGGGAAAAACAAAACAAAAACCAGCTGTGGCACCAGTGACAAGATTCTGTGTTAAGTGACTCAGGAACATGAACTGTGCACAGGATCGCTCAACCTGAAGTTTGGGAGCCAATGGTCAGGGCTACAGGACAGCCCAAGAATCTTAGAGATGCTCTGAACTGGTAAGAGTTTAGCCAAGCCTTTTCCCAAGGAACAGAGTCAGAAACCCTCAGCCGGAGGCAATCAGCACATACCTAATTTGATTCTCAAATATCTGAGAAGTACCTCTCAGGCCAGGCCCTGAGAATACAAAGAACTCCCAGAGCAAAATCAAAGAGCTGACTCAGAATAGAAATGTCCTGGAGCGCTGGGTGGCTCAGTCGGTTAAGGATCTGACCTGAGGGTCATGATCTCACGATTTGTGGGTTCAGCCCAGGTTTGTGGGTTCAAGCCCTGTGTCGGGCTCTGTACTGACAGCTCCAAGCATGGAACCTGCTCCAGATTCTTGTGTGTGTGTGTGTGTGTGTGTGTGTGTGTGTGTGTGTGTGTGTAAGCCCCTCCCCTACATCTCTGCTGCTTGTGTTCTCTCTCTCAAAAATAAATAAACATTTTGAAAAAGCAAAAAGAATAGAAATGTACTCCAAATAAGGCACAAGAGATGAGAGACGATTTGGGACTTCGGGGGCTGTGATGAAATAAGGCAGAGCCATTCCTAAAGTCAAAGCTTAGTTCAGCAAGGGATGTTCCCAGGAAATCAACTGCCAATAAAGTAATTCAGCCAGAGTCCTAAATTTTGGAAACTGCAATGCATGTGTTATAGGTGTGTCATTACACCTCACAGTGCTGAGAAAATGAATTAAAAGTGGCTGAAAATAATACACCATTTCACATTACTTCCAAGTGCGTTAGGTAACAATGAAAGACTTTTTAACAGCTCCCTTCCTTCCTTCTTCAGGTAATCACAATATAATCCAGAAGGCCAACTCTGGACCTGATTCCATTTTCTTTAAAAGCTAACCTTTGAGGGGTGCCTGGCTGGTTCTTGGTCTTAGGATCGTGCCAGCCCCACGCTGGGAGTAGAGCTTACTTAATTTCAAAAAGCTAAACTTTGGTGCGCCTGGGTGGCTCAGTCAGTTAAATGTCTGACTTCACCTCAGGTCATGATCTCACGGTTCATGGGTCCAAGCCCCTCATCAGGCTCTGTTCTGAATGCTTGCTCAGAACCTGGAGCCTGTCTTCAGATTCTTTGTCTCCTTCTCTCTGCCCCTCCCCACCCACACTCTGTGTCTCTCTACCCCTCAAAAATAAATAATTGTAATAAAAAATTTTTTTTAAATAAAGAGCTAAACTTTGGGTCAGATACAGGTCCAGATGTTAAGTTCTCTGCACCTTTCTTGTCTGTAATTCATGTAACATGTGGCAAAACAAAACCTAAAGTATATTTATTTAAGAATGTGTGCATGTCCCCAGCAGTCAACGTGCCAGGCCCTGCCTGATGAGCAGCTTTCTCCTGAGAAACTACTCATTAAAACCATGCCTACAGACAGCCAAGAAGCTGTTCAGCCTGGGCTAGTTTCCTTAACAATGGTGTCCTTATAAGGAATATGGCGACAGAACAGGATGGTAAGAATCCTTCCATGTTTCTCCAGTGGCCTTCCAGAGAAAGGGTGCGCTGTCTAGAAGTGGCACAGTGAGCCCCATCTGGACAGTCTGTCACTACAAAGGAGTAGCTATTTGGGGCTACCTGAATTGCCAATGATCTCCTAAGGGACTATAGGTATGAGAGGAAGGAAGGAAGTGCCCTAAACTAAGAGCATGGATACCTTTGCGGAGGGACGTGAAATCGGGTGGACTCTATCAGGGGCACTTTTCCTTTACTGGTATCATTTGTATTTTTATGACAAAAATATATCCAACCTCTATTTGTTTTCATAATTAAAAATAAATTTTAGGGGCACCTGGCTGGCTCAAAGAGTGCAACTCTTGATCTCAGGGCCATGAGTTTGAGTCCTATATTGGGTGTAGAAATCACATAAATAGGGGCATCTGGGTGGGTCAGTTGGTTAAGTTTCCAACTTTGGCTCAGGTCATGATCTTGGCTTGAGTTCAAGCCCCAAGTCAGGCTCTGTGGTGACAGCTCAGAACTTGGAGCCTGCCTTAGGTTCTGTGTCTCCCTCTCTCTCTACCCCTCCCCTGCTTGTTCTCTCTCTTTCAAAAATGAATAAACCCGGGGCGCCTGGGTGGCTCAGTTGGTTAAGCCTCCGACTTTGGCTCAGGTCAGATCTCACATTCATGGGCTCAAGCCCCGCGTCGGGCTCTGTGCTGACCGCTAGCTCAGAGCCTGGAGCCTGCTTCTGGTTCTGTGTCTCCTTCTCTCTCTGCCCCTCCCCCTCTCATGCTCTGTCTGTCTCTGTATCAAAAATAAATAAAACATTAAAAAATTTTTAAAAAATGAATAAACCTTAAAAAAAATTTTTAAGCATATGAATAAATGCTCTTTAAATAAATAAATTTTTATAAAGTGTGAACAAATCAAAACAATTCCAAAGCTCCCTTTGTCTTTATCTCATATTCATCAAACAAAGCTAATTCTGTTTGCCAAGAAGACTGAAAAAGAGCACTTTGAGCATTCTAGTCCACTTGCATGTTTCTTGGTAAAATTAACAAGGTGCATTGTAGGGCACCACCTCTGGTGAGTTTGGTTCCTCTGACCCCAATGTCTCCTCCTCTGTCTACTCACAAACAGATCCCCCTCTCACCCTGCCACCCCAGGGGTCTTTCAGAAATGCATCCTGGATCTCACCAATACTCTCCATATCTTGGTATGACACGCTCAGTCCTGTTTACTCCAGTCAACTTCATCTCTTCCGACTCCCCGTGAGAATCACACTAAAGTACAGACTTGTCCTTCTCATGGAGCACCTGGCTTTCTGCCCATCCTGATACTCCTCCTAGAAATCCCTTTTCCTCTTCTTTGCTCCTTGAAACTCTCCATGTTCCTAGGGACTCAGTGGCATCAGCCACTGCCTCTACCTAATGCTCCCTGACTCCAGTCCACTCTCAAGGACTGGGATTCCATCTCTGGACTTCCATATTATATATGGAATATATACTATATATCTATATCTATGTGTGTGTGTGTGTGTGTGTGTGTGTGTGTGTGTGTGAAACATATACTATATATATGGAATACACACACACACACACACACACACACACACTATAGCTTACCCCATACTACTGCTGAACATATTGTTAATCTCTTCCTGGGTCTTTAATTCAGCATCCTTAGCACCTGGCCCACAGCAGGCACATCATCTATTGACAAAAGTGAAGGAAGTTTCAATCCCCAAGGCTCTGGTATCACAAACTCACAAAATTGAATATCTGAATTTTCAGAATAAACCATGGGGAAAGTCAGTCAGCTTATCTTTCTCCAACCTCCCACTCCCTGTACCCTGACATGCCTGTGCACTGTGCCTGAGGTGCCCTTAACACATCCCCAGCCTGGGCTGCAAAGATAAGGTAAGGGCCAAGAGGCTGGGCCTGTCCCTAGACCTCCTGGGAGTGATAGCAAAGAGGGAACCCAACCCTGACCACCTCGTCAGAGAAAACTGTAAACATCTCCCTTAATCTGTTAACATAGTTCAAAACATTCATTGGCTTTTTTTAGTTTATTTTTGAGCGCATGGGCATTGCGGGGGGGGGGGGGGGCCGCTGGAGACAGAGGATCTGCACTGACAGCAGAGAGCCTGATGTAGGGCTCAAGCTGACAAACCTCGAGATCATGACCTGAGCAGAAGAATGCTTAACTAACAGAGTCACCTAAGCACCCCCATTGATTTTTTTTTAATATTTGACTAATTGTGATTTCTGGAATAAATCCACCCTGTTAATGAGGAATTATTCTTTTTATACATTGCTAGATTCAGGATCATAATATTTTATAGAAGACGTCTACACTTATACTCATGAGTGACATTGGCCTATAATTTTCTTTTCTTGTATTTATCAGACTTAGATCAAGGTTATACTAGCTTCTTTTTCAATACTCTGGAAGAATTTTACACAAAGTAAACCTGGAAACACATTCCCTCAGCGTTTGTTAGAAATCACCAAGGAAACCAACGAGGCCTGGAGTCTTCTTTAAGGGAAAATCTTTGACTACTAATTCAATGTCTTTTTAATGATTATAGGCTATTTTGATTTTCTAGTTCTTATAAGAATCAGTTTTGGTAAATTATATTTTTCTAGGTAATTCCAAATATTTGAATTACAAAGACAACTGGTATCTGGAATGCTGACCCTGAGGTGAACTCTTAAGAAATTAAGTGTCTTGTGATTCATCGAATGACAGCTTACATCTGTACTGCAAGCTACAGTTTATAAAAGTTTTGCCCATATATTACCTCATTTGAAGATCAAGGTCTGGGTGCTTTTGGTGATTTTTGGTGTCTGATTATTTGCAAAGGGATGGATAAGTTCTTATTTAGCAGAGCCACCTGATTCACTTCAACAGCCTACTGCTGGCCATGCTAGGAAATTATGTCCGAGGCCTATGCAACTATTGAATTCCTCACTTCACTCCTGGGAGTCACTTGTCATTAACAAGGCAGCCACCAAGAGCCTTGGGAGTGTTGATATTAGGGTCGGGGGAAGTATTCTGAGTTCATGGAACCTTTCCCTAAGGCCACATTGGGAATGTAAAGTCTGGGGGCTGGCATGTTTACTAATACGGGTCCCCAGGCCACGTGGCCTGGGACGCAGAGGACAGCGCGGGAAGGGCTGGAGGGAAGCAAACTCACCAGGGCCTCAAAGTCCTTGCAGTCGTGGCGGGCATAGGACGCAGGGAAGGGCCGCAGCACCGAGTCGCGCTTGTAGCTCTGCAGCGCGGAGGCGAAGAGGCTGCAACGGAGGTCAGCGGCCAGCATGTCGTGGCCCACCGCCTCCCTGACGGCCGCCCAGCCTGCCGGCTGCATCTGGGTGGCTGCGCGTTGCCGGTGGAGACGGCGGGTGTCACGGGCTAGGGCCGAGCCTCTGGTCAGCGGGGAGCTGGGCCCAGGGACAATGGGCCAGAGGGGGGCAGGTTTCCCAGGCCCGGGGTGGAGCTAGACCGTGGGATGGGATGACAGGGCTAAGAACGTGCTGACGAGTGTCTTCCGCGGAGGGCCGGGCTGGGACGCTCGCTGCCCCGGGAGCCCCGCAGGTCTAGGAGAGGGACCTAGGGTCAGCCTGGGGGGTTGGGCCTGGGGATAATGGGGCCTGGAGGGGGGTGTCCCAGGCCTGGGGGAGGGGCTATGACATGGGATGAGACGACAACGGCGAGAACGTGCTGACACGTGTCCTCTGCAGGAGCCGGGGGCGGGGTGGGGGGCACCCCTAGGGGAAAGCCGGGGAAGAACCCCCTCTCCGCTCCGAACGAAGCTGCGGCACCGCCCGTGCCTTCCTGTTCCGCCAAGAGTCCGGCGCCGTCGAATAGGCTGCCTCCGGCGACGCCTGCGTTCCGCCAGCCGTGGACATCCGCTCGCGGTGCCCTGCCTGCGGCCACCGGACTCCGGCGTCGGGCTGCGAGTCCCCGCCTACCTCCCCTAGCCGCCACGCTCGCCACGCTGCTCCGAGCTCCGCCCAGCAAAGCCGAGGCCCCGCCCCTTGCTGCACCCTTCCGGTTGCCGGTGCCGGCTTTGTCAGTCCTGCCAGCCCCGAAGGTTCCCCAGACGCAAGATGTGCGGCCTTGGTGGAGTTCCTACGCTCCTTCATGCCATCCTCACAGAAGCCCTGGTGGGCACTGACCCGCCCTTGGATTTACCTTTGTTCCAGCTCCGGGACTGAGCCTGTTTGTCTCCTCTGGGGAATTGTTAACGACCTAGGCCCCGTGAATCCTTTCCGTCCAAAACCGGCCTCGCAGGAGCCATTTAACCCCCAGGACTGCTGGGTCTCAAAGTGCTGCCCGGCTTACCCACCCTCAAATGGGGTGAATCTGGAATTCACATCCAGGTCTGAAAACCAAAAGACGTTTCCTCTGCTTTTCAGCCTCCAGAATTCGCTGCATTCCTTTTCTCTGGCCTCTCCCACAAGATGTAGCAAGATCCTCCTTTGAAAAAGCGCCTGGCAAAGAAAGTAATGGGGGAAGCCAGAGGGGAAATTGACCTAACTGCAGGAAGGAAGGGAGTAAATTCCCAGCCCCTCTCCCAATTCACAATCCCATTAGAGAAAACCCCAGTTTGGCCTCATGGTCACATGGAAGTCTAAACACAGGTAATTGCTAATTCCTTGACCAAGAAGTCCCCCTCAGACCCATGCCCCCACTCCCAAGTAACAGCATCCTCTGAGAGAGGCGCTTCCCTTCTTTCCCTAGCCAGGCGGGGCTGGACTGTGGATTCAGAGAAGAGGCGGTCCGTGACTTTGGACTGTATCTATGACTTTGGGAGGAAGAGCAGTACTGGACTCCCAGACACAACATGGCTTCCCGGGTAAAGCAATGAGTGCTGGCTGCTCCCAGGAGTCCACATCAAACCTCTGGGTGCTATGAAGACCGGCCTGGTCCAGACACATGGAAAAGTGTTTTAGACCCTTATGTCCTCAGACAAGACCCTTAGTGCCCCCCAGGACCTCATGGGACCCAGGAACTCACATGACTGTTGGAGCTCAGGCCCAGAAAGGCAGTACTGGAAGCAGGAGGAGGCTAGAGACCTGGGAACCCTCCTTCATTCCACCTCTTCTTCATTGTGGCCCCTTAGACAAGGCCCACTCCTTGGCCTCAAGGATTGCTTGTTAGATGAAAACAAGAAATTTGCTTTCTGAATATGTTTTCTCACACATGAAATGAAAATCATAGTAAAACACCCACATCCCAAGGGGATGTGGGGAACCCTCTGAAGATGCAGCCTCAGGGTCTGGGCATTCTACAGAGCAAGCTGAGCTATCTAGTCCCATGTCATTGTGCTTGTTTCCTTTTTTTTTTTAAGTCGATTTATTTTTTAGTAATCTCTACCCCAATGTGGGGCTCAAACTCACGACCCTAGGATCACGAGTTCTATGCTCTTCCAAGTGACCTAGCCAAGCACCCCTGTTTATTTCTTTTTTATATTGTTTAAAAACAGCTTTACGTAAATATAATGCACAGCCCATACAATTCACCCATTTAAAGTGTAAAATGCAATAGTTTTTAGTATATTCACAGCTATGTCTGCAGTCAATTTCATCACATTCAAAAGAAACCTTATGTACTTAGTAAATCTAGTATATGAAAATGAAGTGTTTTTCCATTTATCTGGATCTTTAACATTTTTTTCCAACAATGTTTTGTAGTTTTGTGAAGAAGTCTTGTGCTCCTTTAAATTTATTCCTACATATTTCATTCTTTTTCTTGCCGTTGTGAGTGGAATCATTTCTTAATTTCATTTTTTTTTAAGCGGAACTTAAATCCATCACCCTAAGATCAAGAGTAGCATGCTCTACCAACTGAGCTAGCTGGGTGCCCCTCTTAATTTCATTTTTAGATTGTTCATTACCAATGTATAGAAATACAAGCTTTTTGTATATCAATCCTGTATCCTCCAAATTTACTGAATGTGTTCACCAGTTCTAACAGGGTTTTGTTTTTTTTTTTCCTTTGGTACATTTTAAATTTATCTAAATATAAGATCATGTCATCTGTGAATAGAGACAAATTGACTTCTTTATTCCCAATGCAGATACTTTATATTTATTTATCTTGCCCTGATTAGAACTTCAATACAATGCTGAATGGAAGTACTGGCAGCATATATCTCGTCTTGTTCTTGATCTTATCAGGAAATCATACATACTTTTTGTGAGTATGACATTAGCTGTAGATTTTCAGAAATGCCCTTTGCCAGGTTGAGGAAGTTCTTTTCCTAGTTTGTTGAGTGCTTTTCTCACTGTAAGAGTGTTGGATTTTGTCAAGTACTTTTTCTGCATCTATTGGGATGATCATGTGTTTTGTTTTTTATTCTATTGATACAATATATTACAGTGATTTTCAGATGGTTAAACCAACCTTGCATTTGTGGGGTAAATCCCACATACTTATGGTACATGATTCTTTTGATATGTTGCTGGATTTGGTTTGCTAGTATTTTACTGAGGACTTTTGCATCCATATTCATAAAAATATTGGCCTGTAGTTTTGTTGTCTCTGGTTTTGATATCAGGATAAAATTGGCCTCATAGAATGAGTTGGGAAGTGCAATTGGGGGAGGGGCAGAGAGAGGGGGACAAAGGATCTGAAGCATACTTTACACTCTACACTGACAAGCAGACAGCAGCAAGCCCAATGTGGGGTTCCAGCTCACAAATGGCGAGATCATAAGCGAAAGTGGGACACTCAACCAACTGAGCCACCCAGGTGCCCCTGACTTTAAATGTTTGAGTCTTCTTTTTTCTTAGTCAGTTTAGCTATAAGTTTGTCACTTTTTTTTTTTTTGAGAGAGAGAAAGTGAGTGCACTAGCGGGGGAGGGGCAGAGAGAGAGCCCAACACAGGACCCTGAGATCATGACCTGAGCCAAAAATCAAGAGTCAGACACTTAACCAACTGAGCCACCCAAAAGCCCTGAGGTTTGTCACTTTTGTTGGTGTTATCAGCAAACCAGCTTTTGGTTTCATTGTTTGCTGTATTACTTAGTGGTCTTTATATGATTAAGTTCTGCTCCAATCTTTTTTATTTCCTTCCCTCTGCTTGTTCAGGTTTAGTTTGCTCTTCTTTTTTGAGTGTGTTAAGTGAAAGTTTTGTTTATTGTTTTAAGAGCTTTCTCCTTTCTTTTTTTTTAATTTTTCAATGTTTGTTTATTTTTGATAGACAGAAAGAGTGTGAGCAGGGGAAAGGCAGAGAGAGAAGAAGACACAGAATCCAAAGCAGGCTCCAGGCTCTGAGCTGTCAGCACAGAGCCCGACTCAAGCCCTGAGCTCACGAACCACAAGATCATGACCTGAGCCGAAGTCAGACGCTTAACCAACTGAGCCACCCAGGCACCCTGAGACCTTTCTGCTTTCTTAATGTAAGCATTTACACCTTTAAATTTTCCTCTGAGCACTGCTTGAGAAAATTTATAAGTTATGAGTTTGTAAAAGTTCCTCTAAGCACTGCACTACAGCTGCCTCCCATGAGTTTTTATAACTTGTCTTCATTTTCATTAATCTCAAGTGCTTTCTGATTTCTCTTTTGATTTCCTTTTTTGACATGTTGGTTATGTAGGAGTGTGTCATTTAATTTCTACCTGTTTTTGAGTTTCTCAAATTTCTTCCTTTGTGGTCAGAGAATCACATTTCATTTCATTGTGGTCAGAAAACATACTTTGCATTACTTCTCTCCCTTTAATTTATTGAGCTTTGTCTTGTGGCCTACCATATGCCTATCCTGGAGAATGTTCCATGACTACCTGAGAAAAAAATGTATATTCTACTGTTCTTGGGTCAAGTGTTCTATAGATGTCTCTTAGGTCTCATTGGTTTATAGTATTTTCAAAGCTTACATTTTCTTATTGATTGTCTATCTAGTTGTCCTATCTAATATTGAAAGTAGAATATTGAAGTCTCTATTATTGTGGAATTTCCCATTAATTTTTGTTAGCTTTTGCTTCATGTATGCTTTCTTACTGGTGCTATATGTTCATAATTGTTATATCTTCCTGATGGATCACCCCCTTTAAAATTATAAAATGTCTCTATCTCTAGAAACATTTTTTATTTTAACATCTGTTTTGTCTGATATTAGGGTAAGCATTCCAGCTTTCTTTTGCTTACTGTTTGAATGATATATCTTTTTCCAGCCTTTAATTTCCAATCTACTTGTATCTTTGAATCTAGTATGTCTCCTATAGACAGCATATAGATGGAACTTGTTTGTTTGTTTGTTTTAAATCAGGTCTGACAATCTCTGCCTTTTGGCTTAATTCTTTAATACATTTACATTTAATACTTTCATTGATATACTTAAACATATATTTTACTTTTTGTTTTCTATGTGTCTCAGATCTTTTATGTTCCTCTATTCATACTTTTTCTGATTTCCTTTACATTAAATGAATATTTTCTGACTTAGCATTTTAAATCCTCTAATGATTTTTTAAAGTAATTTCCCTAGTGATTTCTCTAGGGCTTACCCTACACACCTTAACTTATCAGAATCAACTTCATATATTTACTAACTTAATTGCTGCAATATATAGAAATGTTACTCCTATATAGTTCTGTTTCCTTATACCTTTTTGTAGTCTTCTTGTTAGATCACATCTATAAATGTTACAAGCCAAACAAAATATTGTTATTATTATTCTATATAATTTTATGTCTTTTTAAAGAAGGGAAGAGAAGAGAGCATTATAACAAAAGTCATATTTTACTATTATTTTTTAAGTGTTTTATTTATTTTTGAGATAGAGACAGAACATGAGTGGGAGGGGCAGAGAGAGAGGAAGACACAGAATCTAAAGCAGGCTCCAGGCTCTGAGCTGTCAGCACAGAGCCCAACGCGGGGCTCGAACCCACCAACATGAGATCATGACCTGAGCTGAAGTCGGACGCTCAACCGACTGAGCCACCCAGGTGCCCCAATATTTTATTATTCTTATTTATCATTTCTGGTTGTATTTATATATTCTTCCAGATTTACCATCTGGAGACAATTTTTTACCCCAATACAGCTTTGCTCCCACACAAACTCTATGTGCTCTTTTTGGCAAATTTATTACATATCCATTTTATAGGCCCAACAATATATTATATACATAAGGTTTTATACAGTTGCCTTTTAACTCAGTTAAAGGAAAGAAGGACAACAAAACTGCATTTATTCTGTCCATTATAATTACCAGTGCATTTTGGTTTATTGTGTGGACTCCCATTACTATCTGAGGTCACTTGCTTTCAGCCTGATGAACTGCCTTTAGTTTTTCTTGTAATGCAAGTTTGCTAGCAATACATTCTTTCTGTTTTTGTTTATATGCAAATTTGCCTTCGTTTTCAATGTTTATTTTATTTATTTATTTGTTTGTTTATTTTTGAGACAGAGAGCAAGAGCAGGAGAGGGGCAGAGACAGAGGGAGACACAGAATCTGAAGCAGGATCCACGCTCTGAGCTTTCAGCACAGAACCCAAAGTGGGGTTCCAACTTGTGAACCACAAGAGCATGACCTGAGCTGAAGTTGGCCACTTAACTGACTGAGCCACCCAGGTACCCCTGCCTTCATTTTTTAAAGATAGCTTTGTTGGATATAGGATTCTGATTAGCAGTTTCTTTGAGCACTCTGAACATGTTATCCCACTGCCTTCTGGCCTCCATTGCTGCTGATAAGTCAGCTGTTAATTTTATTTGGGTTCTGTTTTAAGTGATGACTTATTTTTCTCTTACTGCTTTCAAGAGTCCCTCCTTGTCTTTGGCTTTTGGCATTTTTTAAAATCTTTTTTTATTTTTAAAATTCTTTTCAATTTTTATTTATTTTTGAGAGAGAAGGAGAGAAAGAGAGAGAGAGAGAGAGAGAGAGAGAGAGAGAGAGAGAGCATGAGCAAGGGAGGAGCAGAGAAAGAGGCAGAGACACAGAGTCCTTAGCAGGGTCCAGGCTCTCAGCTGCCAGTATAGAGCCAACGCAGGGCTCAAACCCACAAACCATGAGATCATGACCTGAGCCAAAGTCGGACACTTAACTGACTGAGCTACCCAGGCACCCTAATCTTTTTAAAAATGTTTATTTATTTATTTTGAGAGAGAGACTCTAAGAAGAGAGAGAGAGAATCTCAAGCAGGCTCTGTGCTGTCAGCACAGAATCCAACTGGGGGTTCGAGCTCACAAACTGCAATTGTGACCTGAGCCAAAATCAAGAGTCAGATGCTTAAGCAACTGAGCCACCCAGGAGCCCTGGCTTTCGGCATTTTTACTAAAGTATGTCTATTGGTGGATCTCTTTGAATGTATTCTACGTGGAATTCATTGGGCTTCCTGTAAATGATTGTTTTTCTATTATTTGGGAAGTTTTCAGCTATCATTTCTTCAAATATTGTTTCTGCTCCTTTCTCTCTTTTCTCCTTCTGGTATTCCCATTACACATACATTTATGTGTTTAATGGTGTCCACATTTCTCTGAGGATCTCTAATTTTTCTTCATTGTTTTCTTCTGTGTTCTTTGGATTACATATAATCTCTATTTATCTATTTTCAAGTTTGCTAGTTCTTTCTTCTGCTAGTTAACATCTACTGTTAATCCCTGTGGTGAATTTTTTATTTCAATTTCTGTACTTTTCAACTCCAGCATTACTATTTGTTTCTTTTTTAGAATTTTAATTTTAATTTTTTAATTTTTAATTTATTTTATTTTTAAAATTAAATTTATTTTTTATTTTAGAGAGAGAGAGAGCATGCAAATCAGGGAGAGGGACAGAGGGAGAGGGAGAGGGAGAGGGAGAGAGAGAGAGAGAGAGAGAGAGAGAGAGAGAGAGAGAGAGAATCTCAAGCAGGCTCCACACTCAGCACAGAGCCCAACACGGGACTCTAACCCATGACCCTGGGATCATGACCTTAGCCAAAATCAAGATCAGATGCTCAACTGAGCCACCCAGGTGCTCCTCCATTTGTTTGTTTTGAAATACTTTTTATCCCTTTATTGGTATTCTCTATTTGATGTGACATTGTCCTCATACCTTCTGCTACTACCTTAATCATATTTATAATAGCTACTTTCAAGGCTTTGTCTGTTAAACTCAACATCTGGTTGCTTTCATAGGCAGTTTTTGGTGACTGCTTTTTTCCCAGTGTGTGTGTCATACTTCTCCTTTTCCTTTGCCTGTCTCATAATTCTTTGTTGCAATGGCAAATCCAGGTTGTCACCTGTGCCTCTGACAGACCAGCTATAAATTGGAGAGTCTCATGACCCCCCTCCTCACATTTACTTAATTTGCCAGAGTGAGTCACAGAATTCAGGAAAACAGTTTACTTACTAGATCACTGGTTTGTTATAAAAGGGTATGACTCAGTAACAGTCACGTGGAAGAGATACATAGGTCAAGGTGTATGGGAAGGAACGCAAAGCTTCTGTACTCTCTCTGGGTACCCTGCTTGCCCTGTATCTCCATGTATCCACCAACCCAAAGCTCTCCGAACCTCATCCTTTTTGAATTTTTATGAAGACTTCATTACTTAGACATAATTAATTAGGTCATTGCCACTGGTGATTGATCCAACCTCCAGCTTCCTCTCCTCTCTGGAGGTCATTAATATCACCGTATCAATAGTGTTAAATCATGTTGATGTATGTACCCTTGAAATGAGGTGGTGAAAATGGCAACATATCTATGTAGTCTTTCTCTCAAAAACACATTACCCCGGTCTAACCCTGAGAAAAACATCAGACAAATCCTAGTAGAGGGGCATTCTACAAAATATCTTACCTGTATGCCTCAAAACTATTAAGGTCATCAAAACAAGGAAAGTCCAAGAAACTTACAGCCCAGAGGAACCTAAGGAAACACAACTAAATAGATAGAATGCAGTGTCCTGGAGAGGATCCTGGAACAGAAAAAAGACGTTAGAAAAAAAAATAACTAAAGAAATCTGAATAAACTACAAAGTATTGATTTATTAATTGTAACAAGTGGACCATGCTAATAACAACATATTAGTGATAGGGCGAATGGGTGTGGGATATACAGAAGTCTCTGCACTATCTTCACGGCCTTTCTGTAAATGTAAACATTTTCTAAACAATAAAGTCTATTTAAAAATACACAATTGCCAAACAGTGTTTAGATTATGACTGCAGGGATGATTTATCATAGAAAATCTGTGAATGTAATTTTCCACATTAATAGATTAAAAGAGAAAAGTTATGATTATCTCAGTACTAACATATACTACAAAAAAAAAAAAATCCCAGCAAACTAGGAATAGAATGGAACTAGCTTAATTAGAAGAGTTTCTACCAGAAACCTTTTGAGGCCCAGTGCAAATGAAAATATAGGACCTGTTCAAAATCACTAAGAATTTCATGAAGGCGACTGTAGAGCTGGGGCCTTATGAACAAAAGGCAAGTGCATAGACTGCTGGCCTGTGAACAGCCCTACCTGTCTACAGCAAATTTCGCACTGAATAGTGGTCCAAGGAAAGCTACTACCAGAATAGGAAAAAGATGCCCACCGTCATTGCTTTGGTTCAAAGCCTCTATTAGAGTTCCCCATCAGTTAAATAAAACAAGAAAAACAAATAATAAAATGTATAGACTTATGAGGGAAGAACAAAGTTGTCACTTTCAGATGATATGCTTATCTACATACAATATCAACATCCAGTAGAACCTACAATCATTAAAACAAGAGTTTAAGATCACTGAATGCAAGAGCAATAAACAAAAGTCAATTGCGACATATGGCCTCCTCCACTGTCCTGCCCACCCATCCTTTGCAGAGTATTCAATAAACATCTATCACCAGGGCGCCTGGGCAGCTCAGTTGGTTAAGCACCCAACTTCGACTCAGTTCATGATCTCACGGTTTGTGGGTTCGAGCCCCATGTTGGGCTCTGTGCTGACAGCTAGCTCAGAGCCTGGAGCCTGCTTCGGATTCCGTATCTCCCTCTCTCTCTGACCCTCCCCTGCTCTCACTGTCTCTCTCTGTCTCTCAAAAATAAATAAAAAGCATTAAAAAAATTTTTTAATTAAAATATATCTCCTTAAAAAAAAGTCAATTGTATTACTATATACCAACAACAAATTATACAATTTATACAATAAATTTATGTGATTATAAATTGCAATTTAAGGGGCACCTGGGTGGCTCAGTCAGTTAAGCAACCGACTTTAGCTCAGGTCATGATCTCACACGTTTGGGAGTCTGAGACCCACATCAGGCTCTGTGCTGTCCACCCAGAGCCTGCTTCAGATTCTCTGTCCCTGTCTCTCTCTGCCCCTCCCCTGCTCATGCATGCTCGCTCTCTCTCGCTCTCTCTCTCTCTCAAAAACAAATAAACAGTAAAAAAATTGTAACTTAAAAAATGTACACTAATCATAAAATGTACAAGATATTAAGAGTAAAGTAACTCTGGGGCACCTGGATAGCTTAGTCATTAAGCCTCAGGTCTCTTAATTTGGGCTCAGCTCATGATCTCAAGATTCCTGAGTTCGAGCCCCGTGTCAACTCTGCACTGACAGTGCAGTCTGCTTAAGAGTCTCTCTCTCTCTCTCTCTCTCTCTCTCTCTCTCTCTCTCTCTCTCCACCCCTCCCCCACTTTTGCTTTTTCTCTCTCTCTCAAAATAAATAAATAAACTTAAAAAAAGGAAAGAGTAAAGTAAATCTAACAAAAAATCCATAGAGTAAAATTATAAACCTATATTGAAAGACATAAAAGTGGTTCTCACTGAAGGGGAACATTTATAATGTTCATGACTGTGACATGATATTACATGATATATGAACATAACAAAATAATAAAGTGAGACTCTGATGCCTCCTTCCCTGTTTAAGAAAAAGAATATTGCTGACACCTATTCCCCAGTCACAGCCCTCACTTCCCACAGCAGGTGACCACTATCCTGAATTTTGCATTAACCATTACTTTATTATCCTCAAGGCTTGCCCCCACTCCACATATCAGAAAATTATTTTATTTAAAAGATATCCTACACAAAGGCCAAATTTAGGAATAGACAAAATCAGAATCTCTAGTTGAGGAGGACAAAATTTAGACGTCAGGCAGCTGAGTCTCCACTTTGCCCCTTAAAAGTGGCCCCAGAGCACATATTTGAATACTAAAATTTCCGGAATCTAAAGGGCGATTACTCAGGCTAATTTGCATACCCACAATACACTGCAAACAGTATAATTGTTTACAAGTAAAAAGTAATTTATTTCTTATCCAACTTCTCTAAGTGTGAGCATATTTATTTTTATAATTCCTTGAATACACTTCTCCAGGCAGTAACTCTTGTGATAGATAGCCACCCTCAGTGTACTAGGAGTTTCATTTACCTGATACGTGAGTTAGGAGCATAGGAAATCATACTCTGGTTTCTCTTCAGATCGTATAAATCTTTCGCCTTTTACTAAAGATTTCCGTGGAGAGAAACAATTCTGAGTCTTAACCCAATTTTTTGAGGCCTTGTATTTAACAGGGCTATATGCTTTGTTTAACAAAAGAAAAAGCTTCTTTGGGGGAAAATAATTGTTCTTCTGTGGGTTTTTCTGAATGATGAGTGCCCAGCATAGGAGTGCCAAGGAGGTTTTTTTAGTGTGCACCATTTATTATGTATTGTGGTCTATGGGGTTGTGTTTCTGCAGCTTTGTTTTTTGCAGCTTAAGGAAAGCTTTACTACTTAGTATAGAGAGAATATAATGATGATGAGTGGTCTGCTCCTCTGATATGTTTTATGCTTTATGATTATACTCATGGTTCATGTATTTAAAAGTTGTGTTTCAGTGAAGGGAAGAACCAACTGAAGCAGATTATAAAATGGGAGAAGATATTTGCAAATGGTATATCTGATAAACAGTTGGTATCCAAGATCTATAAAGAATTTATCATAATCTCCAACAACCAAACAAAAGAGACAGAAGGCACATGGCTAACAGAAACATAAGAAGATGCTCAACATCACTCACCATCAGGGAAATACAAATCAAAACCACAATGAAATACTACCTCCCACCTTCAGAATGGCTAATTAAATTAATGACACAGGAAACAACAGATGTTGGGGAGAATTTGGAGAAAGGGGAACCCTCTTACACTGTTGGTAAGAATGCAAACTGGTGCAGGCACTCTGGTAAAACAGTATGGAGTTTCCTGTTAAAAGTAGTTAGAAATAGAACTGCCCTACAATCCAGCAATTGCACTACTACTAGGAATTTACCCAAAGGTTACAAAAATAGATTCAGAGGGGTACATGTGCCCCAATGTTTATAGCAGCATTATCAACAATAGCCAAACTATGGCAAGAGCCCAAATGTTCATCAACTGATGAATGGATAAAGAAGTGGTGTGTATATACAATGGAATATCACTCAGCCATTAAAAAGAATGAAATCTGCCATTTGCAACAAGTGGATGTAGCTAGTGTAGTATGTTAAGTGAAATCATTCATCCAACTTATGCACAGAGTGAATTTGCTCCTCCTCTGCCTTTTTGTTTTCTGTTCTGGCCCTGCAAGCATTGGATGATGACCACACCAGTGATGTGCTCTACTGTGAATCATTCTCTGATTCCAATGCTAGTCTCTTTCAGAGACATTCTCACAGACACACCCAGAAATAATGTTTACTAGCTATCTGGGCATCCCTTAGCCCACACATAAGCTGACACATAAAACTAACCATCACAGTCACCTTCACTTCTGAGTTCCAGCCTCATAACCACCTTGTATTGGAAGCCACTCTATGCTTTCCTGGCCATTCATGGACCCAGGGTATCTAGATTGCTCTTCTCCTGACCTTGTAGTCTCAGTTTCTCTCTCCTTGGACAATAACTCCTGCCCACTCTCTCTTAAGATATTTCCCTCCAAAGGCTAACAGCCAAGACTAAAAGATTCATTTAAACCCAGAGGAAACGGATGCTCAGAATGGTGCAGGTCACAAAGTTACAGGGGGTGGATCTGGGCTTACCATCCACACTGCCGTCCAGCCCCAAGAATTGTTCAAACTGCCTTAATATTTTGCTCTCAGATATCTCAAGATTTTGCCTTTGAGGTACTCTGTACTGGAATATGGAGCAGGAGGAGCTGATGGGAGTGGGAGCTATGAATGAGCGAGGCTTTGACTTAACTGCAGAAGAGAAGGTACGAGATTTCCATCTCCTCTCTCCTCTGAACCAAAAACAGTCCCTTGGTCAGGTGGAGAACCAAGCCCAGGACATTGCTGACTTTCTACCTCTGCACTATCCCATATGGTAGCCATTAGTCATGTTGGATAATTATATTTAATTAAAAGAAATAAATCTAAGATTCAGTTCCTCAGACTTACTAGTCACATTTCAAGAGTTTAGTAGTCACATGGGGGTAGTGGCTGACATTTTGCACAGCACAGAAAACAATCATTTCCATCATTGCTCCCCTAGGTCAAAACACTCCCAACATCCACACCTCAAGGCAGGAATCACTAACCCACCTCATTTCCAAAGGGAAGCTGGGCTGGGCTGGGGCTTAAAAGAGGTGGCCAGCGCCATGGAAGACCCCTTTCCTGCCTCCTTTCTGGTGATTGCCCTCCTCCCACCTCACAAAGTAAAGGTTTTGCTGTCATCTACCCTAAATGCTGCATTGCTGGAGGATGTAAAAACTTTTGGGGCTCCCAATAAATGTTAATTTCAAATATTTGCATCGATTTGGAGGAAGTAAATAAGTCTGGACAACGAATTCTTTTGTAAATTAAAAGATTTCCAAATCTTTTTTTTTTTCAACAAAATTTAAGAAGGACTTAATCTATTTGTCACTCAAAGTTCTGGTAGTGAGTGACACTGTTGAAAACCACTTCTGTCCAGTGATTTATGGGAACAAGTTTTCTTAGGTTATAGCTTTAAAAATGAAAAAAAAGTATTGAAACAAAACCATCTTTCACAGTACTAAATAACATGCATCCATTTAAGAAGTGTAGTTTTACAGTGCCTGGGTGGCTCATTCAGTTAAGCATCTGACTCTTGATCTCAGCTCAGGTTCTGATCTCAGGGTTGTGAGTTCAAGCCCCACATTGGGCTCTGCACTGGTGCCTACTTAAGAAAAAAAAGAAAGAAAGAAATGGAATTCCCATAAAATGATACCTTTATGTTTAATAATTATCAAAATTTGTAGTATATTTAAGTTGTATGAATCAAGTGTGTAGTATTAATAATTGTAATAATAAATTAATCCAGAAGAAAAGCATTAGTACATAGAATTTTAAGTTCAAATAATGTGGAAAATGTTTTAAATTTCAATGAATGCACTCATTTTGTCATAATGAAATACAATTGAGTAATCAATAAAACACTTTCAGGTATAAAAATATTTGTATTCTTGGTGAAATGGAAGGGGAAAACAAACTTGAGAAGAGAAAATAATTAATTTTTTAAATTATGATGGTAAGTATCAAATCTCTTGGGCATCTATTTTTCATCAATTGCATTTTACAGTGATATAACAGTTTAGAGCATCAATATTTACAATGCACAAAATATCCATTCTTTGCATCTATTTAAATGTATGCTATTAATAAGTTGTCAAAACTATACATATGATCTTTAAAAAAATTTTTTTTACATTTATTTATTTTAGAGAGACAAAGACAGAGCACAAGTGGCGGAGGGACGGAGAGAGAGGAAGACATAGAATCTGAAGCAGGCTCCAGGCTCTGAGCTGTCAGCACAGAGCCCAACCTGGGGCTCGAACTCACAAAAGTGAGATCATGACTTGAGCCGAAGTCAGATGCTTAACCGACTGAGCCACCCAGGCGCCCCAAAACTATACATATTATCTTAAAATGGGAATGAGGAATAGATATTTTCAAAATTCTTTTAGGAGCTGTAAGAAAAAAAGTTTGTACTCCACAGGGGGCCTTGTGGCAGGAACCGAGCACTATAGAGAAGCAGCGCCACCTTGTGGCTAGTTGAGAGGCTGCAGCAGAATGAGCAAAGAGTCCTAGAAAGAAGGTAAGTCTGGGGACAAGAGTTGGGACTCTAGAGGCTTTGTCCACCTCCGTATGAGAGTCTCTCTCCACTGCACTTGCAGCTATGGCCCCCGGGATCCAGCCACAACAAACACAACAAATAGGAACCAGAAGTCAGTCTATATGAACAGGTAAGAGGGGTGCCTGGGTGGCTCAGTGGTCTCAGTTTCAGCTCAGGTCAGGATCTCACCGTTTTGTGAGTTGGAGCCCCAGGTGGGATTTTGTGCTGACAGTGGAAAGCCTGCTTGGGATTCTCTCTCTCTCTCTCTCTCTCTCTCTCTCTCTCTCTCTCTCTCTCTGTCCCTCCCCTGCTCACGTTATCTCTGTCTCTCTCAAAATAAATAAACATAAAAAAAAAGAGAGAGAGAAAGAACAGGCAAGGATGATTTAACAATCTCGTTTTTATTTTATGTATATATATATTTTTAAGTCTATTTAATTTGAGAGAGAGTGCACAAGCAGGGTAGGGGCAAAGATAGAGGGAGAGAATCCCAAGCAGGCCCAAGCTCAGTGGAGGGGCCCCAAGATCATGACCTGAGCCAAAACATTTAACAAAATGAGCCACTCAGGTGTCCCTGATTTAACAATCTCTTAACGCAGATCTCCACTGAAAGAGATCAGAGAAAATTGTTTAATAAAAATCCCATGGATGCAGAAAAAGTATTTTTAAACTTTAATATTCATTATACATATATTCATAACATATATTAATCTTAACATAGTAGAAGTTGAAGGGAATCTTTTCAATCTAATGAAGAATATCAACCCAAAACACCACATGTAACCTAGTGTTATAAACTTTCCTTTTAGAATCAGAAAGAAGGTAAGAACAAATGGAAATTTCAATTGAAAAATTACAGTTAGGCTGTGGTTTAGTTCAGTTAAGCGTCTGTTGATTTCAGCTCAGGTCTTGATTTGACAGAGGTGAGATGGAGCCCAGTGGAGCACACTGAGCTAAGGATTGGGATTCTGTCCCTCCCTCTCTCTCTGTGCCCCCCTCACTTGCTCACGCTCTCTTTCTCAAAATAATAGGTTGGGGGCTGTGTGGCTCAGGTGGTTAAGTGTCCGGCTTCCACTCAGGTCATGATCTCATGGTTCAGGAGTTCCAGCCCCATGTGGGGCTCTGTGCTCACAGCTCAGAGCCTGGAGCCTGTTTGGATTCTGTGTCTCCCTCTCTCTCCGCCCTCCTCTGCTCATGATCTCTCCTCTGCTTGTGATCTCTCTCTGTCAAAAAGAAATAAACATTGAGAGAAAATTTAAAAATGTCTTTTCATTCTCTAAAAAAAAGAAATTCAATTAAAGGTTTTTATGTTCTGTATTTTTTTGTTTTTCAGGTTATATCTTGTGTTAAATAACAGTATAAATTGTTGCCAGGAATGGAAGGACCAGCCACATCATAAACATGACATTGTTCCAGTCCCTAAGACTCCACATTTGCAATCGGAGATGGGTTCACACTTTGGAATCTGAAGCCCCCTGGAAACTCCGTGACTCCCTATGGAGCCTGGAATGCTAAAGACAGAAGTGAACTCTGTGACTCTCTAACTGGTGAAAGCTGCCCAGGACCCTTCCAGAATGAAGCAGAGCAAAGTCCAGAAGATGAATGTCTCCTAAAACTTAGGAGCAGGTAAACCCTCTTCAAAGTATTCAGAATTGCTCCTTCCCTGTTCCATTAGTGCCTTAGCCCCTGACCAAGGCCTGTGAGGGTAGCTATTATCTACCATCGGCTGGGAACTTTACATGTCCATGGATCTCTAACTTCCCATTACATTGTAAAATAGAGCAAGCCTGCAAAAAAGTATCAGGACAAACGTGTGCATAGATGAACCTCACAAACATGCTCTAAATGAAAGAAGCCAGTCGCAAGAGGCCACCGGTTGTCTGCTTCCATTTATGTGAAATACCCAGAAGAGGCACTTTAGAGATAGAAAGTAGATGAGTGATTGCCAGAGGCTGGGGAACAAGGTGGGGAGGGGTGAATACCTGCTAATGGGCAGAGTTTCTCTTTGAGGTGACATATTCTAAAATTAGATTTGTGTAGGGGCGCCTGGGTGGCTCAGTGGTTAAACTCCCAGCTTCGGCTCAGGTCATGATGTCCCGGTCTGTGAGTTTGAGCCCCTCATCGGTTCCGTGCTGACAGCTCAGAGCCGGAGACTGGATTCCGTATTTCTCTCTCTGCCCCTCCCCTGCTCACACTCTGTGTGTGTGTCTCTCTCTCAAAAATAAATAAACATTTAAAAAAATTAAGTAAAAAAACGAAAAAATTTACAGATAAAAACAAAATTACACTGTGGTCATGATTACACTACGTTGAATATATTAAGGGCCATTCAGTTATACACTTTAAATGGATGAATTGTATGACAAGTGAATTATAGCCAACAAAGCTGTTTTTAAAATGTATTAGACAAACTTAAATCAAATATGTTAAAAAAAATCAAATATATGTTAAATATGATTGACTTGTTAGCAAAAGAATCGGCAAAGTGGGGGTGGGGGAAGTGCCAATTTAAGAAGGTGTCAAAGTTGGGAAGGAAAATGTTTATATGAGCAGGTGGAACAAACAAAAAGCTGCAATTTCTTTTCTCAAGGTGGTTCAGTTCCCCTAAAGGTTAGGGAGACCCTTGCAGGCAGGTAGGATCCAACAACTGGGTGCCACAGAGAACAGCACATGGTAAAGTCATAGTGTAAGGGTAGGGGTGCCTGACTGGCTCAGTTCTGCCTCCTGATCTCTCAGTCTTGAGTTCAAGCCCTGTATTGCCCATAGAGAGGGGAGGGGAGGGGAGGGGAGAGGAAAGAAAAACCATAGAATAAGGAGACACAGGATCTGAAACTAGAATAAAAGATTTCATGTCCCAAAGTAGCATCAGGTGGGGTAGGAAACCTGAACCCAAGCACGTTAGGGCTCCAATTTTAAACAGTACACTGCCAGGAATTTTTCTCAAATGGTAAAAATACACAGTGTTCAAGAGTGTACACCCTGGGAGCGCCTGGGTGGCTCAGTCATTAAGCATCTGACTTTGGCTAAGTCATGGCCTCCTGGTTCCTGAGTTGGAGCCCCGCATGGGATATGCTTGAGCCCAGCGTTGGGATTCTCTCTCTCCCTCTAGTTCATTCACGCGCGCTCTCTCTCGCTCGCTCTCAAAACCAACCAGCCAAACAACAACAACAAAGACGTATACACCCTGGAGGTACACGGTTAAAACAAGGACAAACAAAACACCAGGCGCCTACGCAGCTTAAGAAAAAAAGAGTCACTTTTACAACTCTTGTGTGCCCCTCTCAGCTTCACCCCTCACTCCCCACGAAGGGAGGAACCACCATCCTGAATTTTGGGTCAATTACTTATTCTCTGATTCTCTCTCTTTCGACTTAATTGCAAAGTCTTTATTCAACAAATCAAAATCCGGTGTACAAGTATCTACACCAGACACCTGAGCCTGTTACCACGTCAGGGTTTAGATCCCAGTCAGCCAATGCTCTGCTCGCCCCCTAACGGTGACGCCGAAGTACCGCGTGAATACGAACCTATTTTCTGAACCAAAAAGCGCGGGGACTAATGATTTGCATACCCACAGTGCACTGCACACGGCACAAGTTTAAAACAACAAAATTTAAAAATTCTCCCACTTATATATCTTAAAGTTAAATCCTTGCACACATATTAATCTGGAAATTTTTATTCATGGACTGAATATTGTCGTTAGTTAGTAACTAT
>NC_043708.1:102678784-102684133 GCF_006229205.1 Suricata suricatta
TTATATTTTTCAATGGGGAGTACCTGTTCTTCAATGAAGTACCCACTGGCATGTGAAACTAATAGTATTGGGTAGCACAGGTCTTACAGTATTACACTAGATGAAGAGACTAATTTATAAATCTGTTCTCTCTTCATGGATGTTTGGTTTCTCTCCCTAGATTTGGTTATTTAGAATGATGTTACTCACAGTGACCATGTGCAAGACTTTCTTTTCCTGAAATGTGGAATGGAACCACTGGGTCCGGGCAAGTAAGTGTAACAATTTGTTCCCCAAGTCAATATACCCATTTACATTTCCACCAATGGCGTTTGTGTATTTCCCATAGCTTCTCATCCTTACTGGTCTCTGGTATGCTGACTTTAATTTTTGCCCATCTGGCAGTCATGAACTAATATCTGACAGTGGGTTTTTTTTGTTTGTTTCATATTGTATTTTGAGAGAGAGAGACTCAGCAGGGGAGAGGGCCAAAGGGAGAGAATCCCAAGCGGGGTCCACACTCAGTTCAGAGCTCAAGATAAGGTTGATCTCACTATCCTGGGATCGTGACCTGAGCCAAAATCAAGAATCTGTTGCTCAGCCTACTGAGTCAGGTGCTGCTGGCAGTGGTTTTAATGTACTTATCTCTAATTACTACTAAGGTTGAATATCTTTACAAAGATTGGTTGGTTTTTGTTTTCTTGTTTTTGCCATTGTGGTTTATCTTCAAATACATGTCTTTTGCCCATTCCCCCCCCCCACCTTAGATTGTGAATCTTTGTGTTAGTTCTCTTGGAAGTTTTTTTTTTTTTAACACAGCCTTTAGACTATAGAGTCTAAATAATAATTCTTTGTTGGTTAACCTCTTTCAGGTAATAGCTTCCCTTTCCATTCTGTTTATGTGTCTTGATAAACTTCTTAGTTTTAAGGTTGTCAGATTGATTTTTTTTCTTTATTCTGATTTGTGCTTTTTAAAAATGTTTTGTTTAGTAATTTACTATCTCAAATATTAAGGAAACTATCTTTTTTAAGTTGTGTCTTTCATATTTAAGTACTTGATTAATCTGGAACTGAATTTTTGACATAGTGTGAAGTGTGGATCAATTTTTATTCACCCCCCCCCCCGCCCTCCACCCACTGACAGTTGTCCCGCACTGTATTACTGATTGATGACTCCTTTCCCCACTGATCCTCTGTGACAACTTTGACATACATCAGCTCTCTTATATGCATGGGAATGTTTCTGCGCTCTTTTTTGTAAGCCAGTCTATTGGGGAATGATTGCATAGGAAAAGCTGTATGTAACTAACGCATACAACTTGATGGGTTTGAAGGTAAGTATACATTCGTGAAACCATCACCACAGTCAATACCATAAACATTGTTGGTTCTTTATTCTGTTACATGGGTCTAGTTTGTCTTTTCTTGAGCTAATATCATACGGGAGTAACTTGGCTATCCTTTGGTCTTTCAAAAATGTTTAAGGGGCCTGGGTGACTCAGCTGGTTGAGTGTTCCACTCTTGATTTCGGCTCAGGTCATGATCCTAGAGTTGTGGGATCAAATCTCTTGTCAGGCTCTGCACTGAGCATGGAGCCAACTTAGGATTCTGTCTCTCTGTGTATCTGTCTCTCTCTCCCCCTCTTCTCCTTCTCCCCCTCCTCTCTTCCCCCTCCCCCCCCACCCCTCTCCACGGCTCACACACTCCCTCTCACTCTCTTAAAAACTTTTTTTTTAGAGGCACCTGGGTGGCTTAGTTGGTTGGAGCATCCAACTTCAGCTCAGGGCATGATATCACAGTTTGTGGGTTCAAGCCCCACGTTGGACTCTGTGCTAACAGCTCAGAGCCTGGAGCTGCTTCAGATTCTGTCTCTCTCTCTCTGCCTCTGCCCCTCGCCTGCTCACACTGTCTCTCTCACTCAAAAATAAATAAACATTTAAAAAATTAAAAAAAATTTTTAATTAAAAAAACTTTTTAATGTTTACTTATTTTTGAGATAGAAAAAGACGGGGGGTGGGGGCAGAAAGAGAGAGGGAGACACAGAATTGGAAGCAGGCTCCAGGCTCTGAGCTGTCAGCACAGAGCCCAATGTGGGGCTTAAACTCACAAACTGTGAGATCAGGACCTGAGCTGAAGTCAGACACTTAACTGATTGAGTCACCCAGGTGCCCTCCATTTTTTTTAATGTTTAAAATTGATTTACTGATTTCCATGAAAATTCCTGTTGGGTCTGAATTCAATCTGTAAATTAGGGAGAATTGAATCTTCATCTTATAAATGGACATGATTTCTCTCTTCATATATTTAAGTTTTTTTTATCTTTTAATAAAATGTTAAAAATGTCTACTAGAGATTTTACATCCTTTGTTATTTATTTCTTTTTTTCCCCACACTTTGTTAATTTTTAAAGTTGCATTTCTTAACTGTACATTGCTCTTGTAGGTGCTTGTAGTTGACTCTTGGGGCACCTGGCTCGCTCACTCGGTAGAGAATGCAACTCTTGATTTCAGGGTCCTGAGTTAAAGCCCCATGTGTGGGTAGAAGTCTACTTAAAAAACTGTAGTTGACTCTTGTATAGGATCTTATATCTGGCAATCTTGCTTGACTATTGCATTAACTCTAATAAGTTGTGTGTAGATTATTTTGAATTTTCTATTTACAAAATCATTACCTGAGTTCATTTCTTCCTTTCTACTACTTAGATATATTTTTTCTTTTTTAAAATGTTTCTTTATTTTTGAGAGACAGAGTCGGGGAAGGGCAGAGAGGGAGGGAAACACAGAATCTAAAGCAGGCTCCAGGCTCTGAGCAGTCAGCACAGAGTATGACACACAGGGGTCAAACTCAGGGAGCGTGAGATCATGACCCGAGCGGAAGTTGGACACTTAAGGGACTGAGGCACCCAGGAACCCCTAGATACATATTTTCTTATTGAGCAGCCAGCATATACAATGTTTATTATACAATGTTGAGTAGAAATGATAGTGAAACTTTTAAAAATATATATAGACACACACCTTTACATATATATAGTTATACTTTTTTTCTTTTCTTTTTTTTTTTTTTTTAAGAGAAAACAGGGGAGGGTCAGAGAGAGGGGGACAGAGGATCTGGTGCTGGGTCTGCACTGACAGGCTTATAACAGCAAGCACAATATGGGGCTTGAACTCATGAACTGCAAGATCATGACCTGAACCAAAGTTGGATGCTCAACCGAGACACCCAGGTGCCCTAAAAATGATAGTAGAACTTTTTTTTTTTTGAGAGAGCGAGCAAGTGAGCATGAGCTTGGAGAGGGACAGAGGGTGAGAGAGGGAATCCTAGGCAGGCTCCACCCTCAGCGCTAAGGCTGGCTTGGGACTCATCCCACAACCTTGGAATCCTGAACTGAGCTGAAATCAAGAGTCAGATGCTCAACTTAGCCACTCAGGTGCCTCTAATTTTTCTTTTAGATTTTTAATATGGTAAATGGCATTGAGCGATTTCCAAATGTTAAGCCAACCTTGCATTTCTAGAATAAATGTTAGTTTGGGCTGCTATGAAAATATCATAAACTGGGTGGCTTAAACAATAGAAATTTCTTTCTCACAGTTCTAAGGGGCTGGGAGTCTGAGATTAGGGTGCCAAATGATAGCTGCTGCCCTCTCCCCTCCGCTGCAGATAATTGGCTTGTTTGTATCTTCTTCACATGGTAGAAAAAAGAGGTAGCTAGTTCTCTGGCCTCTTATAAGGGCACTGATCCCATTTATGAGGGCTCCACCCCCAAGACCTAATTACCTCCTAGAGGCCCACCTCCCATAACATCACACTGGTTTAAGTTTCAACAAATGAATTTGCGAGGTAGGGGTGAGGGGTGGTGGTGGTGGTGAGGGGTGAGGACACAAGCACCCAATCCATTGAAAAACCCAACTAATCACATTGTGTTTTTAAGCATTGTTGGACTCAGTTTGCTGATGCTATGATTAGACTTTTATATTTAAATTCGCTAATGGGATTGGCCAGTAAAAATATTGTTGTGCCCTTGTTTTATTATCAAGGGTATAGAAATTCATAAACCGAGCTGGAAAGCATTCTCTCCTCGTCCCCCTGCCGCCCCCCCCCCTTACCCTCTGAAAGATTCTGTATCACTTTGGAATGATCTAGATGTTCCTTGAATGTGTGCCAGCAAAGCCATTGAGCCTTGGTGTTTTGCCAGTAATTCTTATCTTTTGTTATATGACATTCAGGTTTTCTATTTCTTCTTGAATTGTTTTTTTTTTAAGTTTTATAGATATGCAAGTTATATACATATCTAAGTTATTTGTAGGTTTTATGTTTATAATATGTACATTTTCTGCAGTTTTAAATTTTATTGACACACGGTCGTTCATACTATTGTCTGTTGTTCAGCCAGTTCCTGCAGCCAAAACTGTGGATGCTGCTCTGACCACACCATGTCACTGTGCAAACAGCACATCAGGGAGGCTAAGGATGGGACCCTCCAGTGAATGATGATACCGCACTTTGGGTCTTTAGTGGGTGAACGAATCCCTCCCTCGTGCTCGGCCTGCCCAGAGCTGAGAAAGCAGTCCAGCACTCACTTCTGTTTGCTCAGTGTCTGCATGAGCAGTGTTGGGGGGAGGGTCACTTCCAAGCCCAGAACCACTCCCCCAGCACTCCCTGGGATCCCACACTAGCAGGCACTGGCTGCCTCTCCTTTCAGAGGACCCCCTACAAGATCCCTTTACCATCCAGCCCCAGGAGGGTCTCCAGAACACGTAGCAATGCAAATTACACCCCCTTTCCAGAACATTTGGGTTGTTGTCTAGGGGGGGCCCATCCCTGTCAATAGAGCAGCCTCTTCGTTTCCTCAAGGGTGTATTACCTCCTGAGGTGTCACACAGGGGACTTTCTGATCCATTCTCTCTCTGTCTAATGTATTTATTCATCCATTTGTTATGAGATATTTATTTGGGGCATTTAAAAAAGTTTTTATTTAAATTCCATTTGGTTAACACATAGTGTCAGATTAGTTTCAGGTGTACAATATAGTGATACAGCACTTCCAGACATCACCCAATGCTCATCACAAGTGCCCTCCTTAATCCCCAGTCACCTGTTTAACCCCGCCCCCATCTCCCTTCTGTAACCATCAGTTCTCTATAATTTCTGTTTCTTTAAAAAAAAAAAATTTTTTTTTACTGTTTTTATTTATTTTTAGAGGGACAACGTGAGCAGGGGAGGGTCAGAGAGAGAGAGAGACACAGAATCTGAAAACAGGCTCCAGGCTCTGAGCTGTCAGCACAGAACCTGATGCAGGGCTCGAGACCACGAACCGTGAGATCATGACCTGAGCTGAAGCCGGACGCTTAACCGACTGAGCCACCCAGG
>NC_043708.1:102684233-102731751 GCF_006229205.1 Suricata suricatta
TTTTTTTTACTGTTTTTATTTATTTTTAGAGGGACAACGTGAGCAGGGGAGGGTCAGAGAGAGAGAGAGACACAGAATCTGAAAACAGGCTCCAGGCTCTGAGCTGTCAGCACAGAACCTGATGCAGGGCTCGAGACCACGAACCGTGAGATCATGACCTGAGCTGAAGCCGGACGCTTAACCGACTGAGCCACCCAGGCGCCCCAAGTTTCTGTTTCTTGTTGGGATGAGCAATGGGTGTTGTATGGAAACCAATTTGACAATAACTTATATTTAAAAAAAAGAGTCCGGGGGTGCCTGGGTAGCTCAGTGGGTTGAGCGGCCCGCTTGGGCTCAGGTCATGATCTCATGGTTCTGTGGGTTCAAGCCCCACATCAGGCTCTGTGCTGACAGCTAGCTCAGAGCCTGGAGCCTGCTTCAGATTCTGTGTCTCCCTCTCTACCCTCCCCTGCTCTCACTGTCTCACTCTGTCTCTCAAAAATAAATAAAAAACATTAAAAAAAATTTTTTAAATAAAGAGTCCATTTCTTGGTTTGCCTCTCTCTTGTTTTTTCCCTTGCTTATTTGTTTTGTTCCTTAAATTTCACATATGAGTGAAATCATCTGGTATTTGTCTTTCTCTGACTTATTTTGGTTAGCATAATACTCTAGTTCCATCCATGTCATTGCAAATGGCAAGATTTCATTCTTTTTTATGGCTGAAAAATATTCCATTGTGTATGTATATCACATCTTCTTTTTCAGTCCAGTGGCTACTTGGTCTTTTTCCATAATTTGGCTATTGTAAATAAGGCTGCCATAAACATCAGCAGGCGTGTATCCCTTTGAATTAGTATTTTTGTATTCTTTGGGTAAATACCTAGTAATGTGATTGCTGGATCATAGGGTAGTTCTATTTTTAACATTTTAAGGAAACTCCATACTGTTTTTCTGAGCAGCTGCACCAGTTTGCATTCCTGCCAACAGCGAACAAGGGTTCCCCTTTCAATCCACATTCTTGCCAACAGCTATTTTTTTGTGTATGTTCTTGATTTTAGTCATTCTTCCAGGTGCGAGGTGATAGCTCACTGTACTTTTGATTTGCATTTTCCTGATGATGACTGATGTTGAGCATCTTTACCTGTGGTTGTTGGCCATCTATCTGGATGTCTTCTTTAGAGAAATGTCTGTTCATGTCTTCTGCCCATTTTTAATTGGATTATTTGATTTTTTGGGGTGTTCAGTTTTATAAATTCTTTATACATTTTGGATACTAATCCTTTATCAGATAAGTCCTTGGCAAATATATTCTCCCATCCCATAGGTTGCCTTTTAGTTTTGTTGCTTGTTCCCCTCACCTTGCAGCTTTTTATTTTGATGTAGCCCCAAGAGTTTATTTTAGCTATTGTTTCCCTTGCCTTAGGAGACCTATCTAGAAAAAAAGTTGCTATGGCTGAGGTCAGAGAAATTACTGCCTGTGCCTTTCTCTAGGACTTTTATGATTTCAGGTCTCACATTTCATCCATTTGGAATTTATTTTTGTGTCTGGTATAAGAAAGTGGTCCAGTTTCATTCTTTTATATGTTGCTGTCCAGTTTTCTCAACACCATGTGTCAAAGAGACAGTCTTTTTCCCATTAGATATTCTTTCCTATTTTGTCAAAGATTAATTGACCATAATATTGTGGGTTTATTTCTGGGTTTTCTATTCTGTTCTATTGATCTATGTGTCTGTTTTTTTTCTGTGTGCCAGTACCATACTATTCTGATTACTACAGCTTTGTGATATAACTTGAAGTGTGGAATTGTGATGCTTCAGCTTTGCTTTTCTTTTTCAAGTTTGCTTTGGCTATTTGGGGTCTTGTGGTTACATACAAATTTTAGGATTATTTGTTCTAGTTTTATAAAAAAATGCTGTTGATACTTTGATAGGGATTGCTTTAAATGTATAGACTGCTGTAGGTGATATCGACATTTAATAATATTTGTTCTTCTGGGGTGCCTGGGTGGCTCAGTTGGTTGAGTGTCCGACTTCAGCTCAGGTCATGATATCATGGCTCATAGGTTCGAGCCCCACATCAGACTCTGTGCTGACAGCTCAGAGCCTGGAGCCTGCTTCGGATTCTGTGTCTCCCTCTCCCTCTCCATCTGCCCTGCTCACTCTGTCTCAGTCTCTCAAAAATAAATAAACATTAAAATTTTTTTAAATAATATTTGTTCTTCTAATTCGTAAGCAGCATGGAATATCTCTCCATTTATTTGTGTCTTCAATTTCTTTCATCAGTGTTTTATAGTTTTCAAAGTATAGATCTTTCACCTCTTTGGTTAGGTTTTTTTCTACTTATTAGTTTTTCCCTCCCAGCTGGCACATTTATTAGCATTAAACACAAGACACTTCTCTTCCCTGACCCCAGGAAGCCATGCCCCCAAAGTGTCAGGCTGCTGAAGCAGGATCCCTCTGCCCCATTTCTGAAATAACTTCTTGGGCTTTGGCAGCTAGCTGCTGAATCTTCTGGCATGAAGCATGCTGGCACGCTTCCCCTGTAGAGCTGGCTAGATTTTCTCCATTTGGTTGGTGAGAAAGTCTATCTTTCTCTTGCAAAAGTCCTTGGAATCCTCAGCTGTCTTTTCTACATAGTAGTGTCTTCCCACATCAATGAGGTCCCTCCTAGGGACGTCCATAGGACTCATCAGTGGGACGAGTAATTCTGCCCTCTCATTGTTCTTGTTCAGCATGTTCAAGCAGTCTTCAGCTTCCACTTACTTGGTCTGTCCCACCTTGAGCTTGGCAGTGGACGTGGGTAAGAACTCCAACTCCAGTTGTTTTTTTTTTAATATGTAATTTTTTTAATGTTTATTTATTAGAGAGAGAGAGTGTGTGAGTAGAGGAGGGGCAGAGAGAGAGGGAGTGGAGAATCCCAAGCAGGCTCTGCACTGTCAAAGCAGAGCCCAATTCAGAGCTCAAACCCACGAACTGTGAGAACATGACCTGAGCTGAAATCAAGTCAGATGCTTAACCGACTGAGCCACCCAGGTGCCCCTTGGTCCAGCTGGTTCTTGAGCATTTCTAGCTGCAACAGGTTCACCTTGGTGATGTTAACTGTACCACGTTGTGAAGGAGGGCTAAATATCTTACTTTTCCTGCAGTTGTAAAATGGGATTGAGTACTTAATTTCTCTTTCTGCTGCTTCATTGTTGGTATATAGAAATTGGTGTATAGAAAGTCTACATTGATTTTGTATTCTACAACTTTACTGCATTTGTTTATCAGTTCTAGCAGTTTTTTGGTGGAGACCTTTGGGTTTTCTACATGTAGTATCATGTTATCCGCAAATACCTTGTGCATTTGGATGCCTTTTATTTCATTTTGTTGTGGCATTGCTGTGGCTGGGACTTCCAGTACTATGTTGAATAAAAGTGGTGAGAGTCCACATCCCTGTCTTATTCCTGACTATAGAGAAAAACTCTCAATTTTTCCCCATTTAGGATGATGTTAGCTACGAATTTTTTATAAATGGCTTTATTATTTTGGTGTATGTTCCCTCTAAACCTACTCTGTTGAGGGTTTTTACCATGAATAGTAGCAGGGGGAGGGACAGAGGGAGAGAGAGAATCTTAAGTAGACTCCACACTCAGCGCCAGGCCTAATGCAGGGCTCCATCCCACAACCTGGGGATATGACCTGAGCCAAAATTAAGAGTTGGACATCCACTCAACTGAGCCATCCATGCACCACTTGATCAGTGAGTTTTTTAACATATCGTTGGATTTAGTTTGCTAGTATTTTGCTGAGGATTTTTGCATCTATGTTCATCAGAGATATTGGCCTGTAGTTCTCTTTTTTTGGTGGTGTCTTTTTCTGGTTTTGGTATCAAGGCCTCATAGAAGAAATTTGGAAGCTTTCCTTCTTTTTCTATTTTTTGGAGTAGTTTGAGAGAATAGGTATTAACTCTTTAAATGTTTGGTAGAATTTGCCTGTGAAGCCAACTAGTCTTGGACTCCTCCCTCCCCCCCAGAGAAAGAGGAGGGGGGATGGACAAAGAGAGAAGGGGCAGAAGATCTAAAGCAGCCTCCAAACTGACAGCAGCTAAGCCTGATGGGGGGGCTCAAACTCACAAACTGCAAGATCACAACCTGAGGTGAAGTCAGATGCTCAACTGACTGAGCCACCCAGGTACCCCTGGAATTTTTTTTTTGTTTATTTACTTAAATAATCTCTTGACTCAGATCGAGTTATATGCTCTTCCACCTGAGCCATCCAGATGCCTCAAATTTGTTCTTAATTTTATTTATTTATTTAAAAAATATTGTATTTTTAAGTAATCTCTATATCCAACATGGAACTCAAACTTACAACCCCAAGATCAAGAATTTCATGCTCTACTGACTGAGCCAACCAGGTGCTCCATGGTCCTGGACTTTTGCTGGGAGGTTTTTTTTTTTTTCCATTACTGATTCAATCTCTTTGCTGATTATGGTCTGTTCAAATTTTCTGTTTTTCTCTGTTTTAGTTTTGGTAATTTATATGGTTTTAAGAATTCATCACTTTCCTCTAGGTTGTCCACTTCGTTGACATATAGTTTTTCATAATAATCTCTTTTAATTGTTTATATTTCTGTGGTGCTGGTTGCTCTTTTTCCTCTCATTAGTGATTTATTTGGGTCCTTTCTCTTTTTGATAAATCTGACATGTTTATGAATTTTATTAACTTTTCCAAAAAACCAGCTTCTGGTTTCATTGATCCGTTTGTTTATTTGTTTATTTATTTTAATGTTTATTTTTGAGATAGAGAAAGATCACGGGAAGTGCAGAGAGGGAGGGAGACAGATGATCTGAAGCAGGCTCTGTGCTGACAACAGTGAGCCTGATGCAGGGCTTGAACTCACCATGAAATTGTGACCAGAGCCAAAGTTGGAGGCCACCCAGGCACCCCTATTTATTTATTTTTTATGTAACCTCTGTGCCCAACATGGGGCTCAAACCTGTGACCCCAAGATCAAGAGTGACATGGTCTACCAACTGAGCCAGCCAAGGCTCCCCTGTTCTAATGTTTTTCTGGTTTCTATATCATTTATTTCTGCTCTAATCATTTTTTTTAGATTAAAAAAATTATTTACTTTTTGAGAGAGAGAGAATCCCAAGCAGGCTGAGGCTCATTATCATGAACTGTGAGATCATGACTTAAGCTAAAATCAAGAGTCAGATACTTAACCAACTGAGCCACCTTCACACCCGTTCTGCTCTAATCTTTATTTCCCTCCTTCTGTTGGCATTAGGCTTTGTTTTTTTCCCACCTACTGTAGGCATAAGGTTAGGCTGTTTACTTGAGATTTTTCTTGCTTCTTGAGATAGGCCTGTACTACATACACTTCCCTCTTAGAACCACTTTTGCTGCATACCAAAGGTTTTGGCTTGTTGTATTTTCATTTGTTTCCATGTTTGTTTTTTTCTTCTTTTAGTTCCTGGTTGACTCACTCATTGAGTAGCATATTACTTAACCTCTATATATTTGTGGTCTTTCCAGATTTTTTTCTTGTGATTGACTTCTAGTTTCATAGTGTTGTGGTCACGAAAGGTGCATGGTATGGCTTTGGTTTTCTTGAATTCATTGAGGCCTGTTTTATGATCTAATGTGTGATCTATTCTGGAGAATGTTCCATGTGTGCTTGAAAAGAATATGTGTTCTGCTGTTGTAGGATGGAATGTTCTGAGTATGTCTGTTAAATCTGTCTGGTCCAATATGTCATCCAAAGCCCTCATTCCCTTGTTGACTTTCTGTTTAGATGATCTGTTTTTCGATGTAAGTGGCATGTTAAAGTTCCCTTTGTTGTATTATTATCAATTAGTTCCTTTATGTTTGCTATTATTTTATATATTTGAGTGCTCTAATGTTGGGTCCATAAATATTTACAGTTGTTATATAGTCTTGTCGGATTGTCCCCTTTATTATTATGTAGTGTCCTTTTTTATCTCTTATTATAGTCTTTGTTTTAAAGTCTATTTTGTCTGATATATGGGGTGCCTGGGTGGCTCAGTCAGCGAGGCATCTGACTTTTGATACCGGCTTGGATCATCATCTCACAGTCCATGAGATTGAGCCCTATTTCAGCTTTGTGCTGACAGCACAGAGCCTGTTTGAGATTCTCTCTCTCCTCTCTCTTTGCCTCTTCACCATCTCATGCTTTCTCTCTCTCTCTCTCTCAAAATAAATATTTAAAAAAATAAAGTCTGTTTTGTCCCCTGTGAGCATTGCTACTCTGGCTTTCTTTTGACATCCATTTGTGTGGCAGATGCTTCCGTATCCCCTTGCTTTCCTGCTTGTAAAATGAGACCTGTCACCACCTCTACCAGAACTAAGGCCCTGCAGAACTCTCAGGTTGGGAAAAGTGTGGACAGGGGTTTGTGCTGATCGAGGGAAGGGGCCCACGGTGCTGGCACTGGGGACAGTTCTACCAGAGCACAGGGGGGTGAGACGGTGTAAGCAAGGTAGGTAGCCAGTGTCCATGCTGCACTTCTTCCTGCTCTGTGTTTACGCTGAGGGGCAGGGGAGGAAAATGGCACTATTCCAGGTCCTTTGTTCCAGCTCTTTCTGTGAACATTGTCTCTCAGGGGCACACTCCAAAAAAGGCAAAAATCTCTTCCTTTGTGCCCCGGATGCTCTTCAGATCACTGTTTCCTCACTATCTGCCCCTGCGTTGTTTGCCTGCCTTCTCTCCAGGGCCAGCCTGCATAACTCTGCATTGCAGCCCGGCCCACCAATACTTCAAATTTCATAATTAAAGCTCCACTAGTTGCAATAATTCATGAAATTCAACCTCTTTTGCTTTCTAAGCCAATCGCTATGGGGAAATGCTCTCCATGTGTGTCCCTATGTGTGTTCTTTTCTTCAGCCGTTCTCCAAGACCGCATCTCCTGCCCCTCTATAGCACCTGTGATCCATTTCTCCTCTAAACCACATCTCCACACTTTCTACCTTCTTCAGTGTTGTCTCTACTCTCCTTTTAGTTGTGGAGTTTGTTTTGTCAATCTTCAGGTTGATTTCTGGGCTATTTAGGATGATTTGTTAGTTACCTAGCTGTGTTCATGGGACAAGGCAAGCCTAGGGTCCTCCTACTCTGCTGGCATCATCCCCCCTCTCTGACATTGTCTCTCTCTTTTTTTTTTTTTTTAAATGTTTTATTTATTTTTGATACAGAGGGAGAGCATGAGAGGGGGAGGGTCAGGGAGAGAGGGAGATACAGAATCCGAAACAGGCTTCAGGCTCTGAGCTAGCTGTCAGCACAGAGCCTGACGCAGGGCTCGAACCCTCGAATGTGAGATCTGACCTGAGCTGAAGTCGGAGGCTTAACCGACTGAGCCACTCAGGCGTCCCTCTGACATTGTCTCTTGATGAAGAGACCAGAAAGCACTCATGTTCAGTCTCCTAAGGCTCCTGTTACTCTGTCATCCTTCATTCATTCATTTCCACAAACATTTTCAAAACTTTTCTCAAAGACACAATTTAATATTTTTTTCTCATGAAACCCACATATTGAAAGTTTTGCCCCCTGCATTTATAAAGTAAAAAATTTTAATTTCCATTTATAATTAATCAAAAGCATATTTGACCACCAGCCAGAGTTCTGATCAGTATAAGAAGAATAGAGTGTGAGCCGTCCGGCAGGTCGGTCAACACAGGTCCTGAGGGAGGGAGTGAGAATTGGGGGGCAGGGGACACAGAGAATGGAGGCAAGACAAGTCTCTGATCAAGCCTCATTTATTGAGAGACCACGCACGTCTTATAAAGGGTAGAAGGCGGGCAGCTGACGTAAGTCAGTTGCTGAGAAACAAGGGCAAGGATAAGAGAGAAACTAAAAGCACAACACCTGGGAAACCAAGAAGAGGGCCCAGCCTACAGGCCCTGGGCTGGAAGTGATAATGCAGCTCTGCTGGGCTGGGAGTGATAATGCAGCTCTGCTGTGCGGGTGGCTGATCTTGCAGGTCGAGGCACGTGCCTTTTCTTCTGGCAGCTCCCCACAAGAGTGCTCTCCCAGAGAGTCTAACAGAGTCTAATGCCAGCTCAAGCTGGGGAGGACCATAGGGAAGGGCACAGCTATGGACATGTAACCGGGGCCCAAGGGTGCAAGAACACTTGGCTCTGGGGGTCCAAACAGACTAGGCTCAGCCACATGCTGCTGATAAAATACAGAGGCAGAAAGATGAGTGGAGGTAAAACAAGAAAAGAATTTATTTCAGTGAGGCCAACACAAGGAAGACAGTGGACTAGTGTCCTCAAGGTGCTTGTAGGTTTACATAAGGAAAATGTGGGACTAAGATTGGTAGGTACAGGTGGGCAGTACAGGTCAGGTCCATCATTGTTTTGGGGTCAGTCAAGAGTCAGGTGTCAGCAGTCCCTATTGCTTGAGGGGATAGTTTTAGTTCCCATTAAGGGATGCTTTGTCCACAGGGTCTTCTTCCTGAGTTAAGAGATAAGCTGGAAAGAATTTAATCAATTAGAAAGTTCAGACTGAGGTCAAAATGGACGTAGTTGAAGACCTCTTTCAGACACGTTGAAGCAGCTCCCAACTCCGAGACCACCTTCTCCTTGCTGTGTCCTCAGGGCCATCCCGGGAACCATTGACCTCTAATATGCACAGTATGGGACAGACAAAAATCCAGGAAGTACAGTTGTGGCAAGAGGGTGAAACTGGGTGGGGACATGTGGGCTCTTGTCCCAGCCCAGCCGTGTGACTTCCTCCAGGATCCTCTCCAGGACTTGATTTCCCCGTCTGTTTGGGGAGGATCTGAGTTAGATAATCTCCAGATTTCCCTCCAGGCTCTTACCTTTCATGATGCTAAACCCTGGACTCAGGAGTGTGGAGATGAGAGTGTGATGGAAACAGACAGCACTGGCTGTGATAGTAACAGCCCCTGCCTTGGCTACACAGCTGGTCCCACTGGCCCAGTCAGAGACAGGCCCGCTGTGGAGATAAAAGACCCTGAAGGGCCAAAGCAGGACTGTATGGTCATGCCAAGATGGCCAGGTTGGACATGCTGGTGCACGCTCATTCACATGCACACTTGTACTTACAGTGCATACTCATGCATATAAATACACACAAATGTGCATGTGCCCATTCTTCTATAAATGCATGCGCACACGGGCATGCACACATGTGCACGCACACACACACTCATCCCAAGTGCTGCATGCTACACAGCACCACCACGTTTGCAGACCTGCCCTCTTCTCTGCCCTAGCTCACCAGCCGCTATTTCTTGGGCTCTGTCTGTGAGGCTGGGTGTGGAGCATCCTGCCGGCCCGTGTGTCGGCCTC
Organism: Suricata suricatta; assembly: GCF_006229205.1. Taxonomy (NCBI): domain Eukaryota; kingdom Metazoa; phylum Chordata; class Mammalia; order Carnivora; family Herpestidae; genus Suricata; species Suricata suricatta. Next base: position 102,693,528 of record NC_043708.1, read on the forward strand.
TCTGGGTGGGGTTGAGCCCGCTGATCTGCAGCCTGCTTTTCAAGAGCAAAACTCAGGCACGGGATGCAGACTTTGCTCTGTAAATGTGCTGCTTTGGGTCTCCGCTGCTGGTCCCCATTTGCTAACATCTCAAGAATCTATATTTTCTTCAGCATCAGCCACAGGGTAATGAAGCCCAGAAAAAAAGGGGACTCTCATTGCTGACAGAAGGAGAGAGAGAAAATGGGAAGGGTGGAGCTACTGGACAGACAGCAAGCAGGTGATGGGAGCTGACTCCATACTGGCCCACCATTCACATCTGTATCCCCTCATTTACCCTGCACCCCCTGGGCTCAGGAGATGTTTCTTGAAAGGATAAATTGTTACCTAACTAGACGTGACACAAAGACACAAAGGAAGGAGGGAGGCTGGTAGGAGAGGGGAGATGAATAACCCTAAACCAGGGAGGACAGGCCTGGGGGGAGCTTTTCTTTTTACATGGTGATTAAAAAGGAGTTGGAATGACACTGTAGGGCCTGGTCAGAACATTAAATTGTGAACATGCCATTTCTTTTCCATCTGATTTTCTCTTGAGGTGAAATCTGTCCCTGTTATGCTGTGACCCTGGGTGATCTCTCTCAGCCTCAGTTTTCCCTTCTCTAAGCTGGGCCTTCCTTTCCCTCAAAGGGTCATCAAGAGTTTCAAGTGAAATAATGGAATAAGAATGGTGCTTTGGAAAACAAACACATGTGCCTCATCACAAGGATGACATGTCCACATTACAGTTGAAAGACAGGGGCGCCTGGTGGCTCACGAACCGTGAGATAGTGACCTGAGCCAAGATCAAGAGGAGGACACTCATCTGACTCAGCCACCCAGGCACCCCAAAAGTGTTTTATCTTCAGTTTAATTTTTAAATACTGTTTTATTTTTAATTTAAAAATTTCCCAAATGTGAAGTATCAGTATGCTTCTGTTTTAGCTTCATTACTTGTTTCCTTGTGATTTAATTTTTTTAAACCTTTAGTTAACGTTCTTGAATAGGTAATACATCCCCGGGGCACAAAATCTGCAAGATTCGGGTGATGCATGCTCCCTGAGGCCTGTGTGGCTTTGGGCAGAGGCAAAGGGCAGGGACTTGAGTGAGGATTTGGCTCAGAAACAGGCAGGTTTACTCCCGCTCTGGCTGCAGGGGTGCTGTCCAGCCTGGCCAAAGAGAACTGCAGAGTCAGAGGAGCTGGTAGACAGGGACCAGGGGAAAAAGAACAACACAGGAAAATAAGAAAAAGGTCAGGTCAAGTGTTAAAAAGAAGACAACAGGCCCATAATGGAGTCATTTATGTCAAGCCCCATGTTACCAAACCGAGACTTGACTTCTAATTTTGGCTCTCCTAGAAATGCAGTCTTGAACCGATCAATCAGAAATGACCAGATCAGCACCAGTGAGGTAATCTGCTTGATGGACCCCAGATATCTCCTAAAGGACAGGGACTTTGCCACAACCAATCCAAATTTTGGTAGTTTAACTTCTTTGTTCCCACTTTCTTCTCCCTATAAAAGTCCTTCATTTTGTACGGCTCCTCAGAGCTCCTTTCTGTGTGCTAGATTAGTTTCTGTTTGGTTCATAAATCACTGAAGAGAGTCCATAAGAGGGACACCTGGCTGGTTCAGTCAGTACAGCATACAGCTCTTGATTTGGGGGTAGTGAATTCAAGCCTCCTGTCAGTCATAGAGATTACTTAAGAAACAAGAACGGGAGGGAGAGAGAGAGGAAGAAAAGAAAACATTAAGAGCTTGAGAATGTTCTCAGTTATGGGTGCCAGGCTGGCTCAGTTGGAAGAGCATGTGACTCTTGATCTCGGGATCACGAGTTAGATCCCATCTTGGGTGTAGAGATTACTTAAAACAAAATAGAATGTGCTCAGTTGAATTTTGTTTTTTAACCATATGGTAATTCTAACCTGAAAACAAGAATATCTAGACATTAAATTATTTCTAAATCAGATAAAATCAATGGATGGGACTTGTTGGGATTGAACTAGGTGTTTACCAATGGGAAAAGCTCCTAGGATCTCTTTTCTTTTTAAATTGTGGTAATGTTGGTATATAATATTGTATGTTTCAGGTATACAACATTATAATTTTACTTTTTGATTGGTGGGAGGGAGAAAGAGGGAGAGGGAGAGAGAGAAAATCTTAAGCAGGCTCCAGTCCCAGTGTGGAGCCCAATGTGGAGCTTGATCTCACCACTGTGAGATCATGTCCTGAGCTGAACTCAAGAGTCAGACACTTAATCTACTGAGACACCCAGGTGCCCCTATAACTTGACATTTGTATGTGCTACAAAGTAATCACCACTAAAAGTCTACTTACCATTATCAGTATACTGTAATGCCCAAGATTTCAATATCACCCCCAAAAACCAGAGACCACCAGGGAGACCGAGTCATGCATGTAAAAGCAAAGGGCAGGTTTATTACAGCTTAGGCTCGCCGGGCCTAAGTTCGGTCTCACAGCCCTCACCAATGCAGTGGACCTGTGCTGAGAGCCCCGAACAAGGGCTGAGTAGGGTTTTTATGGGGCTTAGGAAGGGGGAGTTACAAGAACTTGTGACATCCAATCATTATTGTATAACAGCATTTGCAGTAACTCTAACCATACACGTTGTCCAGGGTGTTTGTTACTTTTGGCGGGATCCAATTACAACATTTAGAGTACCTTTAAAATCAACCAATTACAGGGCGAATTCAGGTGACTATCAGGTTAACTTTAACATTAGGTAACAGGGTCCTATCTAAAGTTTCTATCTGTAGACCTCACCTTTAGGAATGTGGGGAGAGGTAGCTGGCCTTTCCTGATTGGATACCGCAAGGTGGTCTTAGGTTCAGACTTTGTCCTTACACATACAATTGAGTCTTTTCATCCATTTTGCTCCCCGTACTCCCCCCTGCCCCTCCACCCCTTTCCCCTCTGGTAACAACCCATCTGTTCTCTGTACCTATGAGTTTCTGTTTGTTTGTTTTTAGATTTCACATATGAATGAAATTATACAGTTTGTCTTTGTCCATCTGACTTATTTCACTTAGAATAATACCTTTAAGGTCCATCCATGTTGTCACAAATGGCAAGATTGCATTCTTTTTTATAGCTGGTTAATATTCCATTGTATGTATGAATATATGTATATATACAGCACATCTTCTTTGTTCATCTGAAGATGGCCATTTAGGTTTCCCTTTTTTTGGTGTAAATAATGCTGCAGTGTACATGGGGCTCAGATAGTTTTTTGAGTTAGAGTTTTCATTTTCTTTGAATAAATACCCAGAAATAAGAAAGCTGGATCATATGGTAGTGCTAGTCCTGTTGTTTTGTTTTGTTTTTAAGGAGTCTCCACCCTGTTCTCCATAGTGGCTACATCAGTTCACATTCCCACCAACAGTGTATGAGGGTTCTGTTTCCTCTATATCCTCTTCCACACCAACTTGTTTCTTCTCTTCTTGATAACACCCATTCTAACCAGTGCGAGGTGATGTTTCTTAATGGTTTTGAATTCCCTGATAATTTCCCTAATAAATTAGTGATGTTGAGTACCTTTTGAGGTGCCTTTTGGCCATCTATATATCTTCTTTGGAGAAATGTCTATTCAGGTCTTTGCCCTTTTTTTTTATGTTTATTTATGAGAGAGCGAGAGAGCAAGCGCACGCACACATGAGCAAGGGAGGGGAGGGTGTTGCAGAGAGAGAGGGAGACAGAATCCAGAGCAGGCTCCAGGCTCCAGGCTGTCAACACAAAGTCTGAAGCTGGGCTTGAACCCACGAACCGTGAGATCATGACCTGAGCTGAAGTCAAACGCTTAACCAACTGAGCCACTCAGATGCCTCTCTTTTGTTTGTTTTTTTAAGTTAATTTATTTTTTGAGAGAAACAGAGACGAGTAAGTGGGGGAGGGGCAGAGAGAAGAGGGAGAAAGAGAGAATCCTAAGCAGGCTCTGTGTTTTTTGGTGCAGAACTTAATTCGGGGCTTGAACTCATGAACTGTGAGATCATGACCTGAGCCGAAACCAAGAGTCAGACATTTAACCCACTGAGCTACCCAGGCACCCCCCTCCTGACTTTTTTTTTAATTGGGTTACTTGTTTTTTTTATTCAGTTATGTGAGTTCTTTAAATATTTTAAATGTTATATGAGTTCTTGTCAGATAAGATTTGAAAAAAATCTTGTCCTATTCAGTATGTTGTCTTTTCATTGTGATGATGGTTTCTTTTGCTTTGTGGAAGCTTTTTATTTGATTTAGTCCCATTCTGGCTTTGTTTCCCTTGCCTTCGGAGTCAGATCCACAAAAAAAGTCACTAAAGCCAATGTCAAGGAGCTTACCACCTATGTTTTCTTTGAGGAATTTTATGGATTTAGGTCTTACATTCAAATCTTTAATCCATTTTGGGTCAATTATTGTCTATGTTCTAAAATAATGAACTTCTTTCATTCTTTTGCATGTGGCTGCTCAGTTTTCCCAACACACTTGTTGAGGAGACTGTCTTTTCTCCATTGTATGTTTTTGGCTTCTTTGTCATAAACTAATTGTCCATATATGTGTGGGTTTGATTATGGGCTCTCAATTCTGTTCCATGAATTCTCATGCTAAACCATACTGTTTGGGTTACTATAGCTCTAGAGTATAGTTTGAAATTAGGGAATATTATTTCCGAACCTCCAGCTTTGTTGTTCTTTCTCAAGATTGCTTCGGCCATTCAGGATCTTTTGTAGTTCCAGAAAAATTTTAGAATTATTAGTTCTGTGAAAAATTCCCTTGGAATTTTGACAGGGATTGCATTGAATCTGTAGGTTGCTTAGAGTAGTAGAGACATTTTAACAATATTCTTCTGACCCATGAACACAGAATATTTTTCCATTTATTTGTGTCTTCTTCAGTTTCTTTCATCGATGTCTTATAGTTTTCAGAGTACAGATCTTTGCTTAAATTTACTCCTAGATATTTTATTCTTTTTGATATAATTGTAAATGGGATTGTTTTCTTATTTTTCTAATTTCTCTTTTAATAATTCATTTTTACTGTATAGAAATGTCTCAATTTCTGCATTTTGATTTTGTATCCTCCAACCAAATTCATTATTTGTTCTTTTTTTAAATGTTTATTTGAGTGTGTGAGTGTGCATGTATGTCCGTGCGTGTGTGCATGCTCTCACACACACACACACACACACACACACACACACACACGCACACACACGCCTGTGGGGGAGGGGCAAAGAGAGAGGAAGAAAGAGCAAGTCCCAGGCAGGCTTGGCACTGTCAGCACAGAGCCCATTGCCAGGCTCGAGCTCACAAATTGTGGGATCATGACCTGAGCTGAAGTAAGATGCTTAACCGACTGAGCTCCTTGGGTGCCCCTGGATTCATTTATTCGTTCAAACAGTTTTTTAGTGGAGTCTTTTGGGGTTTCTATATATAATATTATGTCATCTACAAATAGTGACAGTTTTATTTCCTCTTTTCCAATTTGGATGCCTTTTATATATTTTTCTTGCCAAATTGCTATGACTAGGAGTTTTAATACTATATTGAATAAAAGAGGCAAAAGTGGGCATCCTTGTCTTGTTCCTGATCTTAGAGAAAAAGATTTCAGCTTTTCACCATTGAGTATGATGTTAGCTATTGGTTTGTCATATGTGGCCCTTATTATGTTTAGGTACATTCCTTCTATACCTGCTTTGTTGAGAGTTTTATTTATTTATTATTTTAATGTTTATTTTTTTGTGAGAGAGAAAGAGGGAGAGAGAGAGAAAATAAGCAGGGGAGGGGCAGAGAGAGGGAGAAAGAGAATCTGAAGCAGCCTCCGCACTATCAGCACAGAGCCTGACATGGGACTTGAACCCATGAACCATGAGATCATGACCTGAGCTGGAGTTGGTTGCTCAACCGAGCACCCAGGTGCCCCAAGAGTCTTTTATCATAAATGGATGTTGAATTTTGTCAAATGCTTTTCTTCTGCATCTGTTGAGATGACCCTATGATTTTTATCCTTCGTTTTGTCAAAGTCGTGGATCACACTGGTTGATTTAGAGAAGTTAAACCATCCTTGCACCAGGGTCCTCATAGCAGCCTTGGGAGAGAAGGAAGGAAAAACAGCCCTGGTCCTATCTTAGACTGCTGGTGGAGAGTCAGGATGCACAGTGTCTTGGGGTGCAGGGAATCATTGGGTGGGCTGGATGAGACTCACAATGCCCGTGCCCCAGACCCGACAAATCTTCTCATTTCTGCTGTACAGAAACACATGCTGCTGAGTGCAGGGAGACAGTGCAAGGATGTTCGTTGAAGACTGGAAACTGGAAACATTATTTAGCATGTCCATATATATAAGTCTGTATTACACTGAGAAAGGCCTAGAAGGATACCCAAAGCTAATAATGGTATTATCCCGAGGAGGGAACCGGGCTTGGAATGGTTGAGAGGTAACTTATACATTTTTTTTTTCTCTAAACAAGGAAAAGCTCAGGTTCTCATTTGAAAAGCTCTTTACATTTGTGTAGGGAGCTGCCAGAAGAAAAGGACACATGCCTTGACCTGCAAGATCAGCCACCTGCACAGCTGAGCTGCATTATCACCTTCAGCTGAGGCCTTCTTGTTTACCTCCCAAGGCTGCCTTGTTAGCCTCTCGGGGGTGTGCTGACGCTGCAGTCCCCGCCCTTGTTTCCTAGCAACTAACTCACGTCAACTGCCCGCCTTCTACCCTATACAAGACATTCGTGGTCTCTCAATAAAGAGAGTGGCTTGATTGGAAAGCTTGCCTTGCCTCCACTCTCTGTGTCTCCTGCCCTACCCTACTCTCACTCCCTCTCTCAGGAACCCGCGTCGACTGACCCAGCTAGATGGGACACATTTGAAAGAAAAGCCCTCATCCAGTAACAAATTGAAAAGCTAGTTAAGTCTTGACTTAAGTCTTGAATGTCTGACTCTTGATCTCAGCTCAGATCATGGTCTCACGGTTTGTGATATCAAGCCCCGTGTCCGGCTTTGTGATGACAGGATGGAGCCTGCTTAGGATTCTCTCTCTCCCTCTATCTCTGCCCCTCCCCTGCTCATGTGTGCATGTGCTCTCTCTCTCTCTCTGTCTGTCTCTCTCTCTCTCTCTCAAACTTTGAAAATAAACAAAGAATGCTTCTGTGTATTGCTTGTTTGACCTAAATTAATATACTTTGCTTATACTTGAAGGTGAATGAAGTTGATCCTGAAAGAGGAGGGATTTGGGCAAGAAGGAGAGAAAGCAAAGAGGTTTGGAGGCCAAGGAGGAGCCATGAGATGATAGGGAGAAAGATTGGTGAGGAGGATGTTTAGGACCGTGGTATGTGACCTGCAGTCTAATTCATCCTCTGCTACCTCTTCCAGGCTATTCAGCAAAGACTTAACTAGCTTTTCAATTTGTTACTGGATGGTGGGCTTTTCTTTCAAATGTAAAACTGAGGTCTCCCCCAAGGCAGACTGGTGTTATTTGAATTATAGCTTATTTGACAAATATTTATGGAGAACCTTCTGTGGTGGGCCCTGGACATCGGGGCAGCAGTAAGAGCTCCACGGTGACCTTTACTACCTTGAGATAAATCATACAATGAGGCAGAAGCAGAGGGTTGTGGAAGCAGAGGAGGGAGCAGGATTCTGAGACTTAGGAAGCCCTCATGGGGGTTCAGACCTGGGTGTTGAGCCTTGACATGAACACAAGAATGTTCAAGGGAGAACATTTGTCTCAGGAAAAAGCGTCCAGGGCTGTTTGGTGGACTTCCTCCCAAGGTTCTGGGTGGTTGTTTGGGGGCTGGAAGAGTCCCAGGGAGCATGCTCCTTTGTGGCCAAATGCTAAAGGTGCCCCCACGCTGAGAAGCCGCTAGAAGGCCAAGAACAAACATCAGTCTAGGTCCCTCACCACAAACAGTTGGCATCATGGGACTCCAGACGTGATGCCCTAAAATGAATACAGCATCTCATGCAAATTGCTTGTGGCAAAAATATTATCTGACTCTCTAGTCGGGAGGGAACATGAGACAAATCCACACCGTGGGTCACTCTGCAGGACAACTGACCTTGTCCCTTCAGAAATGTCAGTGTCAGGAAAGACAGAGAAGGCTGGGTCTGTTCTGGAACAACGCCAGTAAAGAGACATAACAGCCAAGAGACTGCATGAGCCTTGGTTGGATCCTAGATCTGGAGAAGACAGCAAGGTGGCTCCTGTTGGGATAATTGAGGACACTGGATAAAGGACTATACGATAGATAACAGCTTTGAATCTTCTTTCTTTTCTTTGTCTTTTAATGATGGCAATGAAAAGGATTTTAACACGATGTTGCTTCCCTGGGGTGGCAAGATGCAGGGCAATAGAACCCATTATTTTACAAGGAGAACAAACGTTTGGGTTCCCATCTTAGCCCTGTCATTGCCTGCCTGTGATAACTGGAACCAGCTGTGTTACCAACCCGAGCCTGTTTCAGTGACGGGAAGCAGGGATTAGATGGCGTCCACCTGGTGAGGCTGTTGAGGGCCAATCGAGTCACCCAGGAGAAGCCTCGGCCAGTGGGTTAACCCGTGTCAGCCACCTGGTCGCGCTGGAACCAGCCAGAGTTAGTCCCTCCAGGGGCTCCCTTCCCCCTGTGTGGGAGAAGCAGATGGGGTGTATGTGTACCCCTTTGTGTCCCTCTGCCACCGAGTCCACCCCCCCCCATTTCCCAGCCAGGCCCAGAATATGTGCTGTGCACCCAGCCAGAGTTTTCAACCGCAGGGTGCAGCCTGGAAACATGGTTTAGATCCCCTTTGTTGGTTTCCAGCAAATTAAAATTTATCTCTCAGGGAGGAAATGAGGGGGTTGAGGTTTTTTTCCTCTCCTTAATGGGTCCTGATGAAGGAAATGAATGCAGAGAAGGAATCAGAAATATGATCCGCCTCTTGCTGGCTTGGAAAGGTCTGGGGGCTCCCTGCACCCTCAGAGGGGGCAGCTGGGCACAGGGTGTTTTATTGTATAATTAACCTTGACCCTTCTGGGTTCAAAGAGAGAGGTTAGTTGGAAATAAATCAATAGTCTGGTCTGGTCACTTCAAAGGCTTCAGAACCCGCTGGAAAATTCCATATTGTTTCAGTGTGTAAATTGGAATAGGGTGTGCAATTCTTTTTGAAAGGCTGGGAGGGTTAGGCCTAAAATTGAAATTAATTGTGTATCCACTTCCTTCAATCAAGCAATCAGGAGGCTTTATTGTGTATCTTGTTGCAGGGGCGGGTGGGAAGGCCCCAGAGAAAACACTGAGTGACCTCTATGTGACCACTAGGCAGGGCTCTAGGACAAAAGGCATCTCTCCAAGCTGAGGAAGTACCTCCCCTCCCCAGCAGTGAGCAGTCTTTTATTGGGACATGTCTGGAATTCTTAGAACCACCAAACCATCACCATCCTAATGCATAACGTTTATTGAGTACTTACTATGGTCCAGGTGCCTGGGATTTTCTAGTTATTTTCTCATTTGATGTTCCCCACAGCCCAATTAGATTAAGTACCATTATTATCTCTGTCACGGATGAGAAAATGGAGCTTCAGAACCACTGTGAGATTTTCAAAGCCTTTTCAATGCCGTGGCTTAAGGAATGAAAATAAGAGCCCAGGAACCTGAGCGGCAGATCACCCAGAATCTCCAGTCTCTTTCCCAAAGTCTTTGGTAAACGCAGCCAGGGTTGGTTTCTCTTGACATCCTTCTTGGCTTCATCTCCAGTTCACCTCTCCCTCTCTCTCCTTTCTCCCCCCACTTCCTTTTTCCCTCCCTCCCTCTGTCTTTCCTGCTTTCTGGCTTTCTTTCCACATGCCTTTATTGAGTGTTTAGTGCTCCTCCATGTCAGCTCTCCCTGGATCACAAAGAGATCTAAGACACCATGCTCGTCCTTAGGAAATTCACTTCCTAAGTTCTCCAGGCAGGACTGACGGACATCTTGTGCATGTTTGCTGCAGAAGGAAGTAGCTCTGTATGAGAGGGCTAAGCAAGGTGCAGAGGAGGGGCAAAGGCAGAAGTGGTTCTACTGGAGCGGATCAGGGAAGATATCGGGAGGAGCAGTGTTTGAAAGGATCTCCGAAAAAGGGACCAGTGGCGTGGTCTCATTCCAGGGTGCGGAAACATCTTGCAGAAAGTCTTGGAGGCACCTTTGTGCATGGCATGTACTAGAGAGGCCGGGAGGAGCCCCACTTGAAGGACTGGAGTCAGTGATAGGAGCCAAGAATTGGTTCTGTTCTGAATAATAATAATAAATAATAATAATAATAATAATAATAATAATAATAATAATAATAGCAGCAAGCATGGTCCTGAGTGCCTTATATACCTTACTTGTTTACTGCTCACAACCTGTGAGGTGGGTGCTATCCTTATCCATAGTTTATAGGGGAGGAAATGGTACTGGATGTTAAGGGATGTTCACTGGGTCACAGAGCCGGACAGTGGCTGAGTGGGGATTACAAACCCAAGCCCGTGCTCTTAGCCACTGGATTACACTGCCTCTTGTGAGGCTCCCTCCAATGCCAGGTCAATGCTGTTGGACTGCTCTGGAAGCAATGGGAAGCTATGGAAGGTTCCTGGTCGAACCTGATGCCCAACTTTCTCAACCATCCTACTCTGGAGTCTGACATTCCTGGGTCTCTCCTTAATATTAAAAAAAAAAAAAAATCATCCTCTCAGCCCGTTTAGACCATTCCCTCTCCTCCCTGCCCCCAAGCTCCCCTGCCCCTTTCCCCTCAGTACACAGGTAACAAGTCAGCAAGTCAGCAGACAGGGAGGCCCATGTTCGGGCCCCAGCTCTACCGCCTCACTTCTCTGGGCCTCAGTTTCCACTTCTGTGAAATGAAAGGATGACAGCAAGTTCAGCCCCGCGCCCCCGTGAGGCTCTGAGAAGACTCAGATGAGATGATGGGGAGGCATCCCACAAAATGCCACAAGAAGTATTAACGGAGATATTATCATTATCATGAGGGCACTCAGGACTCCCCAGAGGCTCCGTGCCGCAGACCATGGCTTCCTGGCTGCTCAAGCGTCACGCTGTGTCCCTTTACACTTCTTTGCCTTTCCTCCTGCTGTGCCTTCAGCCTCAGAGCCCTTGCCTCCCTTACCGTTCCTCTCTGAAGCCTTCCTGAATCCTGGACTTCTGTGAAATTGTGTTTTCTTTTTAAGTAGTCTCTGCACCCACTGTGGGACTTGAACTCACGACTGCTAGATCAAGAAGAGTTGCATGCTCTTTCAACTGAGCCAGCCAGGGGCCCCTGAATTGCATTTTCTTATGTTCCACAGTTTGTTGCTGTTACATCCAAGTGTTTGGAAAGATTGTGATTATTTTTCTTCAAGCCTGTATAGTCAGTTCACTGAAGGCCTGGTCTCTTTCTCTCTTGTCTGGGGCTGAGCACACTGGAGCGCTCGCTTCTATCAGACCCAAGTCCCCATAATTGTAATCGCTGCTAATTCCACAGGGTGGCAGCAAACTCCTCCTATCTCAGCCCTTCTCCTGGGAGAGCAGAGCTTTCAGGCTGGGATGCTGTGTCCAGACTCCCTCCACCACACGCAGGCCAGGACAGGTGCACAGGACCCTTCAAACTTCCTCCCTTCTTCTTTTCAAAAAATGTATCTATTTTGAGAGAGAAAGAGAGGAAGAAATAGCACAAGCAGGGGAGAACAGAGAGAGAGAGAGAGAGAGAGAGAGAGAGAATCCCAAGCAGACTCCATGGAGTCAGAACTAACCCATCAAACTTAAACAGCAGGCTTGCTTTATTCTTTATCTCACTCTTCACCTTCCACTTTGGCTCTGCGTGTAACAATAGGATCATTTGAACACAACTGCACGCTTCCCTTATTACGAACTCATTGAGTCCTTTCAGCTACTTTTGTTTTAAATGACAGCTTTACTGGGCACCTGGGTGGCTGAGTTCAAGTCCCACATCAGGCTCTCTGATGTCAGCCCACTTCTGTTCCTGTCCCCGTCTCTCTCTCTACCTCCTCCACTCACGCTTGCTCGCTCGCTCTCTCCATCTCTCCCTCTCTCTCAAAAACAAGTAAACATTAAAAAACATGACAGCTTTATCAAAATGTAATATACCATACAACTTAACCATTACCTGGGCAACTTGGCAGTTCTTAATATACTTACAGCGTTGTGCAATCATTACCATAATCAATTCTAAAACATTTTCATCAGCCCAAAAAGAAACACTATGCCCCTTAGCAGTCACTCTTCATGTTCCCCTAACCCCTAGCCCTAGGCAACCACTTCTGTGTTCCCTGTCTCTATGGATTTGCCTACTCTGGACATTTCATACAAACATACACAATATATGGTCCTTTGTGACTGGCTTCTTTCACTTAGCATAATATTTTCAAGGTTCATCCATTTTACTGCTAAATAATAGCCTGTTGTATGAATATACCACATTTTGTTTATCCATTCATCAGATGGTGGACATTTAAGTTAATTCCACTTTTTATCATAGATTTTTTTTGAGAGAGAGCTAGCAGGGGGAGGGGCAGCAGGAAAGAGAGTCTTCAGCAGGTTCCATGCTGAGCACAGAGCCCAGCACGGACCTCAATCCCATGTCCCTGGGAACATGACCTGAGTTGAAACCAAGAGTTGAATGTTCATCTGACTGAGCCACCCAGGTGCCATATCATAGCTGTGAACATTGATGTACAAGTTTTTGTGTAAACTTGTGTATTTTCATTTTTCTGGAATATATACTTAGGATTGGAACTACTGAGTCATCTAATAACTCTATGTTCAGCCTTTTGAGGAATGGACAGATTGCTTTTCACAACAGCTGCACCATTTCACATTCCCCTGGCAGAGTAGGAGGGTTCTGATTGCTCCACATCCTTGACAAGACCATGACTTTTTAATTCTAGCTATACGAGTACGAACAAAGTGGTATCCCATTGTGGTTTTCCTGTTTATTTCATCACTGTGCTTATTGGCCATTTGTATACCTTCTTTGCAGAAATGCTTATCCAGATCCTTTGCCCATCTTATTCATTCATTCATTCATTATCTTTTTTTAAGATTTTAAGTAATCTTTAAAAAAAAATATTTCAAGTAATCTTTATACCCAATGTGGGGCTTGAACTCATAACCCCGAGATCAAGAGTCATATGTACTTCCCACTGAGCTCTCCAGGCACCCCACCTTTGCCTGTTTTTAAATTGAGTCACTTGTCTTTTTATTATTGAGTTGTTACTGAGTTATGAGTTCTTTACATATTCTAGATACAAATCCCATATCAGAGATAGGACTTGCAAATATTTTCTCCCATTCTGTGCTTGTCTTAGCATTTTCTTGGTGGTTTCATTTGAAACACAAACATTATTTTTATTTTGATGGTATTCACTTTATCTGTTTTTGCTTTTGTTGATTGTACCTTGGCATGATGTCAAAGAAGCTATCACCTAATTAATCCAAGGTTACAAGTATGTACATCTATGTTTTCTTCTGTGTTTTAGCTTTTACCTTTAGGGGTTTTGCTCCATTTTAATTGTTTTTTCATGGTGTGAGGAAGGGGTCCAAATTCATTCAATTGCATGAATATCCACTTGTCTGTTTGTTGAAAAGTCTCTTCTTCCCCCAAGAATGCTATTGACATCCTCGTCGAAAATCGCTTGACCATATATGTGAGGATTTATTTCTAGACTCATAATTCTATCCCATTGATCTGTATGTCTGTCCTTATGTCAGTATCCTACTGTCTTCATTATTGTAGCTTTGTCGTAAGTTTTGAAATCAGGAAGTGTGAGTCTTCCAACTTTGTTCCTTGTTCCCAAGATTGTTTTGCTATTCAAGGTCCATATGAATTTAGGCTTAGCTTATCAGTTTCTGTAAAGAAGCCAACTGAGTCAACAACCCTTTGAGGTAGGAGCATATTATCCCTATTTTCCAGATGAGAAAACTGAGGCCTAGAGAAGTTAAGTCATCTGCTTGTGGTTGCATGACTAGGAAATGGCTGAGCCCAGGGTTCAGACCACATCGGCCAGACTCCAGCTGGGCCAGAGCACCACCTCTGCTCCTGAAGATACCATGCTTCTCACCAGGAGACAGAGCTCATCATTCTCAGCAACAGAGCGCGAGCTCTAGGCTAGCTCCCAGCTAGCTAAAATCTGAGGGTATGTGGCCACCAGTTAAACTCCAGTTAAAGAAGATCCTCTCTAAGGTGACACCTGAGCAGAGCATGGAAGAGAAATCACTCCTCCTGGGACCCCAGTTTGTCCTGCCCGCCCCTCAGCCCCAATAACTAGGGGCTTAGTCACAGGAGGGATGACCCCAAGCTTCCAGGTGTAAAACTCCCCTGTTGCTCAAGGTGATACTGTGCTAGCCAGGGATTGGACCAAAGAGTTTTTTCCTTATCGCTTTATGACAGTGTCCGCAGCATTCCAGTTAGACGTCCTGTGCCTGCATACCTTCATTCAGCAGTGACTAAGTGGGCTCTGGGGACATGTAGTGGGGAGTCCAACTGTGAGGCAAGGAAATGAATGCAGGGACCTGAGCAGCACAGAACACCATTGGCGTTGAGGGGAGAAGGAGCCCCAGGCTGTGGGTGTTTTGGAGTGGTGGCCAGGGCCAGACCCTGCACTGTGGCAGGAGGCACATGGCACAGGGTGACATGAGTTGTCTCATGAGAGAGTCAGTGGTCCCTTGCGGCACTGTCATTCTAGGGGTCTGGCATCCCAGGCTGCTGGGGCTATCCGGCTTGCACCAGCCTCCCTGCTTACTGCCCGAGGAGAGGGAACAGCGGTGGAGAAGCGCCTTTCCAGGGGTCCACATGGGCTTAGTACCCTCCTCTCTTGGCTTCAGGACTGGATACCAGGGTCCATCCTCACTAATAATCAGGATGTGGCCCATAAACAGGGCTCTGTGTAGGCCTCAGGAGCAGCCCCAGCAGCAGCCCCTTCTTGCCATGTCCTCTGCGGGGGAGCTTTCCTGTTCGCCTAGCCTCCCAGCTCACACTTGTTCTCCACCCGTCCCCTAAAGTGGTCCTGTGAGAGTTCTAAAACATGTCCATAACTTTGACTCTACTACCTAAGTCCCTTCCCCTGGAACATGACTGGTTTAGTGACTTGCTTCTAATGAATAGAACACGGCAGAAGTGACACCACATGACATCTAGGGCTAGATTCAAAATGATGATGCACTTTCTGCCTGGCTCTCTCTGGTCCCTTGTCCTTGGATCCCAGCCACCATGCTGTGAGGAAGTCCAGGCCACATGAAGAGGCCACAGGGGGGTGTTGGGGCCGATGGCCAGGGGGCCTTCAGATGATTCCAGCCCAGGCTTCAAGCCGCCACTGCTGATGCCTGGTGTAAAGCAGACAACTGTCCCCGCGGAGCCCTGCCCAGAGTGCAAAGGTACGAACAAAATAAATGTTAGATTAAGCCACTAAATTGTGTAGTGGCTTGTTACAGAGCATTAGACAACTGGGGTAGGTTGCAAGCCCTAGCTGCTGCTGTTTTCTGCCCAAAGACAGAGAGAGAGAGAGAGAGAGAGAGAGAGAGAGAGAGAGAGAGAGAGTGAGAGTGTGTGTGTGTGTGTGTGTGTGTGTGTGTGTGTGCGCGTGCGTGTGCGTGCCTGAGGCTGTGGGACTATTTGAGATCAGGACCCAGATTCCAGCCAGGCCCCTCTGGCTTTGACACCTAGTTCTGTGAATCTTCCTAATTGGAACTCTGCTTCCTTTAACTTAGCCTGGTTTGCTTTGTTAGAACAGGCCCTGCCTATATTTGCATGTGATTTGTATATAATTTGCATACATCTACATGGGTTGTATTAGGTGGTTTCTAAATGTTTCTGGATGCCTCCCCGGGGAAGGCACTGGCATCTTGGACTCTTGGAAGGGACAGGGACACCGGAGGTTCACCTGGTCTACTCTCATCCCCTGCAGGATCTGCTTGAACAGATGACAACCCCACCATCTTCCCAGGCAGCCCCTGGATGGCTGGCGGTGTTCAAAAATTCCTGTGTTGCCAAGTTCTGTGTAAAGAAAGGTGAGGTATTATGTCTGTATTTGGGCTTAGCTCTTTTCTCTGGGAAAATCAGGGCAAATCAACCACTTCCCCGGGAGACTCAAAACAGGTGCTATGGCGGCCTCGGGCTTCTCTTTCTCCATTCAGCATCCGCTAACACCATCACCATTTCTGGCCTGACCATGGCCCAGAAGTGCCAGGCCAGGGGCTTTCAAATGAAATTTCATGAAAAGCCCAATATGTAATACAGATAAAAGTGGAGGTGCTCTGAGTGAGTGTTGACAGGGAGAATGGAATCCCCCCAACAGAGAATCCCCTCTCCCCGCAAGACCCCTAGCCACAGCTAGAGAAGCCCAGCTTGCAAACCACTATCCTGGTTTGCTCCTCCCAAAAGGTGCCTCTGGTTACAGAGCCCAGCCTTCAAGACCTGTAGAACTTCCCAGGATGAGCTTTGAAAGGATCTTGGAACACTGATCTTCTAAGGAGTTGCACTGTTGCCTTTTACTAGGCTTGAGGTCCTCTGAGACCTCCAGACTTTTGTCAGCACAACCACCTTTAAGCCAGTTCTGGACACCTGGCTTCAGGAGCCCGGACTGAGGAGTGGACAGAGAGTAATGGAGAGGGCTGGCCAGGAGTTCTGGCTGTGTGCCCTGGAAAGAGTCACTCAGCCAGATGCCGTTCCTCATCTTTTGGAGTGGAGACCAAAATGTCCTTCCAGGTAGACAGTGCATGAAAAGCACCTGGCTGGGTACCGGTGAGCTGTCACTACAGAACCAAGGGGCTGAGGAGCGGTGGTCAGGATACAGACTGTGGAACCAGGTGGCCTGGTCTGGATTCAAACTCTGATCCTGCCGTAACCAGCTGCGTGAGATTTTAGACCTTTCCTTCATTTCTCTTTCCCTTTCTCCACTTCATCATCTGTAAAGTGAGAGGACAACAGCTAGACTGTCTACTGCCCAGGAAGGGCACGAGGACCTAGGGAGGCTTCCAACGGGCGGAGAGGGCCCAGCGTGCCTGGTGTCTGTAAGTGGCACAGGGCGCTGCTGTTATCCTGGGCTCTGACTTGGGAGGGTGGGCCTGCCACCCCCCCCCCTGCCCTCCCCAGGACCTGACACAGCCACCACCACACTCAAGGTTCACTTTGGCAACAGGACTTTTATTCAGTCAGAATGCGTAGAGTGTGACAAGAAGTCAGGCCCACGGGCTCCCCATCCCACTCCTACCCCAGACTGCTCTTCTCGTGGGAGAGGGGGTTCCGGGACGAAGGGGGTGCAGAGAGGCCAATGCAGGGACAGAGTGGGAGTTTTGAGCGGCCTTTGGCACAGGCCCAGCGTGTGGGAGAAGCGGCGGGCTGCCCATTCCCCAGTCCACGTGGACATGTCTCCAGTCTTCTAGGAAAACACCACAAATTCTACCTTCTTCAGCTAGTTCACTAAACTTTAGGGTTATGGGGCAGTGACTTTATGTTCTAATCTCATACTTAAGGAATACACTTATCTTTTTTTTCCTTTAAAAAAAGTTTTCTATTTAAAAACATGAATTAACCAAAAATAGGTATTTGTTTCCTTGTTTTTTTTTCCCCCTAAGTATATTGAAAAACAACACAACAGAAAGGAAAAACAGGAAGTCACAAGAACATAAATCTTTAAACACACCTTGTATAAAAATATCTTCCAGCCACATCTACTGACAGGGTTGGGTCGCACAGGCCATGTCCCAGGGGACAGAGTGCTGGGCACCCGTGCGGGGGACTCTCCCCGCTGCTGCGCACACACCCGGTCACGTGCCCAGTTCGCTCCAGGGGCTCCGTGGCTCTGGGCAGGATGGGAGGCAGGCCGCAGGGCAACGCGCCCGGCTCCTCGGGCCCAGGCAGAGAGAGGGTCGCGGATCCCAGTCAAGGATCAGTGGGCTGAGCGGGTCATAACTGGAGTGGACAGACAAGGTAGAACACCGGCAGCATGCTGGAGGTGGCTGGTTTGGAGCAATTTATACTTCAAGGAACAAATTTTCCTCTCATTTTTGGCTTTTTTTTTTTCACATTTTCTTTGACCAATTCCATCTTTATCTCTGTAGTTCCTGAGAGGCCCGCCCTGGTGACTTAGCCTCTGGCCTCCTCGCAGGGGGAGCAATAGAAGGGCTGCGGGCAGGAGGCGGGTCCAGTGACACAACACAGGCCCAGAGAGCTAGCGAGCCTTGAGGTAGATGTTTTCTTTCACACCTGGAAATGGGGTAAGTGCTTTTTTTTTTCTTTTCTTTTCCTTTTTTTTTTTTTTTTTTTTAAACTCTTGACAATAATATGGGGAGGGAGAGGGGGTTGCCCCTAAAGGGGGTTGAGGTAGGAGTGCATTTGGGGCTCTGTTTGGGGACGGGGGCTGAGGCCACGGCCCAGCTCCCCCAAGAACATTCATTCCGGCTGAGGTAGGTGCTGAGAGCCAGACAGCAAAAATCCATCCTGAGAAAACAAGGTCAGTGGAGGGTGACAGTGTCAGGGGCCCAGCCACAGCAGGGGCATATTTTTGGAGTCTAATTCACCTTCCTCTCTCTTCTTTTTTTTTTTTTTTTTAAAGGAAAACATTAGTTCAGTTCCAAGTCATGTGAGTACGAGGCAGAGGTGAGGGACATTAGTCCAAGGGAGGGTCTCCTGAAGAAACCCCTCCAGGTTCGGGGGATGGGGAGGGGCGGTTCCTGCCGAGGCTACTTCAGTCTTGACAACCTGAGGCGCAGTCAGGATAGAATTGCTGGGAAGCCCCCCTCCGAGTCCCACATGACAGGAGAAATCTTGCCTTTGACCTGAGAATGGGGGGGTTGCCCCCTCCGGAGCCTGCCAGACACTGGCTACTGGCCTGAGCGAGCAGGCTGGGCAGCTGGTGTGGAGGAGGCCCGGGTAGCTGGTCCTTCACCGAGGAGGCCGGGGCCACCGTCCTGGGGAAGCAGGGCAGCTGAGGGGCCTGCGCTGGGGGCCTTGGCTTCTGACGTCAGTTCCTCCAGAAGGCTGAATCCCTCAAGTGGCAGCATGGAGAACTGGGTCTCCTGGCACAGGGCAGGGTCCCCAGGATCCTGCTGGGGAAAGGGCCAGTCACATCGGCCTCAGCATGAGGGCCAGAGCTTGTGATACCCAGCCAGAGGGTCAGGCCCTGGACCCAAGCCCACTTGGGACTTGGGGTTTCCAGGCCACCCTGCCTGATTCAGGCACCTTAAGTTTTGTGCCTGGAGCTTGGTGAAGGCCAACGATGGAGGTGAAGGGAGGGCAGGATTGGGAAGCGATCAGAGCCTGAAGCAGGGGGCACTCACCATGGGTCTGGGGTCGGGTCTGGGGTCCGGCCGCCCCGCTGCCCCAGCTGGAGGGAACAGCTGCTCCAGTTCTTTCATGTCCACACGCTTCTTGTCTCGGCCCCGCTCTCCCCGTCCCGCCCCATTCAGTGCCAAGACTCCAGGATCCCTTGGGCTCCGAGGGCCCTGAGGAGGGGAGAGCTGGTTTTCTACATCCTTACACAAGAGGACCCTAAGGGGGTGAGCCAAGAGTTGCGGGTGGGCGGGGGGGGGGGGGCGGAGGCAAAAAACAAGGAAGGACACAGTGAGCTCCCAACTCTGTTTTCCAGTATAACAATTCCTTCTCCAGGCCAGCCCCGCCCCTCCTGCCCAGGACCCACCTGCCCCTTTGGCCGAACAGCAGGAAGAGGACACAGAAGATGATGCAGGTGACCCCAATGTGGATGCCAATGACGATGCCTGTGGTGGACGTTTGGTTGGTGGGTTCCTCCTTCCGGCAGTCACATGGTGGGCTCAGGGCTAGGAGCAGGCGACGGTTGGGAGCCGTGGCTCTCCGGGCCCGAGGCACCTGGGACCCCTCACCTCCAGGGCTGCTCCTCCCTCCATGTCTCCACAGTCTTTGTCTATGGGGCCCCAGCCTACTTTTTCGGTTCTCTTTACTAGTTACTGAGTACTAACTTGGTGCCAGATACTGGGAATAACACTTTACAAGGACCATTTAATCCTCACCCTGGCTTTATAAAGTAGGTATCAGCCCTGTTTTATAGAGAACAAAACTGGGGCTCAGAGAGAATAAGTAACTTGCTCAGTGACACACAGCTAGTGTATCACACCATGAGCTTCACACTCTGATCCGAGCCTATGTTCTCAAGGGCCGCATGCGCTGTTACTGTCTCCTACCTTCCCTGTATCCCCGGCCCCCTCCTCCCTCAATATCTGGCCTCCCTTCCTGAGCACCCATCTGGAGCCCCACAGCCGATCCCCAACACCTACCTGTCCTCTCAGATGCTCCTCTCAGAGACACGAAGCGCACTGTGGCGTTGCCCTCCCCGTGCTGGTTGTAGGCCAGCAGCTTCACCTCGTACACCGCCGTGGGGTCTGAGGGCGAGGGAGTGCTGTGCTGAGTGACCCTCCCAGCCCCCACCCGCAGCTCTGTCGCACCCTGCACCGTGCCTCCCGGCACTGCCCCCCCCCGCCCCCCCACGTGGTCTGTGGGTGCCTCACCGAGCTGGCTGAGGTTGTAGGAGGAGACCGTTGCAGGCAGCAGGACGGGGCCGGTGAAGAAGGCCCTGCTTGTTGGGCGGTAAAACAGCTTGAAGCCTCCTTCGTGCTGGGCCAGCCGGGGCCAGGGCTCCCACAGCAGCTGCAGCGAGGAGCCCCCTAGGACCCGCACTGACAACGGGGGTGGGGCAGGTGCTTCGGGCAGAGGAGGCCAAGATGTGAGTGTGGGGGGGGGTGCCACTTTCCACCTGTGACCCTTACCCCCACGAGCCTGGCAGCTCTCTGGCCTCTGACCCATTCTGTACATAAGTTGGAAAAGGAGACTCCTTTCTCCAAGTAGCCCCAGCCCCCACTCAGCCTCAGGGCCAGGCGCCCGGTGTAGTGTGCAACCTGAACAGGAATGCATGGTGTTGTGCTCTAATACCCGGACTGCCTGGTCGTGTGCTCCACACCCAGACCTCACCTTCACCCAGGGTGCTGGCAAGCACGGGGGCAGAGGCTGAGCTGGCCCCCCTTGGCGTGTAGGCCTTTATGTAGAAGCTGTAGGCAGTGGAGGGTTCAAGGTCGCTCACCAGGTGCTGAAAGGTGTTCTTGCTGACTGCCTCCTGGTACTCCAGCTCTGGAGGGTCTGGGGAGGTGATGGGGAGGGGGCAACGTAAGGGGCACGAGGCAGTCCTGCCAGCACTGGTGAAATGAGGGCATCCAGTGTGCAGGGGGAACAGTGGAGGGAAGGTGTGGTGGGGACAGGACATGCAGGATTGAAAGGAATGAAAAACCAGGAATAGAATGGGGCTGCAGAGCCCTCACCCACCAGCAGCCTTCCTGATGTGCAGGACATAGCCGATAATCTCCTTGGTGTTGACCAGGGGCTCATTCCAGGACACACGGACCTCAGTGGAGGACACTGAGACAGCCTGCACATGGAGGGGGGGCCCGGGCAGCCCCTCAGCCCATAACACGGTCAGCCTGGCGCTGGCCTGCGAGGAGCCAGCACTGTTCTCGGCCACGCACTGGTAGATGGCCTCATCCTCGGGGCCGATTCCAGAAATTGTCAGGGTGCTGTGGGAGGAGGGAGAGCCTCAGTTCCCCTCCTCCCCCCAGAGTATCCCTAAAAGTTGGCCAAATTACCCCATTGGAGCAACAGAGGAACGGAGCCTCTCCAGAAGACAAAGGCCTTGTCTGAGATCTTGCAGCAAGCCCGTGGCAGACCAGGACTCAGTCCCCAGTCTCCGGCTCTAATTGAGTGCTCTTTCCTGCCATGAGGGGCACAGCCTGCCTGCTCAGGCCATTCTTCCAGGCCCCCTTTTCCCCCGCCTCCCCCATTCTCATCCCACCACATGTGACACACATGCCTGTTGTTATTCTTGAGCCTGACGTGGCCTCCTGGCCCCAGCACCTGTCCATTCTTCAACCATGTGACATGAGGGGGCGGCTCACCCTGGGCTTGGCAGGTGAACATGGCTGTGGTCCCAGCTGGCCTGGAGATGGACTGGGGGTGCTGGACAAACTCGGCTGGGGCTGGGGGCACAGAGACAGCTGTTAGTGAAGGGGTGGGCGTGGGAAGCACTCGTCCGCCCCCTTGGAGAGTCTTGCAGGTGGGGCCCGCCCTTCACCGCGGCCCAGGCTCCAGAAGATGACTGCGAGCCCCACTCCCTAGCCCCAGAGAGGCAGACCCAGGAGAGGACTCCATTTTAATGACTATTTAAAAGACTGACATTTGTATCCGAAAGCAATCAAGCTGAGCTCCCTGTTCAGGAAATTGTTAAATAAATAAATGTGCTAATAGGTTTGGCTGCACCTCGAAGGCTGTAATGACGGGGGAGATGGATGAGCCCTCCCGTACTGCTCCCCTCACCCCTACATTCAATTCCACCCTCCTCCAATCCCAGGCCTCCAGCTTCCATTAACACCCGAGAAATGAAATGCTCCATCACTTTCATTTGGACAGATTAACGGCACATGGAATGCTAAACAAACAGGCATTTAAGGTCCTCATCCCCCTATCTCCCACCCCCTCCCCAGCGCTCTGGGAGGGAGCCACCACTACAAGCCCCTGAGAATGGGATCCCAGCCCAGGTCCTGGGGACAGGGGAATGGACAGAAGGACCTGATCAGCCTCAGAGGCTAACACCCACCCCCTCCCTGCACCCCTTGCGCGTGGAGACCAGCTGTGTGTGTGCATGTGGCTGGAGCGTGAGTGTGAGAATGACAAACAGCTGAGAGCGTGCAAGCAGGTGTGAGCGTGCAGGTGCCACGTGTGTGAATGAAAACAGCACGTGGGAGGGGGACACGTGTGAAGAACACGGGGTTGGAGGAACCAGGAGAGACTATAAAATGGAGATGGGGGGAGGGATGGCAAGGACACCCAGAAGGACCCACGGGGCCAATAACCAAAAATGCCTTCCCATTCTTGTGAATGCGGGGAGGGGGGGCAGGCGCGCTGCCTTTTGGCCTGGTCTGGAGGCCTGGGGAGGGGGCGGGGCCACGGTTAAGGTTAGTACAGGGCCCTGAACTTGGACCAGGGATGCTGATGACAGGAGGAAGGCATGGGGCAGCAGGAGGGGGCTGTGGGGCCAGGGAGATCCGTACCTTGCACCACCAGCCGGCCCTGTGCTGTTCTCCTCACCCGGGTGCCTGGTCTGTTGGCTGCACAGACATAGACGCCAGAGTGCTGGACAGTCACATCTGAGATGATGAGATTGCCGGTGCCCAGCACCTGGATGCCTTCCACCCCAATGGGGCGGCCATCTGGGGAGAAGTGGGAGTGAGGAAGGGTCAGGGAGAGAAGTGTTGAAGAAGGGGAAGTGAGGAATGGTCCAGATTGTTGGACATTCAACCAGTCTTCTAGGGAACCCCCCCTCTTTTTTCTTTTTAATCTCTTATCTTTGAGTGGGGAGGGAAGGAAACAGAGGCTCCAAAGCAGGCTTGGTGCTGACGGCAGAGTCCGATACAGGGCTCGAACTCATGAATGTGAGATCATGACCAGAGCCTAAATCAGATACTTAACCAACTGAGCCACCCAGGTGCCCCCAAGGAACCTCAATCTTTGTGCCCCTGCCCAAGCATCAGGGTATTGTGGAAGAAGCAGGAGCAGCACTGAAAACTCCTGCCTAGCCACAGAGACCTGGGCCCTCATTCTAGCATTTTCACTGATTCACTGGTGACCCTCAAGTCCCTTCTCAGGAAAGTAGGGGGTTTGGATGAGATGGGTGGTTTTCCAGCCTGGTATGTCTCTCTTAAAAAAAAAAAAAATTCCATGCTCAAATTTTCATTTCACTCATGGACTGTCACATTGCCCTTTAATATAAAGGCTCTGAGAAGTCCTGCAGCAAAGGGACCTGGTTAAATCTGTTTCCCAAACTTGTGAGATGTTAGACCACCAAGCCATTATTTCCTCCCTGCAGCTCACACTTTGGGAAATGTTGGACCAGATGGTCCTTACAGTGCCTATGGGCTAATGGTGAGGCCACTCTTTCCAGCCTCTCCCAGGGACTGGGCCCTCCTCCCCCCCCTTCACCCCAGGATCAGATTAGCACAGTCAGAATGCAAGGAGACAGCTCCCCATTCAGTCTCTGAAGTGGTGAAATCTACTCCATTATCCTGCCTGCGCCCCCTCCTTCCCCGATCACTCAGCTGCTACAATGTGGCACAGTCTCCTTGTGAATGCGACCCCACCCCATCCCTTCCAGACTCTCCTTCCCCTGGTGACCTTTCCACTCAGACAATGTGGGCCCATCTGCACCCTTTCATTTCTCTCCTTCAGCTGCCTAGGGATTTAGGCTGGGGATTTAGGGGGCCAGGATAGAGCCTGGGGGGCCCAGAGACAGGGTGTGACAACTGGCTGAGACTTCGAGGGGTCTTGGAGTTGCACCACTGGGGAGTACGGCCGGGAAAGAGACGGCAGGAACACACAGGAGAGAACAGAACCTGGGGGAAGGAACATGCTGAGGGGTTCTGGAGAGCCTGATGCCGCTGAGGGAGAAGCCCGCACGCAGGAGCAGCGCAGGACTGCTGGGGACTGGAGGAGGTAACCCGGGGAGCTAAGCCATCCACGCAGGGGGAGGGAGAATGCGGTGGGCAGGCTGCCCTCCCCAGCCCTGCCAGCGAGAGGGAAGCTTCGTCCCTCTGGGAGGCCCCAGGCAGCACAGACCCCCATGGAGAACAAACAGGATTCAAAGTCGCCCCCTCCCCAGCTGGGTGATGAGGCAGCCCTCCCAGAGGGTGGGACAGGGGTGGGAGAGGCTGGGGCTGTAGGATGAGGCTCACCCAGGCGGCTCCAGGACACAATGGGACGTGGGTTGCCCGTGGCGACACACTCGAGCACTGCGGTCTGGTGCACGGTCAGGGTGAGGTTCTCAGGCCCCACGAGGATCATGGGCTCCTTGTAGGCCCCGGAGCCTGAGCCTGGGAAGAAAATGCTATGTTTCTTCACTTGGGCTGTGACCCTTCCCACGTCATCCCACCCACAACCCAGGACATGGGGAGCAGGCCACAAGATCCAGCCCAGAGACCAGGTCCTGTGGGCAGGGAGAAGATGCCAGGGGCCCCAGGGCATGGCACACAACCACCCCTCACCACTCAGCCTTGCCAGGCCCTCTGGCAATGGGAGAGCCCCAGGCTGAGCAGAGGATGGGCTTCCCCGGATAGAGCTGAGCTGGAGAGCAAGCCTCATTCCTTCTGAGCCCTCACCACAAGGAACAGAGCTTTGTGCTTAGAAGGTGCTCCACATACACTTGGCCGACAAGTCTCCAGGGGTCAGTTGAAGAGGGACTGATTGGAGAGTGAGGAGAAGGCAGGAGGCGATGAGGGGCAGAACGAAGCAGAGCAAGAGAGCCTCACCTGACACGGTCAGCCTGGCCCCATGGCTGACCCGGACACTGGCGAGGTTCGAGGCTACGCAGTGGAAGACACCGCTGTCCTCAGCCCGAAGTCCTGTGATCTGCAGGACCCCCTTGGGCAGCAGTGTGTACCTGTTGGAGGCAAGGGCACAGTCAACCACCCACACAACCAGGGACACCATTGGCCACATGGACACTAACATCACAGCCCAGTCCACAGGTGCTGTCCCGACATTACCATGGTCCCCACCATCATCGTCTCTCTCTTTCTCTCTCATACTCACACACTCACACACTCACACACACTCACACACACACACACACACACACACACACACACACACACACACGCGCGCGCGCGCGCACAGGCAGGGACTCTGGACGTACCACGATTCCAGCCCTAACAACAATCACACGCAGTCCTTACAAATAAATGCACCGAGCATCAAATCTGGGCCCTGCCAGCCACACAGATACCTAATCTCCACACAGCACCAGCCCCGAGGCTGCAGGAGGTCCCTCAGAGCCCAGACACGGGGCACCCCCCGCCCTGTCTTCCCTCCAGCTTTCGCTCGCGTGGCTCACCGCTCATTGTCCGTGTCAATGGGGACTCTGTTCTTCTCCCACGTGATGAAGGGTTTGGGCAGCCCGTGGATTTGGCACTGGAAGCGGGCCACACCACCCTCCTCTCCCACAGTGGCCTGGGGATGCACGTGGAAGTCGGACATGGCTGGGGAGACACAGGGATAGGTGAATGGAAGAGGCATTCAGCCGAGGCTCGAGGGGAAGGAGTGGTGGGGAGGGGGTCACAGTCTCCTGTCCTGGAACCCTGGAACTCACCCCCAGGGCCAGGGAGTTGTCCTGTGGAGCTGGTAGACACAAGGCAACAGCTTGTGGACACCTCATCACTCACCCGGCCTCCCACCGTGGGAAGCATCGCCCCCTAGGGGTGGCATGGGGCTGGGACACTCTGAGAAAGGTCTGGACAAATTCTTGGACGACAGACCTCAAACAAGGAGACCTAGGGCTGAGGATCCACAAAGGCGAGACAGAGAAAGCCCAGTTCCCAAGTCCCACTCCCCACTTTTTCAGCTGCTTCCGGATTTATTTTTATAAACCCGCTCTAAGATAGACAAGGCTGGAGGATTATGCTGCATGGTTTACAGACTGGGAACCTGAGGCCAGAGAAGGGAAGCGTTTAGTCCAGTGTCACCCAGCAGAAGCACCAGTCATTACACTTCGGTTTTATGACAGCACCCAGCAGCCTTTTATTGCCTTTCCTCACCACCCCCGTCCCCGTTCTTCTGCAGCCTCTCGATGCACCAGAGAGAGTGGTATATCCATCCGAGGTGACAAGCTTCACAGAAGACTGTCAGACCTACAATCTACATTTCAATGTGTCATAAATATTCAGGGCCCCCCCCCCTCCCCACCTTTTGGAGATCTGAACTGCTTGATCTCTGGTCTGCAGAGCCTGGGCAGAGGGGCTGTGGTGCACCCCTACACCCCGTTTTAGGCTAGTTAAGTGTCTCTACCCACCCTCATTCCCACCCATCCCCAACCCCACTCTGTAAACCCAGGGAAGGTCCCCCTCCCACGCAGGTTCCCAGCTTCAGCACCAGGACTGCTATTTCATTAAAATCCACTTTGCTTCAAGTGCGGGAAGGCGGCTCACCATCTGTCCAGGCAGGCAGCCCCTCCCCTCCGGCACTCCATCAACTGGGACAGTCGTCCCCTCCCAGGAGCCCTCCCCCCACAGCAGGTTGGGCGCCCGAGCTTGTCCTGGCTCCCTGGTGTGGGTGGGCACACCCCATCTCGGGCCCCCTCAATCCACCGGCTTGTTCAGGACTCCAGGGCAGCCCCAGAAGGCTGAGCCTTTGTGCCCTCCTTCCCAGAGTCTCTGGGGGCTGACTCTTTTGTGGCGCGGTCTCCATCTCATTTGCATGTGGTTCATTAAATATAAACATGCATAAAAATCCCCCACCCTGCCTCCTCCTTTTCCAGGGCCTCCTGGGAGTGCAGCTGATGGGTGTGAGCAGCTCCTCGCACATGTGTGCAGAGCTGTGTTCTCTGGGAGGATGTGGCTGTCTCCATGTATGTGGTCAGAGTGTCTATGGCTGGATGTGAATGAGGACTCGTAGCTCTCAGCTCCTGTGGCTACTCTGTGATTCTGGTACCGTGCAGATAATCACGTGTGTCCCCAGAAAGGTATAACTCTTAGGGTACCTCAGAGGCCTTCAGAGCAGGAGGTGGGGGCAAGTGTCCCAGCTGGTGTCCCCATCAGGCACTGTGAGAGGATCCCCAGAGGGTCAGCCTGCCCTCTCTCAGGCCAAAGGCTATGTTTGCCCAAGGACCCACAGGTCAGCCCAGGAGCTTGCAAGAGGGGGCCAAGGCACAGCTGGGTCCCCTCTACCGCCTACAGACCTCAACCTCCAGGAGAGCAGGGCTGGATGCAGGCCTAGCGAGTGGAGCGGGCACCAAGGCTCCTGGGTTTGCGGTCTGTGCACCCTGGGCTCTGCCCATTCCGGAGCTGGGGAGCTACCTGCCCCCTCCTCACTCCAGCTGGAGAAGAGCTGGCAGCCCCCCAGGGACCTGGGGCGGGGACTGATGGCTCTGCTGACTACAGATGCCTCCTCATTAAGGAGCCCAATCCTTTTGTGTTTCTAGCCCCCAGCCTGGGCTCCCAAAGGAACAGCGGGCCTGAGGAGAGTACAGGGAAGGACTGCTTCTTCTCGGGGCGCCAGAGATGGACAAAATCTGGCCTCTATCGTCTTGCCCCCTCCTCCTCTCAGAACTATACAAGGACAACAGAATGGGTTGAATGTGTGCCAGAGAGGAATGCTCAAGCAGGAAGCCGTCATAGGTAAGAAGGCAGGCCAACGCTCTTCACACAGTGGCCAACAGGACTCCTAAGGGTCCCCTGGGGCCCCGTGGATGCAGCTGCACCCCCTCTTCCCAGGGCACCACGTTTCCCTTCCACCAGACCAACACCTTGCTGAACCTGTCAGCTTTGCTTAATTGCAATTCTGGCAAGAATCTCATTTGAAGGGGATCTTTGCCTTTAAAAGCGCTTGAAAACCACTCACCTAAAAGCCAAAGCCTTCATTGTCTGAAGGGGGCACGGAGGTTGAGGCCTTGTGCCGCTGTCCCCCAGCTCTCGGGCAACTCTCCCGCTGTCCAAGGGCGGGTACACCCAGAGTCCAGAGTGGACTGCAGGTCAGACCAGCCTCTTCCCACTGGTTCGGAGTTGGCATCTCGTTGCAAGTTGACGCAGGGGTGCGGGGCAATGGGGGGGCGGTAAGGGTAAGAAGCCTCAGAGATGGTTCCTCAGTCCCATCCCTTGGAGCCCAGCTGGCTGCACAAGTGTGGTCCAGGAGAGGTGGGTATGAGAGGAGGGGGAGGTCCTCTTTACCTGAGGCTCCTTTTTTATTATTAGTATTTTTTTGTTTACTTATTGGTGGGGGACAGCAGGGAGGGGGCAGAGAGAGAAGAGAAAAATCCCAAGCAGGCTCAAAGCCTGACCAGAGCCTTGAACTCACAAACCATGAGATCATGACCTGAGTGGAAATCAAGAGTCAGCCGCTTAACAGATGGAATCACCCAGGCACCCCTACCTGAGGCTCCTTCTTGCCTCCCCTTCCTGGCACCCCTACCCAGCCCTTTGGTCTGGGAACAGGTACTCCTCAGGGCCCTTCCGGCGCTCACTCCCACTGCCTTCATAAATAGGCCCGTGTCCACACCCAGTCTTCCAGTCACTCCTAATTCACAAGCAACATTCTTTTCTTTAGGAAGTGGGAGATAGTTTTAAGGGGTCACTCAGGCCTCCTCCCGTCTCTCAGGATGGGACAGGTTTAGTTCGCAAGTTTGTTTTTGTCCCGCCTTCTGCTAGCAGGCCACGGAGCCAGAGGGAGGATGCCCTTCACCAGGTCTCTCTGGGCAACACGGGCATATGGGCCTGAGGGCTGGACCTGGGAGCACGTGGAGCCCTGAACAAGTCCTCCTGCGGGCCGCGGTGTGGCCAGGAGCGAAGACACAGGTTACCGTCGCAGCTGCCGCCGCTGTGTTTGGCCGGTGTGGGAAGTATTGTGTCCCTGGCTGCAGTACGTGAAGTGGTGCTGTAACTTGTGGCTGTTGATGCTTTTGGTTACAGAGGGACGGTTGTGGGTCCCTCGTTGTAGACCGGTCATGGGAGTGTGTAAAGGGCAGTGGTTGGGAGGCCAGAGACAGTGCCATGGAGGACAAAGGCCTGCTGGGGGACTTTGTGGAGAAAGCACCTTTGTCCCCAAGCAGTCTGGGAGGACTCTCCCAGGGCCTCCCTGTCCCTACCATGGGTACAGCCCGGCAGTGGGGTAAGATGGGCAGAGAGAGCCCAGCAGCCTACCAGGCTGGAAGGGCGCAGGAACAGGCAGGAAACAGCTCCTGGACACCCCCTATAAATCACCCGAGGGGAGGGGGATCTCCTGAGAGCCAGATCTAGAGCAGCTCAGGGAGGGGAGGGGGGAGGACTTTCCTCCGGGTCCGGGACCTCTGGCGAGGTCAGGCCTGGATCTGATTAGACAGGCTCCAGGGGGACGCAGAGTGCTGGGGAGGAAGCTGGCAGCAGCCCCCGAGCCCAGCCTCCCACTCTCTGACTACAGCCATGCTCCTGTCCCATGTGTGATGACAAAAAGATCAGCAGCACGTTAGGATAGAGAGTTTGAAACACAGCCTTTGCAGGAGCCGGGGGCACAGGGAATCTGAGGCACCAACTGCCCCCCGCTCACACAGCCATTCAGGAGGAACCACCACGAACCACAGACTCCTCCGAAGGCCAGCAATCGCCTCCTGTACCCCTTCCTGCCAAGAATCAGGGACGCCCCAGATGCCTAGCCCTTCCTCAGGCAGCTCAAGTGATTGTGAGGTCTTTCCTTATACTACACACCTGAGTCCCCTCTGCTTCTACCCACTGCCCCTGCGGTCCCCTCCAGAGTCACATTTTTCTAATGTAGTAGCCAGTTCTTAAGCACTGGAAATGTGGCCAGTCCAAACTGGAAGTGTAAACCACACATTGGGTTTCCAAGATTTAGTATAAAATATAAAAGACACTAAGCATTAGAGAAATGCAGATCAAAATTCTAATGAGATACTACTTCACACCCATTAGGATGGCTACTGTCAAAGCAAAATCAGAAACAAAACCAAAAAACCACAGATTACAAGTGTGGGGCACCTGGGTGGCTCAGTCGGTTAAGCATCTGACTTTGGCTCAGGTCATGATCTCGAGGTTCATAGATTCAAGCCCTACATCAGGCTCTGTGCCGACAGCTCAGAACCTCGAGCCTGCTTCCGATTCTGTGTCTCCCCCTCTCTCTGTCACTCCCCTGCTCATGCTCTGTTTCTGTCTCAATAATAAACCAATAAAAAACACACACAAAAAAAGATTACAAGTGTTGGCAAGCATATGGAGAAATCAGAACCGTGTGTACTATTGGTGGGAACGTAAAATGGCATAGTCATTACGGAAACGGTATGGTTGTTCTTCAAAAAAGAAATCGAATCACCATATAATCTAGCAATTCTACTTCCCAGTAGGTACCCCAAAGAATGAAAAGCAGGGTCTTGAAGAGGTATTTGTATACCAGCGTGCGCAGGAGTATTCAGAATAGGTCAAAGGCGGAAGCAGCCAAGTGTGCTCAGTGGAGGCATGGATGGATAAACAATACACAGGTGGACTGTTACTCAGCCTTAACAAGGAAGCGCCTTCTGACACAGGCTACAACATGGACAGACTTTGAGGACAGTATGCTAAGTGAAATAAGCCCAACACAAAAAGACAAATACTGTATGATTCCACGTAGATGAGGTGCTTAGAGTGGTCAAACTCAGAGAGACAGAGGTCGAGCAGTGGTTGCACAGGCCGGGGTAAGAGGGACGTGGGGAGCTGTGTAACAGAACTCGAGTTTCACTTCTGGAAGGTGAGTTCTGGAGATGGATGGGAGGGATGGTTTACACAATAATATGATGGAACTTCATGCTGCTGAACCGTACACTGACAAAAATGGCTAAGACCAACAATTTTATGTGTATTTTACCACAATTTAAAACTTATGGGGCCACCTGGGTGGCTCAGTTGGTTGAGCATATGACTTCAGCTCAGGTCATGAGTCTGCAGTTTGTGAGTTCAAGCCCCACATTGGGCTTGCTGCTGTTAGCACAATTTCCACTTCAAATCCTCTGTCCCCCTCTCTCTGCCCCTCCCCTACTTGTGCTCTCTCAAAAATAAGATAAAATTGGGGCGCCTGGGTGGCTCAGTCTATTAAGTGTCCGACTTCAGCTCAGGTCATGATCTCACAGTTCGTGAGTTTGAGCCCTGCATGGAGCCTGGAGCCGGCCTCAGATTCTGTGTCTCCCTCTCTGTGCCTCCCCTGCTCGTGCTCTGTCTCTCTCTCATGAAAATAAACAAACATAAAAAAAAAAAACATTAAAAAAAAGATGATAAAATACTAGAAACAAGCTTGGACAAATATTTGTAAGTGATAGGAATCATTAATAATGAAAATATTACAAGTACAAATAATATTTTGCATTTTAAAGACTTGGCTCAAAAAATGCAAAAGCCATATTAATAATTAAAAAATCATTAGTATATTGGGGCATCTGGCTGGCTCAGTCAGTGGAGCATGCAGTCAAGGTCATGAGTTCAAGCCTCACATTGAACGTAGAGATTACTTAAAATAAATATTAAAAAATAAAAATAATTATATGTTGGAATATTTTAGATATAGTAAGTAAAATAAAATGTATTAACATTAACTAGACCTGGGTGTTTTTTGTTTGTTTTTGGTAAATGTGACCCCCAGAAAATTTAAAATGACCTCTGTGGCTCACATCATACTCCCACCGGATGGGGCTGCTCTAGAAGACAAACAGTTTCGTTCTTCACACGGCAGCCCTTCAAATACTTGAGATCTGAGTTGTTCCCAGAGAAACATCTTCTGAGAGAAACCCTCAACTCCCTCAGTTATTTGTGATGTGAAACGATGTTCCGAGCCTTGAGCCTGGAGACCTGCCTTCAGCCAAGCTGGAGGTAGGCAGGCCTCCCTTACAGCGGGGCCTCCAGAAAGGTCCAGAGGTCCTTGGGGATGGTCTGAGCCTATGTCAGCAGAGGATGTGAGCAGATTTCAGCCATCAGCTGTAGTGAGTACCCCACCCCTGTGCTGTCCAGTACGGTAACCACTAGCCACATATAAATTAAATTTAAACAAGATTTAAAAATTCAGTTCCTCTGACTCACTAGCTTCCTTTCAAGTGCCCAACAGCCACAAGTGGCTCCTGGCTACATTAACGGGTCAGCACCAATAGAATATTTCCATATCACAGAAAATTCTTTCAGACACACTGGTCTAAATCCAAAAGAAGGCCTCAGATGCCCCGCCACCTTCTCTCTTGCTGCCCCAGCTGAGAGGCCCCCTTCCTCACCCCATTCCTCACTAGCCTAGCATTGCGCCTGCTGGGGCCTCCCCACAAGGGCCCTATTTCATCATACCCTAGGTCTCTCCCACTGCATTGCAGAGAAAGCCTCACACAGCAAGATTTTAGCTCCTAGTGAGGAAATAGTTGCCAAGAGCTTTTTGAGGTAGTGGGACAGTAAATGGTATGGGCTCTGGAATCCTACAGTACTAGGTTCAAAACAACACCACCACTCTTAGCTGTGTGGCCTTGGGCAACTTACTTGATCTCTCTGAACCTCTATGTTCTCACAAAACGTGTCACTAATGCAGCTGCACTAGGGGATTCAATGTGATATATTTGTAAAGTGATTAGCACATAGTTAGATCCTTGCTAGCTATTGCTGAGGGAAATAGTAGAATCTTGAGAGGGAATGGAGAGTTAGGGAAGAGCCTGGTGGGCACGGGGGAGAGGAAGAAGCGGTCTTCCCCAAGGGGGTGGCCATCTTCCCTCAGAGAGTTAGTGGTAAGACCTCAAGGCCTCCAGAGAAGTGAATAAGGACAGAATTTGCAAGGCCTAAGTGGCAAGGGGGCATCAGTGCCAGGGGAGGGGGGCAGCCAGATGCAATCCAAGCCCAGCTTCTTCTCACTTCTGCCTGGGGGTTCCACAGAGGCCCCAATAGCAAGCTGTCAGCTGGAAGGGGCCACTGGGTAATTGAGGCCTTGATTTCTCTAGTAAAATGTTTATGAAGCCCATAAACTCATGCCTTTATTGGCCAGGCTCATTCCGGGGGATGGATGTAGCTCTCTGAGGTGTAGTTAAAGCACCTGCTGAACTCGGGCACCCGAGGGCTACTCTGGCCTCCACCCAGACCCACCAGGCGGAGTGACCCCTGGAGGGCAAGGAGGCCAGCCAAGTCCCACCTCGAACACTCTTTAAACTTCTCAAAGCACTTATAAATGTCCTAGCTCTGAAGGTCTATGGGAAGGAGGGAGGAAT
Organism: Suricata suricatta; assembly: GCF_006229205.1. Lineage (NCBI taxonomy): Eukaryota > Metazoa > Chordata > Mammalia > Carnivora > Herpestidae > Suricata > Suricata suricatta. The sequence goes on from NC_043708.1 coordinate 102,727,275, forward strand.
CCCCAGCGGGGTCTTGGTCTTATCCTCGGGTTATGCGGCCCAGACTCACCTTCCTCAGCGCTCTGTCCCCGTCTCCTCACTATCTCAATCCCCACGCTGCCCCGGATTTGGCTCTGTTAGGGAAGAAGCCCCACATGGATTGGCCATTGTCACTTGGGGTGGGGGAAAGGATGAACTCAGAAAACCTGTATTTACTTCCCTGGGCCTCCAAAGCAAGTCTGAGAGTCGAATTAAGGTTTTGAATCCAAGGGGTATGTTTTGCGGGGGGGACTCTGTGGGGTTGGGTGTGGGTGGATGGTGTCTGCTTACAAACAGCCCCAGAGGACCATGAGGGCTCAAAGGCCCTACTCTGCTTCGCCAGGGGTGATTGATTCCTCTGGGCCTTTGCCTGGTGACCCTGCTCTGAGAAACCCCTGGGATCCTTTTGTCTGCCTCCTCGAAGCCTCAAGCCCCTAGCCCCCTGCCTCAGCCCCGAACCCCAGCCCCTCCCACCCCAACACCAGCTCACCACTCCCCCCAGCCCCAATTCTAACACAAAAGGCAACTTTGTCTTTCAAGTCAGCAGCCATAAATCCACATCTCTCCCCTCCCTCCTGGCAGCCACCTCTGACAAATGGGGGCCTGGATGGGGAGAGGTAGGGAGCAGTGGGAGGCCAGGCTCAGCTTGGGAAAGTCCCTGCATCCAGCTGTTGGCCGCTGTAGGACTGGCGGACATTGAACCTTTATGGCCTGATCTTTGATTCCAGTGGTCTGTAAGGCCCGAGGCCCAGCTGCAGGGAAGCAATCTGGGGCTTTCTGTACCTCTGGGCTGGGCTTTTATGACCCAAGAAGAATAAAACCTCTCAAAGCCCTACTTTTAATTATTCTGCCCATAATTTGGGGGCTCTAGTTCTTCCTCCAGATCAAGCCATAGGCTCCTCCTCTCTGTACCCTCCAGCCTTTGGGGGAGGGCATGAGGTGGGCCTGGGGGTGGGGGGGTATGTGCTGCAGGACAGGCAGTCCTGGTGGACAAGCCACTGGGGGTATGTGCCCCCTGCTTTCATTGGTGGCCCCTGATACATTCAGGGAAGGGGAAAGGGAGGGGAGTGTTGCCTACCCCTTGTGACCACCCTACTTTACCCCACAGCTAGGTTTTCAAAAGCGGTCCCATTTTCAAATATTTTGCCCTGTTTTCATCCCATATAGCAGGCAATGAGTCAGAGGACGTGTCCTGGTTTTGGTTTGGGGAAGAGAGTCATTTGTCGTGTTTACACAGCAGATCCACAGAATTGACTGTAAGCATTCATTCGACCGACGCTTATTGACTTCTAATGTGTCAGAGAGGAGGTTCTGGTACCCCATAAGCAAATGCCTTCCATCCCACAGGCCCTGTCCTTAGATGTCCCCACCCAAGCTCCTAAGAAATACCAGAAGAGGGAGAGCACAGGGCCAGGACCACAGGTACTGTCACAATTAACACGGTCCTGAAAACAGACCTGCAGAAGCCTCTGATGGTCAAAGGTTACATGTTAAATCAGCATAACCCCGAGAAGGGGGGATTGCTACTGGTTCCGGGGCTCAGAGAGGTTAAGTAACACAGCCAGTTAGTGATGTGAAAGCAGGCATTTGAACTCAGAGCGGCCTAACTCCACACCCAGGGCTCTTTCCCAGCATGAGAACTGGGGTGCGTGCAGAGCTGATGGTCCCTGCAGATATAGTCACAGAAAAGCAGAGACCCACAGCATCCTAGACCCTCACCAGCACCATGCCTACTCACCTTCAGAGACACCAGGCCACAGCAGGCTCCTTGCTAATGGAACCCCCCCCCCCGCCCCCAGGGCTTGGGGGCAGGTTTCACAGATGCAGACTAATGCAGACAAGCACCTTGATAAGGCAGGGTTATCACCCCACTAACGGCCACAGAGCCCACACGCTTCCCAAGTTCTAGGAACACAGGTAAGGAAACAGCCCAAATGCCTGTCCCAGGATAGCTCTTCCCTGAGCATTTCCAAACCAGCAATCCAGGACACGGAGCTGCAGGGCGTTGAGAGGGTTGGGCCTTCTAAGATAGAGAAGTAATTTATATTCCTGATTTGGGGAGGGAGGGCAAGGTACTGTGAAATACAAGGCTTCCGTGGGGCAAATGGGGGCGGAGGCGGGGGAGGAAGTGCCAAAGGGAGGGGTAGTTTCGAGACGGACTCGGTCCTATCATAACTGGATATATGGTCTTGTTAAAACCAAAGCCCCTCTCTAGGCCTCTGTTTCCTCTTCTGTAAAATTAGGGAGTTGTGTTGGACAATTTATAAAGTCTCATCCAGCTTCAGCCTTCGAGGCACATTTGCTTCCAAGCACCAGCCAGGAGTATAGGGTCAGGGGCTAGGAGCCAACTGGGGAATGCCTCTCTGCCTTGCACTTGAGAATGTCCAGGCCCAGCAGAGCCCCTCTCCACAGACTGCACGTCTCTGCCCGTGTCAGGGTCACCAATCTTCCTTATGTAAACCTGCCCAGGCCCACATCATCCTTAACTTCCCGTCGTTCTGGTCAAGACACCGGATCTCTCTCACCTCCCGGAAGGGCGTCTGGTTAGGCGGCCCAGGCTGGAGCTATTAAGTAAATTGCTTTCACATGACCATGAGGACAACTCAACAAAAACAGATACTTCCCCTAAATATCCAGAGCCATATATTAGGTTTTGTAGGGACTAATACGGCAGGGGTCAGGTAGTGGACAGGTGGCCCGGGATCAGACTCCCTATGTGACCCTTCAATGCCAACCTTGGTTTTCTTATCAGTGAAATGGGAGTGGGGCAGGACAGACAAGATAACCTCTAAGGCCCTACTCCTATTCTGGAATAAGCCTCTTCTGTTTGGGGAAGAGGGAGGCCTACACTCCACAGGAGATCACAGAGTTTCGTGGTTGCCATGGGGCTCTCGATTCTTGGAAAGACTTATGCAGGGAACCCCACTACCACCCTCCAGTTATCAGAGGTCTCCCAAAACCCTGGGAACCATCTTCCCGAGAGGGTTTCAAAAGCTTTCCCATCCATTCAAAGGCCTCACCACACCGGCCCCTAACCTCTTCCTCTCCCTTTCTTACTAAAGGTGCACCAGGCACCAGCTGCCCAAGCTGCAAACAAACCCAGGGGTTACTGCCCCATCCTGCTCCCTCTCTCCCACAACAAACGGTCACCAAACCCAGGGGTATGGTCTCTTTTGCGTCTCACTTGGCTTAGGCTCCGAGCACTCTCAGTTGTTTCTGTGACAGCCTCCCTTCCCTGCTTCCCTCAACATCCAAATTGATCATCAGACCTTTGGTGGTTCTCTATGGCCTTGAATCAAAGCACTCTCCTTGAGATGGCATTCAAGGCCTTCACTATTAGGTTCTGTTTGCTCTTTCTAGCCACAGATACTAGCTAATTCTGTCTTCGTGTGGTTTGTACGCTGACGGTGTCAGGCAAGGCTGCCTTCCCTGGACATATGATAGATGCTCACACTGCTATTTTTTTGCATTCTGCTCTTCCCTCTGCCGGGAACTTTTTGCTCCTCTCTCTTAATCAGAACCCACATCCTCCACAGTCCCCAAAGGAGGTAGAATTAATTGTGCCTCTCTCCTTGTCCTTATCGGACTTTATGGGTCCGTTGTTCACACATCAATCTACTTACTAGCCTATGAATCCCTTACTGAGAACGGTCTACTGTACCTTTCTACCTCGAGCACCTAGAACAAATACTAGGTAAAGAATAATTCCTCATAAACTATTTCCTGAATGCTGACTTTAAGGGGCATATGGTTTTGGCAGGTCCTTCCCCATCATCTTCTCTTCCGCCCAAGTCCCTTACCCCACTACTATCCAGTGTCTGTTCTTGGGCAAGTTACTTCTCTACCTGAGTCTCAACTTCAATGACAATGAGGCAGTTAGACTGGGCCACCGTTCTCACACTGGGCTGTGTATCAGAATAACTTAGGATGCTGGGTAACAGTGCAGGTTTCAGGACATCGCCGCCAGAGATTCAGAGCCTTGGGTCCGGCCTGGATGCACAGGAATCTGCATCTCCATTAAAGCTCACCAGGGTGTCTCAAAGGCACCGCCAGGTTTGGGAACCCCTGGTCTGGCAGGTTCTGGAGAATCTGATCTTCCCTAAGGCTCCAGCATCAAACAAGGACAGATTCTCGGCCAAGCCTGGCTCCCACCACCATCCCCCAAGCCTTGTTCGAGGCCGGCCGGTCTGGGCGGTGGGACTCCGATGCCACGAGGCGAGGCGCAGAGTGGGCAGCGGGCGGGTGGAGGAGCGTGTGAGAGCCGGGCCCCCTCGGGGGCCCCCAGCTCAGTCCCCGGGATGGCGGGCGGGGTCAGAGCCCCGAGCCTGGGGCCATGAGAGCCGCTCTCTCTCGGTGGCAGGAGTAAGTGGGACCATCTGCTCCTCTCCTCGGAGGTCAAAGCTTTGTGTCAAGCTCCCATCCCCCTCGCTCCTCCCCCCTCCTCCCCTGCCCGTGCCCT
>NC_043708.1:102731851-102750984 GCF_006229205.1 Suricata suricatta
GCCGGTTCCCACAGCCGGCCGGGCCGCCGGGCCCCTTTGAAGTGGCCGCAGCTGCACACCCCGACCCGCCGCTAATCCCCGCGGGGCGGGCGCCCTCGCCCCCCCGCATAGCGGTAGTGTCCGCGCTCAATGGCGCTGGCTAATTACCTCGCTCGCACCGCCGCGGGTGAATGAGAGAATCCGGCATTGTGCGCGGCGAATGGAGAAAATAAGACAGCCATTGTCCTCACACGCCAAACGAGGGTTTGATGTCGCTGGGGCGAGCGAGGCACCATTTCCCGCCGCCCCCGCCCCCTCTGGCGCACATTCCCCAAGCCGGGCCCGGCCCCTGCGGGCCCGGGGGAAACTGAGGAAGCCGGGCTGGTGCAACCTCCCTGGGCTCCCTCCCGCCCCACCACCCGCTCCTCACCTGCCTTTCTCCACCCGCAGGTTCTTGGGGCGCCTCCTGGGCTCGCGCAGCCCCGAAAACCAGGCTCGGCCCTGCGCTCACCGACCCGATCAGATGTCTTCGGGAAGACGTGAGACGCCTGGCGAGGGAGCCGCTATTTCCGCGCCTCGGCGCCCAGCTGTGTGCCACCAACCCGCAGGGCTGGGGAAGTTCGGGGGATGGCTGGAGAGACGATTACAGGAGGCAGGAGAGGACGACTCCGGAGAGAAGGGGAAGGAAGCCTGGACTGATGGAGGGACTGGCCTCCTCAGGGAGGAGGAGGGAAATGGTTGGAAAGGAGAGGTCCGAATTATAGAGGGTCTGCAAAGCCAGGCCCCGGGATGGGGAGGGAGTGCCCCATGCAAGGAGGCCACTGTTCTGAGTCAGGAAGAGTGGTGGGCTCATGGGGAAGGCTGCAGCTCCAGCCACACGCCCGTGGAAACCCACTCGGCATCAGAAACCCTACTCGCCTCAGGCAACCTTCCCCCATCTTTTAAGCATAAGGATGTAAGGTAGCTCAGCTGAGAAGTCAGAACTAAAGGAAATGACCACGCAGATGGGCAAGCTGATGAGCTCACTATTTACCCATTCAACAGATCCTGTGGGCTGTATCAGGCTCCCTTCTCTTTACTATCACAGCCAAGTAAGATAGTTTTGTTTGGTTTTTTTTTTTTTTTTGAGTGGGGAGGGAGCAGGAAATTATATCCTTCAACATCAGGACGTGTCTTATCTTTCTATTCCTGAGTCCTTAGCTCAGAGGCAAGGAGGTACAGGATAGAAGCTCTTTGAGATTCCTTGATAGGAGAATTGAGCTGTTTTAACATCCCTCAATTCCACATATCCTTTTCCTGGAAGCACATCCTACTTCGTCCCTTCTGATGAAATCTTAGACTCTTTCTGCCTAAAGGAAGAATGTTGTACACACGCTTCAAAGTCCTATCAGGCTTATCAAATGATAAAAGGATTTGGTCTGTTGCTCTGATCAACAGCAGGCTGCTGGGAGGAACCAGTAGCCCTTAGCACCACTGATTGGGTGCCTACCATGGAGCTCTTTCTGAGGCTGCAATCTTTTCTGTCTAGATTATAAAACAGACTATAAACTAAATTATAAATTCGTTATAGGCAGCCCGTAGCCACTCTTTAACAGAACCAACCATCGACTTACCCATTCATCCACTTATCTGAGAATAAAATTACAGAATGGAATACACTTGTTGAGTCAAAACTGTTCCTCCGACCAACCGACCCTATTTGACGTTAACAAGCACTAGCTGTAACAGTGATACGTGAAAAGCATGCTTTTAAAGGAGAGAAAAATCTAAGCATAGCTCGTTGTTTTTGTGACTCAATCCTGAATCAAGGTTTACTCTAACCCTGGTCATGCCCTCAGATGGGGTCATAATGTTTCTCTTTATAATTCTTCTAAATCTTTACGTGAGAGTCATATTTTTTCTGCCCAAGGCTCTAGAACTCAGCTTGCTAGGCATCACAGCACCTGCTGCTGTTGAACTACTCCCTGCTTAGGCCAATCTGCCTAGTTAGTTGATCTGCCTGGTTAATTGGTTTAGAGAACTCCAAAACAAAACAAGAAGATAAAGCAGAGCCGCTGTGGATGGAGTCAATGTGGGAGGCCTGAAGCCTCACCAGTTTGCACCCCCCCCCTTTCCCCATCTCCAGCCCCCGTGCCCCCTCCACAGACCCAGGAACTCTCAGGAATGATGGTTCCAGTCCCCTGATCTAGAGGAAAAAAGGACTTACCCAAGGAAACAAAAGGCAGTTAATACCAGTTAACTAACTGGAATTTAAATAAAAACTTGAAAGAAAAAAAAAAAAGGTAGTTAGCAGATCAAAGATCATTCTAATGCTATACAGGCCACTAGCTTCATTTTAAAAGACTAAAATGACCATTCAAACTGAAACTACAAATATAATTATCCCTATATGTGTGCCTTTATGGTTTGCCCAGATTTCAGCCAGAGTGCCTGAATGTCTAATCCCCAGATAAATTATACTTTGGAAAATGATCCACTATTCAAGAAGCAAGCAGAGCCTCCAGGCCCAAATTAGAGACCCAGTACTTTTAGCTGAAAAGGTGCTTTTAAAGGAAGCCTATTTCTCTTCACATCTCTCTTTCCTCAAACCAAACACAGAGTAAGCAACTTTAAAAATAACGTTCCATGGGTGAGAATTCTGGTAGGAAGATAATGAGTATAATAATGACAGTGTGCTTTCCCCCCTTCTCCACTCTCACATGTGAATATTCACAGGGGGCTCTGTTAGCATGGTTATGACTTTTTAAGATAACAGCAAGGTTGGCTTGTACAAGCAGGGAGCGCACTTCCAAAGGGGATGCACAGGAGGCTGGGCAGCAGGGAGATGCCAGCAGGGAGCCTGGCCTGGCCTGTTAGCTCTTTTGGGGGTGAGCCCACTGGTCTGGCATCCTGGGACTTTCTCCAGCTTGCCTGGCAGGGTGTCCCACCCTCAGGTGACTGAGGACAGAGTACCAGTAGCCACCTCCCCTGTGGTGGCAAGACACAGGTGTGAACTTGCCAGGCCAAGTCCTTCCCACTCAGCACTAAGTACTAGAACCTGGGGCTCAGCCAAATCCCTCACTTACCCTAGGTGGCCAGCGGTGGGACCCTGGAAGTTGAATATTTCAAGGTAGGGAACAGAAGAGGGACATGGGGGTGCCACCCTTTAGGACCAGAAGAGGTTGGGATGGGAGACATAGGACACAGATGCAGACATGGCCACTCTTGGCTCCTGACAATAGGAACTCAGAAGTTGGTGGAAAATGGCTTAGGCAACACCGCACCTTTAGGCTCTGGAGGACTAATCTCTGATTCAACTTTATCTGTCCTCCTCCAACCCAGGCTGTTGGGCCCCAAAGGATAAGTGACTCCCAGCAGGCAGGAAGTATTCCTAGCCTCCCATTTCTTGTGGGACCCGTGGCTCCCCAGTCTTTCACCCTCTTCCGGTACCAACTCTAGGCCAAGCACGGTGCTCAGCACTAAATATGCACAGAGGAGAGCTAGTCCCTCCCCTCAGAGAGTTTGCAGATCAGTGGGAGGGACAAGCTAAATACTCATTTTCCCAGAATGAACTGTGTCTCCTAATTCCCCCCACCTCCAAAACGCAAAGCCGGGCATACAGCCAGCCCCAAGAAAGCTTCTTTTATTGATGTACTAAATGCCACATCATTTTATTTCAGGAAAGCCTTGATCCCATCCATGATACATTTGCCAGCTTGCTTGCAATGATCTTGATTTTTGTCACAGTTTGATGGGAAAATGACTGATTTGAGAAGCAAAACCAGAAACACAGGAGAGCAGGAATATCAAGCAGGCTCGATCGTGAGGCTCGTTCTGTGTGATATTACCGGTGATCTGACATAATGGAATCAAGCATATTCTAATCCAATCTGCGAGGGAGACTAAATTAGGGCTTCTCTAAGGTGCTTGAGGTTTGAAATACAATTTTAAGGGACTTCAAAACAATTAGGATGAAAGGAATCCTTGCAGAAAGCGGGGGACATTCCATATAAGCCAGAATGTAAGGGGCAAAACAGTCACCCAAAAGGGGATGTGAGGAAAAAACAGACCAGATGTGAAGATGGCAGAAAAAGATCCGAGGATTGTTCATCACAAGCCAAATAGTGGATTTCAGTTTCCTAAGATCCTGGCTCTAAATCAGAGCCTAGATCTCATTTGGCCAATCAGCATGTTGGAAAGAACATCAGACCCCTTGTGTCCCAGCTCCGTACACCCAGGACTTGGGGCAAAGCCCTCTTTTCTAGGCCTCAGTTTCCATAGCAGTGAGTCTGGGGAAGAGGGGTAAGTAGGGCCAGTGTGAATGAGCAACACCGGAGAGCTGGCTCCTTCCCCATTCCTGTCTACCCTGGGGTGCAAACACCCCCAGGCACTGTCAGGGTGCCGGCACTCATCTCTGTGTTCAAGTCCGCCCTTCTGTAAAGGCTCTGGGACCCTCTCTGCGTCCTTTCTCTCCTAGAACTGGACCGTTTAAAGATTTGCCCACAAACTTTTGTCTAGCTCTAGCCCCTTGTCAGAAATTCCTGGTTAAAATCCCAAGACGATGGGGAGGAGGTGAGGGGACCTCCAGACCTCCGCTCTTCTCCATTTTCACGCCCCCAGACCAGTTCCAGGCTCCAGGTTGGCAGGGGTGAGTTCCCAAGTTACCAGGTCAAATGTCCCTTCCCACCCTACCCCAGCGGGGTAGTGGCCCAGAGGCCTCAAGTCCTGGAAGCGAGAGCACCCGCACATTCACAACCTTCGCTCACACTTGCACGCGCACGCACGTCCTCACTCACACCCACACAGACACTTCGGGCACTGCACCCGGCGACTGCACGGCGCTGGGTTAATTGAATGCACATTGATTCTGCCGCCCGCCCGCCCGGCGTGGGCGAGAAGCTGAGCGCCCAGGGTGAGGAGGTCCCTCCTCCTCTGAGTGACACTGCCCTCGCTGTCCCAAGGCGAGGCAGGGAGCCGGTCCCTGCGCACCGCCGGGCTCCTGGAGCGCGCGCCTCCAGAACTCGGCGGGGCCGGCCCCGCAGGCCTGGGACTCGGGACGGGTGCACGGCCAGGAGCGAGGAGGGGGCCGGGAGCGGGGGAGAAGGACCAGAAAGCTTTCCTGCCAAACTTTGATCCTGACATTTAAAAATGGAGGAGGCCAAGTCCGGCGCTCCAGGAGGGCGGGAGAGAGAGAGATAGAGGAGAGAGATGGGGCGAGCCTGGAGAGGGGCACAGAGGAGAAGGGTGGGGAGGAGGGGCGCTGTGCAAGACAAAGTCAAGTCAGTGTCTCCGAACCTTATAAGTGAGAAGGGACTTTAGGAATCTTTTAATCTGGTGCTTGTCACACCATCTTACACCCATGAGGAAACTGAGGCCAAGGAACCGATGGGTCCAAAGTCACACAAGGATGAGTTGAAAATTTACATTTTCAAAGCTGGAGGTGGGGTTCAGCGAGAGCTCGGAAGTAAGGATAATAGTGGCTGAGTCATCCAAGCATGGTCGATGACCCTCAGTCAGTAGCGGGGCCCTGAGGTGTCCTCTCCAAACCAGTACACACCAGGCACCTCCTGTGGGGCCCTGTCTTCAGGTCTCTGCCCTCCCTCCAGCTTCTCTGCCCTGCTGATACCAAAGCCAGCAAAGCCTGAGTAAAGGGTGCTCTCTTTGGTGGATGGGGAGGGACGGACTGGACCCTACATGCCACAAATGCCTGGATCCTACCCATTCTCTCCCCTTCAAAGACCTGGCAGGGCAGTCAGTGCTCCCTCCCATTTCCCACAAAGACAGACTGGAAGTACCCATCCCATTCCAGGCTGTCACCCCAAGACCTGCCCACCCTGATCCAAGGACCCCAGCAACAACTGTCCCACTCCTCTTGCCTGTAAGGTCCCCTGCACCCTTCCAGTAGGCACAGCCTGCCCCTCCCTGCTGTGCTGCTCTGCTGGGTTACCAAAAAGCCATCCAACCCATTGTTCATCAGGGCTAGGAGGGCAGGGGCCCAAACGCAGACCTCTCCTCTAGGCTGGGGTGGGGCAGATTCCCTCAGCCACCACAGCAGGCAGAGGCCGCAGCCTTGGGTGTGGGGGGGCACCTAACTCCATGAGGCTTTAGACCACCTTGCCCTAGTAAGGGGACAGCACAAGGACAATCAGCAGCCTGGCTCCTGGAGGCTGATTAGGGCTCTTCGCTACTCCTCCTCCCCTCTCCAACAGGACCCCTGGGGAGACGGATCCTTCTCTAGCCACACCAGTTCCTCTCCTGTGATTTGTTCTGAATTTTCAAACAAAGAGTAATTATGACAGATGTGGAGCAATCAGCGTCATTATGCGGAAACAAGAAAGGGAAAGGGAACTGAGGGGGCCCCACGGGGGAGGGGAACTTGTCTTTCCTCCTTGGGAAAAAGCAACTCCCACCTCCACCACCAGCAGCCCCAGCACCCTCCCAACTTCCTTTCCCTCCTGGAGCCTGTACCCCAAACCCTGCCCACCTCCCGGGTAGGACCAGACTTTCCCCAATACAATCTGGAGAAACAGCCTCCCAGCCTAACTGGCCCACCACACGGTGGGCCTCCAGCAGCCGCTGGGGTGGGGGGCGTGTAGCCCCACCCGGCCCACCCTGGAAGTGGCTCCCACTTTAGCCAGAGTTCAAGGCTATTTTTTGCTCCCAACACTCCTCGCCTCCACCCTGTATGTGCCCAGATACTCAGCTCTATTTCCAACTCAGCTCTATTTCCAACCGACTGAGCTACCCAGGCGCCCCATCCCCAGCTCTGTTTCTGACGCATTAGTTCTGATTATGTTCTCAAGGGACTCTAGCTCCCTGTAAGGATCCCCAGGCTGTTGAACTTTGGGTCAGGCAGACCTGGGTTTAAATCCCAGCTTCCCTACTTACTGTGTGCCCTTGAGCATGTTAATTAGCCATTCTGGCCTTCTGTTTACTCATCTGTAAAATAGGACTAGTAATACCTATTAATGCAAATGTTGTGGGAATTAAGTAAATTCATACATAAAGGGCTTAGGACAGCACAGCCCCCATATTACTAGCAATACTTCTACTAGTTAGTTGACCAAAGTTTACCAGCACATAGATAGCCCTCAAATCACTCAGCTCAGTGATTGTGCTTTGGAAACTTGGCGGCCCCTGCAATAGGCCATGGATGTCAGAAGCCCACACCCAAGGTTTGCTGGTTAACGCTTGCGTCCAGAACTACAACTGCAGATAAAGCCTGGGGCAGGGTAGGACACAAGAAAAACAGAAATATACATATATGGGTACCAGTTTCCCCTTAGGGAGGAGCATAGAAAAAGATCCCTCCCTCCCCTCATCTGAGAAGCACCTGGGAAGGCGAGAGGTATGATGCGCTCAAGAGGTTCTCTAACCTGCCCCGGCCTGGAGGACTAGCCACGTCCTTGGACAGGTTACCTCTGTGGGGATTCAGTTTTCAAGTCTGTAAAATGAGAAGGGTGGACGCGATGAGCTCCAAAGTTTGTCTTACTGCTCTGGATGCCTGTGATCCCACTGGAGGCTGGGAAGCCCTCCAAGGTCCTAGCCAGGCTGGGAATTTAAGGGTTCTTTTGCTGTAGCCTGCAACTTGGATAAAGAGCTAGGACTTGGTTTTCTCTCACGGTGGTCTGCCCCTCCTCTCCATTTAGGTGGTCTAGTCTCTGTCCGCCCACCCTAGGGCCCTGGAGCCTCTTGCTAGTCCCCCCTCACATTCCAATGGCCTTGGGGCAGCAGCCAGACCAGAAAGTCCAGTTCCTGCCCATTATCACTGCTCGAATCTGCACTGCAACCCAACACCAGCATTCCAGAGAGCGGCCTAGGGCTGCCCCCACCACCCACCGTGGTCAGTGTCCGGGCTCAGAGACAGGCCCCAAGCAGGGGCCAGTGTTCTCAGATTCCTCCCAGGGAAGGTCTGCCCCCAGGGGGCTCTGGCTTGCTGGGGCCATGGACCCTTTCCTATGGGGTCCTCTTTGAACCTCACCCTCCCAGTCTCTCCTCTTCCTGTCTCTTTTTCTGTGCCCAGGCCTGTGCTCACCTACTTTGGCTCCCGAAACAGAAGGATCTCTCTCCCAGCCGAGGAGCGGATGGTGGACACAGGAATTGCCACAATCAGAGAAAGAGGCAGGAAGAAGGACAGAACAATAGAGAGAGGAGCTGGAGAAAGGAAAGGGCAAGAGAAGCAAGGGCTGAGGGGTGATAAAGACAAACACCCTAAGCGAGGCCTCGCTAGAAGGCAGAGGTGGAGGGGAGTCCGGAGACGAGAGAGACAAAAGTGGGTGGGAGAAGCTGGGATGTGAGCCCTCTGCATCCAGTTTTCCTCCCCGGGCCTGTATCAGGTGGCTGGCTGGCTGCTACACTCTCCACTCCCTCCAGCTCCCTGGCGTCTGGGGTCCAGCCAAGAGCAGAGTCCGCCTTTGCTCAACCCTGGCCTTCCCAGCTTCACTGGTCCCGATATCACGTGTCCAGGCGCCCCTCCTCAGGAAGCCGCTGGGGCTGCTCCCATCTATCTTCTGTCTTTCCCTTATATTTGAGGGGTGCAGTCACAAAGAGTTAGCATTTCTTGGAGCAGGGTGAACAAAGTTGGGAGCGGGGGGAACAAGCCCAGAAATCAAAGAGCTGTTCTTTGTCGGGGTGTGGAGCAGCACGGGCCACAGGCTCCGATCGCAGCCGGATTGCTGGCACCCACCTAATGAATAAATAAGAATAACGGCGTAGGCTCCCCAGGTGCTATAATGGTGACCACATGCCCGTAATGTAAGCCCCCACCCGCCACCACTGACCTAGGGCTTGCCTCCTTCTTCTCTCACTTCAGCTGGCTGGGTAAGTATCAGTCCTCACAGGACCTAAAACTCGTCTACCATTGCCTCTTGCCCTGCACCTGTTCTGTGCACTCGAGCCTTCCAGTCTGGCCGCAGTGTCCAAGGGACACAGGGTTTCCAGAGCAAAGCCCTTGGAGAAGAGATAGACCCCAATCCTGGGCCCCATGCACATCCTTCAGGCAGGGACCTGTATGCTCAAGTACCCACACAGGTCCACGTGGCAACACACACACACACACACACACACACACACACACACACTACTGGTCTCTACATTCCTTGTTGCAACAAGGCAATGGCCAGAGAATCTGAGGGTGCCATAGGTTATTTACACAAGGCAGACACTTTTGGAATCACTTGGTCCAGTTTAAACAAAGACAGCAGTGAGTTCTTTGGTTTTCCATCCTGGGTGCTCTTCTGTTCTACTTTTTTGAAGGCGATGTAGAACAGCCTTCAAGCTGTTATGAAAAGTCTCTCTCTCTCTTACATGGAGACACACACACACACACACACACACACACACACACACACACACACGCCTGCAGGGACTCTAGAGAGGAGAGGGAAAGGCAAGACAAGAAAGCCAGGAGTGAAAAAGTCCTTTCTCCCTGGGGGTGGGGAGGGAACAGGGGGTTAAGGGGGGGCTGGGGGCCCTGTTTCATTTGCAGGCTGCAAATGCCTCTCCTATTCACGGGCCCACATTCCCAGCCAAGGCGCCCGACCACGGACAATGCCGGGAACAGGAACAGAGGAGATTTGCACATTGTGTTCAAGGGGCCAGCTGGCTGCCTGCGACAGTGGAGCCAAGGTGTGGGAACCAGAAGCATTCGACTTCCACATTCAAGTCCTGAGGGTGGGGGGGGGAGCGGGGCCCTCCCCCCTCAGCTGGGGCCAAGGTGGCTAAGGACAGGGCCCTCATCCAGCCAGGGAATAAAGTCCAAGGCGGGGGACCCCGAGACCAAGGCATGAAGGGTACCAAGCAATTTGGTCTCCACTTCATGCCCCATCTGGCGAGGAAGAGTCTCAGCTCCTCTGGAGATAAACATGCAGCAGCAACCGCCCCACGACCATGCCCTGAGTGTGTGATATTCCCCCGTTGATCCGCCCTGTTCACAAGCTTCTGTTCCTCTGAGCTATGCTATCAATTACAAAGCCAGAAGACACAGAGAGAGAGGGAGAAAGCAAAAGAGAAGTGGAAAGAGAAACAAGAGAGACAGAGCTTTGCACCCAGAGACCCACATGTTCATTTAGTTTTTACCAAGCTCCACAGGCAGGGGATGTGAGAAATACAAAAGAGATGCCCTTTAGGAGCTTAAAATATAGTCGAGGAGACAGATGGAAGACCCAGCCCTAAAACGGTAACGTAACAGTGTAAGCAGCCGTCACTGAGGGGAAAGTTGAGTCTCAATGCCACAGACCGCAAATACTGCCCCCACCTAAGGAGGGGGAAGAAGAGATTACTATAAGCTAAGTGGTCTTTGGGGAGGGATCGGATAAGGGACAAACAGGGGCAAGAATGGACTGGGAAAAGGCCCAGCAGAGGCAAGCGTATCCCAAGGACTGGCTAGATGGCAAGGAAGCCTTAACAGCTTAGAGTAGAGATGAACCGGAGTCCAAACACTCAATTCTACAATGAGAATAGCAAACCCCAGACAAGATGAGTGACTTGCCCAGAGCCACACAGGACTCCTGGTATCCAGGCAAAGGCCTTTCCAGCACACTTCACAGCCTCTCGGGAGTGTCAGAGGGGTGTCAGTGTGGAGTACAGACTGGCATGTAAAAGGACGTGACCTTCACCCATTTGCACATAAGGTCGGGTGAGCCGCCCAGCATGAGAGCAGGGCTAGGCATTGCCATTCATCTGCTCATCACACCAGTGACATTTCAGCGACACTGGTTCCTGCTCTGCTGGGTGGGCAGATGTGTGTATCTGAGAGGCAGCGGGGAGGCTTCCTCAGTGCTACCTCAGCTGAGCTGCCCTTCAAGGAGGAGAGAAAAGCCAGAAGAGACAGAGAGTTCTGGGTTCCATACACCAGGCCTGAACGTACAACCTCCAGGTGACACAGGCCTCTGAGGTCACCAGCCACTGTGCCAAGAACCACTTCCCTCCACGGCCCACTGCCCTCTCCAGAAACACTCCAGGGTCCCCTGAATACACTGAGTCCCACCTCCCCGCACATGTTGTACTCCCCGGTAGCCCCAGCCCGAAGTTCTCCAGCCACCCCCCTCCAACCTGGCTCCACAGATCTGTGTCCTGACTCTTCCCCAGATGCACACAACCGTGGATCTTGCTGCTGAGAGAGGGCTGCAAAGTAGCTGGTTAAACCACTTTCCCTCAGCCTGGTTGAGAATGAATCGGACTTGAGGTAGGTACCTGAGGGCCTTGAGAAGTGCGTGACTCATGGGGCTGGAGACAGCAGGTGACCAGACCTGGACTTTCTCCCTCTTGCAACCCCCCACTCCCCCACAGCCTCTTTCTAGGAGTCTAGGCTCAACCAGGGGCCTTCCTGGAATCACCACAACTAGAGGAGCTTAGAACTTCGTGCTTCTTCTTTTATATATACATATTTTTTTAATTTTTAGTAATTTAAACCATTTTTAAATGTACAGTACAGTGGGGGGGGCAGATAATCTACAGTGGGCTCTATGCTGACAGCAGAGAGTCCAGCGTGGGGATCGAACTCACGAACCTCAAGATCATGACCTGAGCAGAAGTCAGACTCTTAACTGACTGAGCCACCCAGGTGCCCCAGAACTTCTCATTTCTCAGAATCATAATGTTAATATTTAAGGAACATTTTCTAGATGCTCTGTACCATGCTAAGTTCTTTACCCATACTAACACGGGTAATTGTCACAACATTCCTCCCTGGTAAGCACTATTACGCCCATTTTAAAGACTGTGGGGGGGGTGCTGCTCAGGTGGCTCAGTTAGTTAAATATCTGACTCTAGAATTCAGCTCAGGTCACCATCTCATGGTTCATGGGATCGAGCCCCATGTCAGGCTCTGTGCTGACAGCAGGGAGCCCGCTTTGTATTCTCCCTCTCCCTCTCTCTCCCCTGTCCCTTCCCCCAACTCTAAATAAATAAATATTAAAAATAAATAAATAAATTAAATAAATAAATAAATAAAGAGTCTGAGAGATTAAGGGGTGCCTGGCTGGCTTAACTGGTAGAGCATGAGACTCTTGATCTCAGGGTCATGAGTTCAAGCCCCATGTTGGCTATAGAGATTTCTAATAAATAAATAAACTTAAAAAAAAAGTGGAGCATAAACAACTTGCATTGGAATTTTAAAATAAAAAATTATATATCTATTATATATATATATTTTTTTTATTTTATTAAAGTCTCCCAGAGGTTAAGTGACTTGCCCAAGTCATCCAGTTGGGATGTATTTGCTTCCACAGCCCACCCTCACAACCACTGCTGGGCCCACCCAGTCAGGACTGCCCCAGCTGCCCCAGGCTGGCAGGGAGGCAATCCTGGCTCTTTGAGGACCCGGCCACCATGGAGATAGGCTGGACTGCATCCTAAATCAGTGGTCACTGCCTAGCACTAACAATACTACTTAATGATCACTCTCTCGGTGTCAAGCCCTGTGCCAGGAGTTTACTTACATCCATCCCCTCATTTAATCCTCCAGCAGCCCTGATAGGCTAATGGCATTGTGACCATTTTGTCAGATGAGGGCACAAAGACACAAGAGGATTAGTAATTCATCAATGAATAGCAGAGCTGGGGTTCAAACCCACCTACATCTGGCCCTGCACCCCGACAATTGTGCCACGCACAGACCCCTCGCACCAGTGATCATGGCCTGAAGGTGTGCTCTGCTCTAGCACCTTGGACTAGCAGCATCAGTCAGTTTCATCTGGGCTCTTGTTAGAAATGCAGAACCCCAGGCCTCGGCCGAGACTTACTGATTCAAAATATGAATTGTATACCAAGTTCCGCAGGTACTTCATGGGCACAGTAGGATTTGAGAAGTCCTGGTCCAGATCATACAGATCTTTGCCCCAATTCTCCAAGGGGCCTGAGACCAGAAAGTGAAGGGCAGGGACTGAAGGTGTCTGCCTGATGGGAGTGGGGGTGGGTCCCCCAATCATCCCTCCTCCTTGTATCTAGCCCATTTATCTCTCTCTTTTTAAAAAATACTATATTTTAAAAATATCTCTACACCTAACTTAGGACTCGAACTCACAACCCCGAGATCAAGAGTTGCATATTCCATGGAGTATTAGCCAGCCGGGCTCCCCATAGCCCATCTCTCTTTGGGGTCATCCAGAGGCAGAGACCTCAACAGGTGGGAGCCAATGCACATGTTCCCACTGGGTCAGGTGGTGCGCATGCCTCTTTCCCAGCGCCCTCCAGAGGGATGGCAGAAGGTCTCAAAGGCCAACCCAGCTTCAGCCCACACTCTGAGGGTTGGGGGAGAATCGCCAGGCCTTCCCAGGAAGGAGTTAAAACAGAACAAGTTGCACTCTGGCTCTAATAATTCCACTCCCTGGTAGATTTCCCTGGAGTACTTCCTAACTGAATCCCAGTGAGGGAGAAAGCTGGGGGCTGGGAGCAGAGTCAGGCAGCTTGCTTTTGCTGGCAATGTCAGTAAAATCACCTTTAAATGAAGAATACAGTATTGGCTCCCATTACTGAGTGCCTCCTATGTGCCAGGCACATCGAGGGGTGTGTAGTCCTTACAATCATCCCACAGAGTAGGATTAAATGCATATTTCACAGGTGAGGAAACTGGGCCCCAGAGAGGTCAACTTGTCCAGGGTCTGTCTCATTATTAACAAATGTCTCAGTTTGCAGCCTCCAGATGTAAGCACATGGAACTGCAGGGCAGAGAACCCAGACGTGCAGGACACATGAATACTCTTAGGACCCTCACAGCCACTCCATCCTTAAAAGGAGGTATTTGGACCCGAAGCACCCAAGGAATCAGCCTGCAGCGTAGCCTACCCTGGCCAGGCCGTCTTTTAATGACAGTATCTGAGACTGTTGGAATGGAAGGAAGGCATTCGTAGCCATCGCCTCTGGCCCAAAGCTCAGATGCCCCCGTAGGGCTGCCCCCCACAGACCTGGACCCCTATCTGCCCCAGTGGTCCAATCCACTGGGGTGGACTGTGTCTGTGAGCCGCGCTTAGCCCCTCCCCATCAGCCCCCTGTCCCCCCTCCGCAGCAGGCAGGAGAAGCAGGGGGCTTCAGAGGGCTCCTCACACCTTTCAGTGAGGCACCCTCCCGGGTCACACAACATCTGCAGCGCCTGCAGGCACATGGGCAGGGAGTTATTACCAAAGGAGAAAACTCAGACAGCTAATCAGCTTTGGAGGTTTCTAGGGACATCAGCTTGTGAAGTGAGAAAAGGAGATCCAGCCACCCGGTTGCTTGGTATCCAAGCATTCCCCTACGGGGTCACAAGCCTTGTGGGGGAGAAACAGGCTGCATCAGACTGCCAGCGCGCTCAGAGGCAACCCCCCAGCTGTCCCCAGACCCCCGAAGGATTAACTAGGCTGACCTCACCCACCGGCCCATCCCCCAGCCATTGCCCACAGCTCAGTTTCTGATACTGCGGGAGTTTAAGGAAACCAAACATCTTGAAGGTATTACCATTTATAGAAAAAGCACATTTACAATTAGCTATATATAAACACCTGGGATTTATCTCCCAGAATTGTAGGCCGGCGATGCAGGGGCCAGTGTTGACACAAGCCAGGGAGAGTGCGGGGTCATCTCCCTGAGAAGTCTCCTTTCTCTCACGGGCAGATCTCCCTGGGGGCCCCACCCCTGGGTCCACGTCCACGCTTCTCTTCCTCACACCCGGCCATCTGCTCAGGGGCTGTGCCAGCCTTCCCTACACCACCCAGGCCTGGGGTTGCGGGGTCACTGAGCCAGAAGCGATTCAGTCTCAAGGTCCAGGGCTGCCTCCCAGGGAGCTCCATATGGGGGCCTGGATCAGCCTTCTTTAGAACAAAGGGGCATTTTAAACTCAATGAGAGGGCTCCCGCCTCAGAACGATTCACCACTCACCAGCCATTCCCTGAAACTCTGCAAATGCCCTCAGAGCCAGGAAGAAACTCAGCCATCAGCCAGGGAAGAGGCAGCATGCCACAGGCATCAGGCATTCAGCGGGAGGGAGTCGGGTTCAGGCTGCCTAGACCGCAGTCCGACTCCTCTGCCTACTGCAGTGTCACGGAATCCCTCTAAGTCTCAGTGATGTCATCTGTAAAAGGGGGGCAAACACTGCCCATCTCCCTGGGTCATGATGATGACTAAACGTGATCATTCATGTAAGAAGTCTTAGGCAGGGAGCCCAGCACACAGCAAGCACTTGCTAAGTGTTAGCCAGAATGATTACCAACACCTTTAAGGTGTTGCCGCTTTAAGCGGCCTCTTTAGGGGACACCCCCTTTCCTAGATGTATGAGGTTCTGGGGCAGAGAACACTTACAACTTGCTCAAACTTTTGCCCTCTCTCAAGGGCCGCAGTTCTCAGCCGTGACCGCCCCGCGCCTACCCCCCCCAGCCTGCCACCGCCAAGCTCCATAGGTAATTCTGGTTTAGACACCCACGAGTGTGCACAGATTAAAGAACAACAGAATTTTTGCAGGACAGGGCAGCAGACCACAGCCATCACTTCGTCACGACCGGCGGTCCCTCAGTACAAGTAGATAGCAATCCTCGAACGCAAATACCTTGCCTGGCCTTTTCTCTCCCATTCAAAACACATCAGATAGCAAGTCTGCATGATGTACACTTTAAATCTCTTACATTTCTATTGTCAGTTATACCTCAATAAAGCTGAAATTGGAAAAAAAAAAAACCAAGTACATTAGCACAACGGTGAACAGGAGTGATGTCATCATTATGATAACCCTATAATTCTTCTGCCGTATTTTTTTGTAAAACAACTTGTGGACAAGCTTCAGAATATCATTACTGGTGTAGTGAGTCTTATCCTACCCAAAATATTTGAAAGTCAGCACGTAATTTAAAATGGCATGTAGCCAAATTACCCGTCCAAAATTCTCTTAAATCACCCATAAAGTATGACTGTTGTTTCTTTAAACACAAGAAGCCTACTCAATGGCCTGGGTGCTCACAGGCACAGGGAAGCTAAGACGCACTGACCCAAGAGTCGGATAAGGCTCGCCATCCCCCTCTCCCTCTCCCCACAACAGTGTTTAGCTACATTCTTGTCAAATTACATTCCACTCAATTAAATGAGTATGTGATGTAATTCCACCACCACAAACGATTACTAGGTACCTCTCAACTGACCCATGCTAAGAAACTAGTCCTCCACAAGGCTGCAGAAGACAGAACTGCTCCCCATGCCCCCCACCCCTGGCCTGACCCTGGATACCCAGTCTGGGAAGAAACAGTAAAGGGGGTCTACTTACTTGCAGCCTGGATTCGAGCCTTCCGGCTGACCACCAGCCCAAAGCGGTTCTGAGCCACACACTCATAATCACCCTCATCTGAAGGGCTGCCTCCCCGATCCAGCTGGAAGTGATGGATCATCAGGGACCCATTGGCCATCAAGGTGGAGTGGGTACTCTCCAGCAGCTCCACCCCATTCTTCCTCCAGGTGATTCGCACCGGAGGGGTCCCCTCCACTCTGCAGCCCAGCACTATAGGCTGCCCAGGGACTGCAACATCATCGCTAGGCTCCACAGCAAATGCCAGTTCAGTCGAGTGGCCAAGACCTGTGTGGGGCGGGGAAGATGAGAGGAAAAGGAGAGGTCAGTGCCTAATGAACAGGCAGGAACAGCTCCAACACGGGTATTCCAAGTTCCCTGGGTCTGCGCATCCACCCCACCTTTCTGTAAAGCTAACAGAAATTTCTGCTATATACAGAACTTACTTTATGCCTTACAAAGTGCCGCCTCATGCAGTATTTTACTCAGTCAGCAGACCATCTCAGAGAGTGAGATTATTTGTACCATTCCCGCTTTTACAGATCAGGAAACTGATGCCAGAGACTGTTACATATCTGAGACCCAAAAAGTAATAAGACTGATTCCAACACAGCTGCTGCCACTTTTGTAGTCACTCTGGCTAAATGCTGAAGCCTCACAGGCCTGCAGGGTGGGACCTTAGGTCAAGTGTTCAACCTGTCCTAGCTTCCCATTTCTCATCTGTTTAAATCAGGAACATAGGGGCCCCTGGGGGGCTCAGTGGTTTAAGCGGCCAACTTTTGATTTCAGCTCAGGTCATGATCTCATGGTTTCCTGAGATCAAGTGCTACATCGGGCCCTGCACTGACAGTGATGGAACCTGCTTGGGATTCTCTCTGTCCTTCTGCCACCCCTCAAAAAAAAAAAAAAAAAAAACCCACCTTAAGAAAAAGGAACATAACGTGGCTTATATCATAGAGTTGTTGAACAAAATGAACAGACTCAAAGTCACTATGAAAAGGTAGAAATTCTGGGCACCTGGGTGGCTCAGCTGGGTTAAATATTCAACTTTTGGTTTCTGCTCAGGTCATGATCTCATAGTTTGTGAGTTCAAGCCCCATGTTGGGCCCTGTGCCAACAGTTCAGAGTCTGCTTGGGATTCAATCTCTCTCTGTGCCCCTCCCTGGTTTTTTCTCTCTTAAAATAAATAAATAAACATTTGGCAGTGGTAGGGGGGAGAGAAAAGGTAGATGTTCTAGGTAAAGATACAGTGAGATAGTAATGAATCACTGCTTATTTTCGCTGGCAAAACCATCCGAGGCCCAGTCTGATTCCTGGCAGGAAGCAGGATGTGTGGGTCCGGTACCAGGTACAGGCCAGGCTATGGCGCAGCCCCGCTGTCTCTCCCCTAGGATGCTCCGAGTTTGGGTTGTTCTGGCTGTTTTGCCTTTGTCATAAGGAGAATTAAGGGGATACCAAGCGTCAACTCAGACTTCCCAATTTCAGGAAGAGGGAGCTTTCCAGAACCTTTACTTTCAACGACCTCACCACGTCTGTAGAAGAAAACAGCTGGAAGAAGAGAAGGGGAAGAAGGTGATCCGGGAATCAGGAGAACCCCGACAGGAAGGACAAACACTCCAATCCCAGGCGTGACGCCATCCCCACTTCTCCAACGAGCAACTTACCAGACCAGTTACAACATCACTCCAGGAGGAATGAACCCACCTGGTCTGAAAGGGCAGCCACAGACCCCAGTTACATTTCCAGGGAACTAGCGATCCTGGAGCTGGCCCCTCCCCAACAGACCAGCGCCCTCCCTGGTTGGGGGAGATGGAAAGTGGGTGGGGAGAAAGAAGGAAGGGGGTTGGGGTTGCGGACGATTCCCCCCAAACACAGGGATGTGTCATATTTTAAGACATTTGAGGGTTTACACCCTTTCGAACCCCTACGCACCCTCCCCGTGTCCTGCGTTTCAGCTGCCTCAGCCCCCAACCCAATCCGGTATCACTGTTGAGGGATAAAGTTTCTTCTCATAGATGCAGACGCGATATCCTTCTCTCGAGCTGAGTGCAGAGAGAATACTGCCCCGGCGAGTGTCTGCTGAGAATGTGGGGTGGGAGGGGAAGGGACTGGATTTGCACTCCTCTCCCGTGAGATGGGCCCATTATAGCCACAGAGGGAAAGGGTGGCGATGACGGAGCTCTGCGCAGCAACGCGGAAAGATCCCCTAGCCCGGGGACCGGGGCGCTCCGGCGGTGCACCCTCCGGGGAAGGGCGGGCACGTGGCGTCCCTGCCGCTCTCTCCCTCACAGTCGGTTCGCCTTGCCCTTCCTCGGCTCGCGGGGTCAGTCTTAGGTCTCCCCCTCCCCAGGCGCGGCCCTCCAGGACTCCGCTTCCTCCTCTTCCTTGGTCTCCGCTGCGCACTCCAAGTGCTAGTCCCAGCTCCAAATCCAGGACTTGCCCTCCGTTCCCCCCCACCCCCCATCTGCTGCGTTCGGTCTCAGCAGCCTCGGGCTACTCTGGTCCACCAGGCTCAGTCCCTCCGACGGGACTCAGCCCTGCGGTGCCCCGTGGGTCGTTTCCCCCTCTCTGCAACTCCGCCCGCCCGCCTAGCTACTGCTTTGCCGCGCTCCCCGCTTCTCGGTCCGGGCTCGCGTCCTGCCGGAGTCCTGGAGCCGCAGCGCACTGAAGCGCAGTCTCTCTTCTGGGGCCCCGTCCTCAGCATCCCCCTGGCGGTCCGGCCACCCGCTTCAGTGCCCTCTCCCCCGGCTCCACCCCGTCCCGCTCGGCTCCCCTTCTCCGACCAGACCCTCCCGCCCCGAGTCCGCCGGCAGGTCCGCGCCGCTCTCCCCAGGTCCTCCCCTAGCTCCCACCTACTCCCTTCTCGCCCTTCTCGGGGCTCGGTCCGCGGCTGCCCGGGGCGCTCACCGTCGCTCGGCGCGGGCAGCAGCAG
>NC_043708.1:102751084-102768723 GCF_006229205.1 Suricata suricatta
CGGGCTGGGGCCACATGCCTGCCTAGGAGCGCCGGGGGCGCAGGGGGAGCACCGCTTGCGCCATCTTGCACCCACCCCAGTGATCTGTCAGCCTCGCCCGGGGTGCGCGCTCCACACTCGCACCGCCCGCGCCCGCCCCGCCCTCCTCCCTCCGCCCGCCGCCCCCCTTCCCTCCCCTCCCGGTCCCCTCCCCCAGCCCCTTCTCCCCGGAGGCCCGGTCTGGGGAACAAAAGAGCCGGCGAGCGCTTTAAGCGGCCGGACATTCCCGGCTGCGCGGCGGACGCGCCCCCTGCGCTTTGAACTGTGGCTGGAGCGGCAGGCGCCGTCCCGGGCTGCTGCCCGGTACCCCCTGCCCGGGGGCCAGCCCCGATCTTGGGGAACTGGGGAAGTGGAGACCCAGCAGACTGTCAAGTGGGTCCGGGCTGCGGAGAAACGCTCCAAGCCATGGGTTTCGCTCTGATCCCACTCTTTCTGCTGCGCCCTCCTCTACCATGTCCAAGTGTCTGTTTTCGAGATAATTCCCTAAAAGCTGCACAAACTTGTCAAAGGTTCGGTTTTCCATGGTTTCTGGTCCTGCCACCCAAAGGCTAGGATGTTTAGCTACAAGACCCGTCTCTCTAGACTGCAGAGTTGGGGCGCTCGGGTGGACCGGAGGTAGAAGGGGTTAGGAAGGCAGCTTCTCCCAGGGCCCTTGGGTAGCAGACCCAACAGGACAATGAGAACGCCGAAGTAACCTGGGTTCTGCCTCCTGTCTAGCCCAGCCAACCCGGGCAGTGACTCTCTGAGCTCATCTGAAAGATAAAGACAATCCTCTCTCTCTCCTGCTCACTCAGAGGAATATTTTTAAAACGCAGGTGCTAACAAATGACCTGGCAAACTGAAAGTTAAAATTCTCAATAACATTTCTATGTCACAAAGAAGACTTTAGGTGTTTCATGTCAGAAAACATATGAGGCAATCAGTAAGAATTTTACAGAAGCTATATATCACCTCTTATCAGACACATACCCATGCTAGCCCTCAGAGACCTTTTACTTTGGTCACTCATTAGTAAGTGATCTGTTGAGTCCGGCAAGACGAGTTAGTTAGTCCATCTACCAAGTTCTAGGAGCAGGAGATTTAAAGAGGGTAGTCTTTACCTCACTCAGCTTTGTTCCTCTGGCATTGGACTGGGATGGCAGAACAACTATGTCTCTCTTTTGATACCAACTGTGGAATCTTGCAGTCAGGAGTGTTAACCATACATGAACTTTGGTGCAAATGAATAAAGAAGTGCAGGCCTCCAGAGATCAGATGAATTTACTAACTATGGGGTTTGTGCAGCCCAGGGACTCCTTACTCAGCAGTAGCAATTGGAAGAGGAGTCTGAGAAGCACGACTTGAGGCAATATGCATGAGCAATGAGGGGATATGGAGAAATTCAGGGTCAGGGGATGCACCAAAGCCCCAAACCTATTTCATTGTGAGCAAAGGCAGGAATGATGGGCCTCTACTGGCCATAGGAAAGGGACAGAAGGGGGGCCCCCCCTGGGCCCAGAGTCCTGCGGGGCTTGAATTTTCAACAACCCCTTCTTGGCTTGTCCTAGACTCAGAGAGGTCAAATCAGTATCCTGAGTTGCTGTCATTTTAAATTCATTTTGACAAGTGTTTAATTCTTCTTTATCACAACGTTTGGTCTAAGAGTGATATGCAAATAATGGCTATTCTGCTGCATGCAAAATGTGCCTATCTCTCCCTATGATCTGTCAATTAACATGGGTCAGGCCCACCAGCCACTTTGGGGGTGGTCCTGGGCAGGGCAGCCCCTGACTCTTGGTTCCCTCAGTAGAAAAGCAGACAACAAGCAGGCTCTGTAAAGATCTTAGCAGAGGGGCTGCCAGCCACGATCCTGAGATGCTTGTGGCGTTTTGTGTGTGGCTGTGGGCCCATCTTTGAGTTAATGGACACGAGGGTGTTGGTGAAGGGGAGTGTGCATGCGTGGGCACAGTGCCCCTATGTGTGACTATTCAGTCATGAGCAACTCTGGCTATACAGAATAGTCGTTAAGCCCAAATCTCTGGAGTTGCTCCTTCACTCCCTCCTTTGCACCTAAGAAAGTTAAACAAATGTGTGCCCGGATGGAAAGAGATCCCTAGAAAGCCTAAAAGAATGCCATCAAAGAAAGCATCTTTCCCAAGTTTAAGTCTTGTTCCTAAGTGCCTGTTGCGGGAGGAGGATAGTTGAGTTCTTTCCCAGGACCACCTGCTCTCTGCCCTCAAAAACCAGCATGTCCCCTCCTGGCAGGAAATACATTCTCTAGGGGAAAAAGGCTGAGGAAATTCTAGGCATTCCATGTGTTTGGAAAATAGTTTATTAATTCATTATAGGGACAGATACATAATCAATGCCTTGGCTTAACACTAAAGAATATCATATTTGTAAGGAGCGGGAAATATGCTGGAAAAATAATTAAATAATACAGCATAAACTAAATACAGACAAATAAATGAGCAGGTGCTGATTACACTTGTCATGCATCAAGAAAAGGAAGGTTTCTAAATGAGACTCAAAAAACGTAAGGCATCGATGGTAGGTGACAAAGGGATTAATACCCTGTAAAAGGCCAATAGACTCTTTTCTAATAAAAATACTGCTACTAAGACACAAACCTAACACTTCCAAATTACCCAGGGCCCAAATCATATATAAGGCTAGTGAGTAATGGCCACTTTCTTATCAAGTGTGAGTTATAGGCAGATACCAGATTTATTACTTATTTGCTTTTGAGAAACAATTTTCCACCCAACCTAATGGGTTATAAATTGTCTTATTTGCAGCTATTTAATTTAAACCAGAGCCTCAGTGCCTGTTAAACAAGAACATGAAAAATGACTACGTGGCGTAATGCTAACAGCCTACTGTTAAAACAGCCCTTTAATTCAGGGCATTTTTTTTTTCCTTTTGGAAAAAAAAAAATCAAACCAGCAAAATAAAATGAGGCTTTTGACCTTCAGAGCAATGATGAAACATATACAGTGGTATTAGCTACAGCAATGCCGAATGCTACAGAAATAGTACAAGTGACAATTCTGTCCCAAACGAGAGACAAACCAGCATGAATAATCTTTAGTGTTATCATAGGCTGGCTGGAGGAGGGGGAGGGGGCGGGGGAGGAAATGGAGGTGCGCGTGTCAAATGTGAGTGACGCCCCAGTGTAATAAACACAGATGCTGAAAGGGTCTGAGGAAGCTGCAACTCTGCTGAGAGACATTTCACCATTTAAAAAAAAAAAAAAAGAAAGAAAGAAAGAAAAGGAAAAGAAAGATAGACTGGTTGTTTCCAATTTGGCCCAGAAGCCAGAGTTAACCCTTGATGTGCCAATCAGTTAAAAAGATGCGTTTAGGGAGAAAAGTCCCACATTCTATGATCCTATGAGAGGCTGGGGTGCAAAATCAAATTAATAGCTCATCTCCTTTACACAGGAAATAGAAGTCCAGCTTGTCCCTGTGTGACAGGTCAACAGAAAATGACTTTAGGATTGAATTTAAAGAAAAAAAATAATGAAATGAGCCAATTACCCTTGTCCTGTGCAAAGACCTCCTTCCAGCACCTAGAGGGTGCAACTCCTGGCACCCCCCTCCACCAGCTCATGTTCCCAGCGCACAGAGTGGGAAGTTGCTGGGCTGTGGTGCCCCTAATCCCCACTCTCCTTCTCCAGCTTTGGCTTCAGCAGTGAAGGAAGGTCCCCAACCTCCTCCATCTAAGAACCCTGCCTCCCTGCCTAGAAGGGAGGGAATCATTTTATCCTGAGCCTCTAGATCAAATGTAATCCCCTTTCTCTGTCTCAGAAATCCCCTTGTGTGAACGTGGATCCATCACCTCCAAGGAGAATCCTCCTATCTCAATCCCAGGGAGAGACAGAAATGCAAGGGAAACTGGAAGGTCGTCTCCAAACCCGCACTGGGGGTCTGCCTAGGGAGGGGGCATGTGGCGGCACCTAGAGAAGAGGGCCAGGAAGATGGCGAGTGAAGTGAATGGCGGACACAGAAGTCATGCTATGGCCTCAAAGCAGACATGAGGTAGTCATGTTGTTGGGGAAGGATGCAAAGATTGAACGCAGGCAGGTGAGCCACACGATGCAGTCTGGGAGAGGTGTGAGAGACAGCAGAGATGGTCAGGGAACAGACGGACAGCAGAGAGGAGAGGAAAGAGAATGGCGGGGGAGGAGCAGGTAGGAGAACTGGGAGAGCAGGCTGACAGGAGGCAGAGCACAGGAGCAGTGAAGAGGAAGGGAGGAGAGGGGAGCCAGAGTCCATGGATTTCCGAAACCAGGCGCTTCCCAAATGACAGAATGAAATGCAGCGTTGCTCTGAGGGGAGCCAGAGTCACCCTTTCAGTCTGGACCCACAGGGGCGCGGGAGATGGGGAGCGATGCAACTGAAATGTTGGGCATTCAGAGCCTACTGCACTCAACCCAGCCCGACCGGAAAATGGGCCGGGGCTGTCTTTGTCAGACAGGGCATTGCAGACACTCTCAGAGTGTGTAATAAACAGCTAGGTGGCGGAGATGGGGGCCCCACAGGGCTGGGGACTGCCCACTCTGGGCCACTATCCTGACCTAGAGGATCAGTTAGGCCATAGTGACCACTGCCTAGACTGGAGTTTCTCAGCTCACCAGCCAGTACGTGCACATGTGTACACCACATATGGCCATGCCTCACAGGTCCTTCACTTGTGTCACAGAGTATGGGAGGATGGAGTACTCCATCTCTTCCTCTCCCCGCAGCCAAAGCATCCCAGGAAGCTCCAAATGGCTTGATAATATTCAGGACCTGCAGGTACACATGTGTACATACTCTGCCACATGTGCCACATCCCACGATGCATACCGGCCCGCCCCCAATTGCACCCTGTAGGGGAGCTAGGTAGAGGAAGAGACTGGGGCTCTGGGCAGGCCTGGGCTCATTCCTAGCGTGCAGGGGGCTGTTGGCTGGCAGCTGTTCCCAGGGGTCTCCTCCAGAGCCTCACTGGGCTGGAGGTCCGGGTACTGATAAGAAGTGCTGGTTGCCTCTGGCAGGCAGGTAAGTCTGTCTGGCCCAGTGGTTGCCTGCTCACACCCTCTCAGCTCCCTGTCCAGCCAGTCTACCCCCTGCCCTAGATCCACAACACCCGAAGTAAGGTCAGGAGTCTCCAAAGGCAGGGGGTCCTCAGGCTCCAGGTCCTGGAGGTGGAGGTTGGGGTTCCCTTTGGATGCACTAAAGTCAGAGTGGACAATGACTTCAGCCTCCACCTGGTTCCTGCAGGCCGGGGGTGGCTTCTTCCTGCCATTGCCCTGGTCAGGGCAGAGAACACAAAGACGAGGTCATCACCACGTACAGTGATCATCAGAAGACTGACCAACATAGAGAAGGACCGACCCACTCCCCCAGACCTCAGAGTGTATATCACCTGGGAGTTGGTAAAGGAAGGGGCCAATGACTGTCCCACAAGAGAAGATGTTCAGACCCTTGCGAAGGCAGAGAAGAATGGAACACTTCCCATTTGCCTTGCCCAGAGTTCAGAAGTACCAGACTTAGTCAGAGCCTCGGTGCATCAGAGGAAGGGCAGAATGCGCTTATGGCAGGCCCACCCTCAGATCCGTGGTGATTCTGCTGGGCCCACTTAGGTATGGGGAGAGGAGCCTTCAGCCCAGGTGAAACACAGATTTCCGGAAACTGCCTGCCGTCCACCCACCCACCTTTAGAGGCTCCACGGTCTCCTAGCTAGACTTCCATCCCCAGGGAAGTTATGTCAGAGGTCACTAGACAACTCACTACTTACTCTTCACAAGCACAGAGCCCCTTTTCTCCTTTCTTGCCCCTCCTTCCCAGGACACTGACCTTTATGGCGTCATACACCAGAGCCTGCAGCAACAGTGTCTGCCCAGTTCCAGCAGGGGGCAGCAGGGCCCGGGTCAGAGAAGGCATGGCACCTGCTTGGGGCAGCTCGCAGCCAGCCCAGGAGCCTGCCCAGCTGGGCCCACCTGGCTGAGCCCAGGAGATCTGCAAGAGGGAAAAGACACGGGAGCACTGAAGGCTTGGGTGGAAGAAGGGAGCATAAGAGAGGGGCATGGATGGAGACTCTTGGTCTTCTTGCTACCTCCCCACTACGGCTGTGGGGAGGGACTGATGGTCTGGGGGGCGGATATGAGGAGAGAGAAGTCCTCCTGCAGAAAAGCCTAATACCACCTGCTTTGGCAAAGCCTAGAGATGTCCAAGCCAGGCAAGATGTCCTTTACCACAGGGGCAGGGAAAGCGGGGAGAAGCACTCATGGGTCTGAGCAGGCTCCTCAGAGAAGGGCAGGATGAGCTACCACTGCTGGCGTGGAAGGGACCTGGCCTATGTGGGCCTACTTATCCCGGTCCTGGTCTCACCAGGCCACAGCCAAGCTGACTGGCCTCTCGTCCTCATTTTAGGGAGGGCTGGATCTTAGAGGTTTCCCTAGCTCCCAGGACAAGGAGGGATGTGGGTGTTGTGACCACTCTGAGTCACCAGCAAACAGACAACAGGGGGCCCGTCTCTCCTTCCAGGAGAGCCAGACTGACCTATTCTGCCAGGGATGGAGGCCCATCTGCTCCCTGCCCTGCCAACCTTTTCAGGGAGGAAGGAGAGAGTGCCTTTTCTTCTACAGCTGGTCCAGGGAAGGGGAGGAGGAGGGTGGAGTCTCTCTCCAGACACACATTGTACTCTTGCGCCCCCAGGTGTCCATTTGGGAATGAGCTGCGGTGTGGGGCTCTGACCCGCCCAGGCACTAGGCTTACCTTTCTCTTGGAGTGACCCCGGCAGTCTGAAGCACCGCCACCCATAAGGCTGTGCACTTCAGCCCTGTCCTCGATGTCTGAGGGCGGTGGAGACCAGTCCTGGGGACGGGGGTGCACAAGGGACTCCAGTTCATGGGCAGCTGGGGGACTGGGGGGCCCAAGGCGGGCTCTAGAGTACAGTGCAGGGTTCCCAGCATTGGCTGTGGAGGACAGGCCTGGGAGGGTTTCTCTGGAAGGGAAGATAGGGAATCAGGCACAGTGGTCAAAAAGTGAAGGGTGGAGGCAGGCCTGGGATCTAGTTCAGCCTAAGTCTTGGGCAGGTTCCTGGCCATCTCTGGAACTTGATTTCCCTGTCTGTGTAATGATTAAGAAACTATCCAAAACAACTATGACATTGCAAATGGGACCTCTCCTCCCTTGACTCCAGGTAGCTCGAGATTTGGGGTTCCTCCTTCCAAGATGCTGGTAGCTACAGAGAGAGAGAGAAGGCAGCTCTGCCTATGCCCGCCCTTGCTGAGGAGGTAGGCTGGGGGCTCCCCTGAACCCACTCCCCACTCTCATGAGTATATCACTCCCTTCCTCCCAGAATCCTAATTTTAATGGAGCTTCTGAGGGACGCTTGGGCAAATTATGGCCATTTCCCCAACTCTTTCTTCTCTGCAGGCCTTCAGGAAATCTCTCCTCTCTGTAGCCAGAGGGCCTTCCTCACCTACCTGTGGGGGCTGCGGCGCAGGCCGGCACACATGCAGGCCAGGAGGCAGAGGAGGCCCAGGCAGACACCCACAATGATGCCTGTGACTGAGTGCACATCCAAGGAGTCTGGTGGTGGAGACAGAGGGGACAGAACAGGTCAAGGCCAGAAGGCTCAAGATTCATACAGTCTCACCCTTTGGACACTCAAAATCTTCCTTTTTTTCCCAACTAGTTTTTTAAGTTTATTTATTTATTTGGAGAGAAGGTGAGAGTGAGTGAGCATGACTAGGGGAGGGGCAGAGAGAGAGGGAGAGAGAGAATCCCAAACAGGTTCCATACTGTAAGTGCAGAGCCTGACACAGGGCTTGATCTCACGAACTGTGAGATCACGACCTGAGCCAAAATCAAGAGTCAGACACTTAACCAAATGAACCAGGTGCCCCTCGACCCTTAGAATTTTCTGTTGCAAGAAGGGGTCCACCACTGCCTCTCTCTTTGACTGTTCCCCATTGGAAATCTGAAGCTGTGGTCCCTCTCTGTCAACCTTGCCTTTCAGTGAAACACACACTCAGACTGGTTTCATGGGTGTGCACAGGGGTGATTTTATGCGGCTCACACTTGGAAGGGCTCCATGCTTGTTTTAATGCTCTGCTGTCACCATCTTGAAGTTCTCATTTTTTTAAATAATTTTTTTAAGTAATATTTGAGAGAGAGAGGCACAGAGTGTGAGTAGGGGAAGGAGGAAGAGGGAGACACAGAATCTGAAACAGACTCCAGGCTCTGAGCTGTCAGCACAGAGCCCAATGAGGGGCTCGAACTCATGAACGGTGAGATCATGACGTAAGCCCAAGTTGGATGCTTAACTGATTGAGACACCCAGGCACCCCCAAATTCTAATTTTTAAAGAAAGGCCCCACATTTTCATTTCACACTTGGCCCTGCAAATTACATACCCAGTTCTGCTGCCCACTCTCACCCCTTGAGGCCCGTCACCTCTCCAAGCCAATCCTCTAATGAAAGCAATTTCCCAAAGACCCAAGGCAGTTTCTCAGGAGTCTGACCTCTTGGCTGAATCACCACTGAACCACACCCAAGTTCCCCTTCCAATCTCTCCTCTCTGAACCAAACCACGAGGCCAGCTGTCCAAAACGATGAAAGGGTAGTTGTGCCCTGGGACAGGGCCTTGGAAGAGATGACTTTAGGGTTAGAGGTCAACTCGAGGGGCCTCAGAAGACCTCAGGCTGCCCCAGGATGGACCCACTTCTCCCTCCCCGCCCTCATACCTGAGAGCTTCTCCTGGAGAGTGATCACATCCTGCAGACCAGAGAAGGGCCCAGGCCCCACCTCTGTGCGCGCCCCCATCTTGAAGAAGTATCTGGTGTCACTCTCGAGGCCATGTACCTCAGCACTGAAGATGTTTCCTGGGGGCAGGGGGAAGCCGGGAGAGCAGGGCTGGGGGGTTGGGTGGGGGTGGGAGGCAGGGATGGTCTGGAGTGTAGGACTCAGAAGGTATGCTCTCCCACTCAGGCACTAGCTTCTGCCTGTTCCTCCTAGAAAGCCCTGGGACAAACCTCAGCCACTGTCACCACTAACCCAACCACTGGAGAGATTGGAAAAGGCAGAGAAAGTGCGAAAGCTCGTGCTCAGATGCCCTGGAGTGGGAGCCCTCACCCTCCGTGGTCAGCAGGGTCCACTGGTGTTCGGGCTGGGTATGGTTGTTGCTGTACAGAATCAGATACTCCACGATCTCGCCATTGGGCTCCGTCGGGGGGCACCAGTGCAGCCGAACGGTGGAGGGCGTCAGGGGGCTCAGGCGCAGGTCAGATGGGGGCGTAGAGGGCCCTGGGGTGCAGGGGAGGAGTTGGGGAGAGGCATGGTCATTGAGAGCCCCAGCTCTGGGGGCAGCTGGGAGGTGGGGCATGAGGACATGGCCTCCCTTCCTCCTCCTTCATGGGAACAAACCACAAACCACAAAATGAAAACTGGGGAGTTTCTGGAAAACAGATGGGGAGGTTTCATGACTATTTCTCCCCTCCCAGAAACTCCCCAAATCTTCAAGTAAAAGTCACTGATGCCCTATGTAGCCTTTGTCTGTGTCTATGTCTGCCCCTGACACAGGTCCTAAGGGTCATGGGAAGCCCAGCGTGAGACGTACAACCTTGGAAGGCTTTGTGCGCTGTTTTTAGAGAAGAACCTGATTCCAAGGGGTGGGGGTGCATGAGGAAGGGTGAGAAATAGGGACATGGGTGACAAATGAGTTCATTGGAAAGGGTCAGAGATTTGGAGTTTCAGGTCTTCAAGGCCTGGCAGAGGGTGAGATGGGGACCCAGGGCTCTAAGGCATAAGACAGCCACAGCATGACAGGCGGCCAGAACCCGCTTTGACTCCCAGCTCTAGTACCCCCACCCCATCTGCAAAAGGAGCAAACACCCTTGTCTGTAGCACGGCCAGTCGTTCTGGGAAGCCCGCATCAGATGTCTCCTCTAAGAGAACAATGGGCCCCCCTTAACTCCCTATGCAGTTTAAGACCACAATAACTGAAGTCATAGCGAGATGAGAAACAATTTGTAAGGAGTGCTTTTAAAGAGCAAATTCATGCCCCCTCCCCCAAAGTCTTCCTAGTTCAGATTCTGGGACAAAGGTCTTCTGTCTGTGGGAAGGTGAACCGTTTTAGGGCTGATAGAACTGAAGAGCCTCTGCTATGAGAACAAAAATCCATCTGTCTTGGAATAAAATTTCTAGAGGTTCCAGAGTCACAGACTTGACAGTGAATGGTCCCGTCCTTTCTTGTTACAGATGGGGAAACGAAGGCCCAAGGGGGAAGGGACCTGCCCAAGGCTTCCTGTGTGCAGGGGCAGGATGGGGACCCAAATGCAGAATTCACAACACCTGCCTCCCTGACCTGGCCCCTCTTCAGCACCTCAGTGAGGTGCTGGCAGTCCCATAAAGGAAGCCACCCCTCTCAATCTTATTATATTTATGAGTAAACCGTTAAGACCAGCACAGGACTGGCCTACACAAATGCGAAGTCAATCATAGACAGAAACGGGGCTCTGAGGGACGTATCTAAAAAGAGGGCTGTCGGGTAAGAAGGAGGGGGGTGGAAAGACGGATTGCTGGCAAGGGGGCCGCTCACGGTCAGGCAGGGTGGAGCGTTCCACCACGGAGCCAAAAGGCCCATCCATGTCCACACCGTGGGACTGTACTGCGAACTCGTACTTGGTGAATGGCTTCAGCCCGCCAATAAGGATGTCTTCTCCAGAGCTGTTGAGGCAAGAAATGTTACTGGTGCTTCAGGCACATCCTCCTAGCAGGCAGACCACTCTAAACCCATTCCCCTAGCCCACCCCAGCCCAGCCCCAGGCCCTACCCTGGGCAGGGAATCTACTCTTTGGCAGGGGGCCCACTGACACCATCCAGGGGCCCTACAGAGAAGTCTGGGTGTATGCTACTCCCAAGGTATTCTGTCCAATCTCCAAACTAGGCCCCCTGCTCCGGGAAACCTTCCTGGATTAGTCCAAGTCATCGAGCACCCAAGGAACCATCTCTGATGCATCTTTTCCTTGGCTTAATTGTCCGTTAGCTGCAGCTATACATAACTATTATGTTTTTTCACTTTTATCCGACCTATTTTACTTGTTTTCTTGTGTTTTCTATTCTATTTTTATGCAATTTTTCCTCTGTGAAACCAACAGCTCCTCAGGGCAGCGCCTACCCATCGGACCAGGGGTCCTCTCGGCACCGAATCGGGGTTGTCTCTTCCCCATCATGTCAGGAGGCCCCTGAGGGTGAAGAAATGGGTCTGTCCTGCACCACATTCTCTGGGGTTGAGTAGGAGGGTCTGTGTGAGGGGATAGGAGAGCAGGACTCCCCTTTTCCACCTGTCGCCGCAGGGCATCAGACCCTCAGTGTGCCCCAGTGCAACAGGTGAGCCATGAAAGGTTCCTCAATCCCTGGGGTCCCCCCACTTCATCACCAGCTGCTGCCTTCCTCCCCCGTCACAGCGCTGGCTGGTTTCCCCACCTGGTATAATAGGTGACCAGGGAGGCGTTCCTGAGTCCCCAGGGGCTGAAGCGCACAGTATAGTTGACAATCTTGACTGTGGTGAAGTCGGGCTTTTTCCACCGAAGCCAAATGGATGTGGAGCTGTTTGATTCTGCATGGACGTGGGCGGGGGGTAAGGGTGGTCCCCTCTGGATGGGCAAGTCTGGAAGGTGAAAACAGAGTGTGGGACAAGGAGGGAAGACACTCATCCCGATATATGGGCAGTGGTCTGCAGTTCCCAAGGCACTTATTTTCATCCTCCCTCTTCTGATCCGAAGTTGAGTAGCATCATTCCCACTTCACAGATGAGGAAACTGAGGCTCCCAAGAACTTAAGTAATTTTGGCCCAGGTCATATATATATATAGCAGACTGTATATGGAGAGGCAGCAAATCATGGCAATTAAAAGCACACATTCTGGAGCCTGGTGACCCTGGTTCCAATTCTAGATTTGCCACGTACTAGCTGTGTGACCTGGGAGAAGTTACTTAACCTCTCCCTGCTGTCATTTCCTATTCTGTGAGTGGGACTGATAACAGTACTTACCTCACAGCATTGTTATATGAGGATTAAATCAGTTAATGTTTGTTAAGGATCTAGAAAAGTGTCTTGCATACTGTTATGAACTGAACATTTGCACCTCCTGCTAAATTCATATGTTGAAATTTAAACACACGGTTGGAGCCCTCATGAATAGCATTAGTGCCTATCTTTGTCCATCCAGGCCACTATAACAAAGTACTGCAGACTGGGTGGCTCATAAACAACAGAAATTTATTTCCCACAGTTCTGGAAGCTGGAGTCTGAGATCAGGATGCCAGCATGCTCCAGTTCCGGTAAGAGGCCACCTGTGGGTTACCAGACTGCCGACTTCTCCTTGTACGATGCTGTGGAGGATAGCAGAGAGAAGTGAGCTCTCTGTGACATTTATAAGGGCATCAATCCTATTCATAAGGCTCCCACCCTCATGACCTCATCTAATCCTATTGACCTCATAGGACATCATATTGCAGAGACAGAGTGGGGGACAAAATTTTCCGCCCTAACTGCCCTTGTAGAAGAACCTCCCCGCTCCAGCCCCCTTCTGTCATGTGAGGATGCAGTGGGAACATGGCCTCTGGTCTGTAAACCAGAAAGTGGACTCCCACCAGACTCCACTGTACTGGCGCCTTGATCTTGGACTTCCTCCAGAACGGTGAGAAATAAATGGTTGTTTAAACCACTCAGTCTGTGGTATTTTCATTATAGCAGCCCGAACTAAGATACGCAGTGAGCACTACAGGATGACGTGTTCATTACATAAGTATAAGATAAAATAAACTGCATGACAGCAGGTACCTTATCTATATGGTTCATCACTAAATTTCCAGAACAGGCAGTAGACATTCAGTGAAATATTTGCTGAATGAACAAACTGGAATTAGAATTCAGGTCTCTTGGCTCCTGGTTGAGGGCTTCTTTGACAAAACCACATGGTTAAAAATCAGCCTGGGAAATTAGGGGTGAGGAGGTTCATGGGGCACCCAAGGTGGCCCACACAAGCCATGAAGCAGCGTACTACAGTGTGAAGACTTTTCTTGGGCAGCCAAGAGTCCTGGTTCTAGTCTAGGCTCTGTGAAACCTTGAGTAAAGTCCCTTTACCTCTCGGAGCCTCAGTTTCCTGATGGGCCACATAAGGACACTCTCCCTGCCTAGAGTGGGGGGAAAATCTGATAGAGAGTGTGATGTTGGTAGATGTGTTTTAAAACATGTTTAAGGGTCAAACAGGGTCAGGAGTCACCGACTAACCACTGGGTTTCTCTCTGTTCAAACCTTCCAAATTAGCACTGCTCATGGATAACGAAATAATGAAAATACGGTAGCAGGCCTGAAAGAGTGCTCCACATGAAGCTTCTTTCTGCGACAGCAGCTGTCTGGGGCTAGAAAAGGACCTTTGAGACTGAAAGCTTGGGTCTGGGGGTAGCTGAGGCTACCAGATGGCCTGACCACCGAGGCTGGCCCAGAGGGAAAAGAAAGAAAGAGGCACACAGACCCTTCGAAGAGCCCTCCTCCCTCTTCTTCCCCAGCCCCCTCACCTGGCGTGGGAGCCTTTTCTGTCTTGCCCTTCCACACTGCTGCGTAGCCATCCTCATGTTTGTTGAATGCCACAAGTTTCACCTCGTACAGCCGGCCAGGGGCTGGGGAAGGTCATAGGGGGTCACTGGCTAAAGGCACCTCTGAGGCCACTCTTTCCTCCCCAGAGAGCACTCCAATCCCAACTCCCACACCCAGCTTGCCTCATTCCCAACCAAGGCTACGTCCATCTCCCTCCCTCCCCTGCCCTCCTCACCTAGCTGGGTCAGCTCATACTGCTTCACTTTCTTCTTGAGCCGGACAGGCCCCACATCCCAAGCCTGGTCTCTGCGGCCCGCTGGGGGACTCTCACCATCGGCCGCCTCCTCCTCGGCGCCCACCTCCCGCCAGTACAGTTTGTAGCCAGAGATCTGGGCAGGGTGAGGGGGAGGCTGCCACGACACCACCAGGGACTCCATCCTTGCCCGTACCTTCAACTCTGCAGGGGCAAACGGGACTGGGGGCAGAGGAGCAGGATGGGCAGAAGGAGTGAGAGAATGAGGAGTGAGGAGAAGGAAGCCACGGGTGGGAGAGGGGGACAGGGAGGAGGAAGCCCAAAGCAGGATGCCAGCGCTGAGTGAGAGACTTGCCAGCCTCCTCGCAGTGCGTGGACACTCTGCTACCCTAGTGACAGGCCTGGGCTCAGTCTAGAGGTGAACTCACTATTCTACACACCCAGGGAGCTGAGAATGCAGGCATGTCTCCTGAGCGCTTGCGAAGAGGCGCCGATAGTACCTGGCAGAGCACAGGGCTCCATAATTTCCCCGAAGGAAGGCATGCGTGGGTACTGACAGGCAAGGGGGCCACAGGGGTTGCTGAGGTTGGGAAGCAGGAAAGGAGACTGGTGTGGGGAGCCTACTTGGAGCCTAAGAGTGGGGCTTCACTATGTGTCAGACACTGTTCTAAGCCCTTTGTACATGTGTTTTAACTTTATCCTCACAACCCTATAAAATAAGAAAACCACTACTGTCTCCATTTTACAGATTAGAAAACTGAGAAGTGAAGCAACTTGCCCAAGGTCACACAGAGAGCATATGTGTCATGTTCTGTCTGCACTTAATTATTATGAATTATTATTATTGGGCCTCTCTACAAAACCAACAATGACGATCAATGGAAGCAACTACTATTTAACAAGTTCTCATTATGTGCTAAACACTTGCTTATGATGCATTATTAATCCTCAGGCCATCTTTGGCAATAAATGAAGCCTCAGAGCTATGAATGGCTTGTCCAAGGTCACTCATTTGCGTGAAGGGACACTGGAGCCCAGGAGTGTCTGTAAAGGCCAGCCCTTCGCCTGTGTACCTGGCCTCCCTTACCCCTCAAGCAAGGGGGAGCCACGGAAGGTCTCTGATGGAGAGGGTGGTTGGGCCTGGGTTCTAAGGGCCACATACACCCACAAAGTCACACATGCAGTCCTTCCTCTCCCCTCAGACCCCATACCATGGCTCTGGTTGTGCATATTGGGCGTCCTGTGCTGCATCCACTGGGAGGGGGTCCCATAGCCAGCGCCTGTGCCAGCTGAAATCCGTACTCGATATACTTTGTTGGGCTGCAGCGAACTCAGCGTAAACTGTGTTTCATTTCCAGGCACCTCGGTGGAGAAAACCTGATCCGCTGGGACAGGAAACATGGCTGCTGGGTGGCCACCTGAGGACCAGGACCCCTAAAGTGCCCTATACCAACTATTCCGCCCCATATGCTGGTTCCTCAGTGCCCATGGGAGCCTGAGGCCCTCTCAGCACTGACCCCTCAGTCACGGCTCCAGAGCTGACTCCTGAGACTCCAGCCTGGGCTGACACAGGCCATCAGCCTCAGCTCAGAGTGGAGAGAACCACCCTGCACCCCACACCTCCCTGTGAGCTGTCTGTGACCATCCTTTCACACACACTCTAGGGCGCAGGGACAGGGGTTGTCTCTGAAGGCCATCAGGCACCGCCTGCCTTCTGGAACCCTGATGGCCACCCCAAGCCCCCTTCCTCATGCTTCCCTCCTTCCTCGCTCTCACGTTGGCCCCCAGCCACTTGCCTTGTCCTAACTTTCCCTTTCACACCGTCTCCCCCCTAGATTACCTATATCTGCCTCAACATGGCCTCCCCAACGCTCTGTTTCCCCAATCCCACAAGCACACCCTCCACCTCCTGCTTACTCATCTGCTTTTTGAGCTGGAAGGGTCCCCAAGGATTACCTAGGCTACCTCCCTTATTTCACAGATGAGGAAACTGAGGTAGGGACTTAACAGCATTACCCACTATAGCTGTAGAGGAGGTGGGGCTAGAACCCAGGCCTCCATCTTGAGCTTTGCCTCTTTACCTTTCCCTACACCTAGCCCACATTCCTCTTGTCTAGGTTCATATTTCCCTACTCCAACCCTCTGCTTAATTTTCTCAGACTCCTCCCACCTCTGCTCGGGTCCTCAGCTGCTCTGACCAGCCCTTCCCACCAATCATTCCCAGCCAGGTGGAGCCCTCACCCTGCCCCCACTTACCTTCCTTTCCCAAACCGTACTCTATCTTGTACTTCACCACCTGCCCATTGCTCAGGCTGGGAGGCAGGGGCAGCCACGCCACCCTGATGTCCAAGGGGTTGGGGCTGGACAGGGAGAGCTGGGGCGCTGCACTGGGGACTGAGACAGAAGAACATCAACGTGAGTTCTGCTCCACCGACGTGGAAGGTGACGCCCAGGAGCGATCAGAGACTTGCCCAGGTCACACAGCAAGTCAGAAGTAGGCCCAGGATCTGAGGGAGGAAAGGGAGCTTCTCAGGGGAGCCTCAAACTGGAGATGAGGGGAAATCCTTCCCACCCCAAAGCCAGAAAAAGGTTTGGGGCACAATCATCCACATCCATGGGTTCATGGCCCCTGCCTGACTGGATGGTACATGGATATTGAGAAGGGCCATATGACACAGGGAATCAAGACCTGTCCTCAAGTCCCAGCTGTACTACTGACCTTGGGCAAGTCACTCTCATTTTCTGGGCCTCAGTTTCCTAAACTATAAATTGGGAGGAACCCTTACCCACCCTCTTACATGGCACAAAAGATGACATGAGGCAGGTAAAAATGCCTTGGCATACACTAGTAAAGAAGAGCCGAACTACTGTCCCCAGGGAATTCTCTGGAACCTAAGGGGCCCACTGCAGGTTTAGAGGCCCTACCATCATCCAGTGTGTGGACCAGTGCTGGGGTAGAGGTGCGGCTGGCCCCCAGCTGGGAGTAGGCCACCACGTAGAACTCATAATCGGTGTTGGGTTCCAGGTCCCGGACCTGCAACTCTGTGGTATCATTGTTCACTGCAAACTGGTATTCCACGTTGTCCATGCCTGGGGCAGTGACATGGGGGACAAAGGGACTGTCACAGAGCCACCCCCAGAGGCCTGCCAGCTGAAGGCTCTCTAGGGACCCTTCATATTGTCCCAGTCTCTAGAACAGTCTATAACTAAATCATCAGATATTCTGAGCCCAGAGTATAGACTTCCTTGGCTTCTAGTCCCACTATATTAATTCCTCTGCCTGTTAGGAAGTTCTTTCTGGTGTCTAATTGAAGTGACTCCTGCTGCAGTTATAATGGACTGGCTCCAAGAGTGACAAGGCATTTTCCGTGGGAGGAAAAGCATCCTCTTCCTCCCCTATCATAACAGACCGTGGCTGATGTGCTGCACACTTTGACCTTTCCAGCACAACATCAGAAGACTACTGCCTAGTCCATATCTATGCCGGTCTCTCCCGCGGGTTTCCACCCATCCCGTCCTATCCCCAAAGGTACCCACACGGCAAACCAGAACCATCTGTCGTCTAACCTGTGCCTCCTCAGAGCACCCCAATGTGGGTCCTCAGCAGATTTACCTCGTGCCTTCTGGTAGTGGAGGGAGAAGCCGATGATCTGCTCGCTGTGCAGCTCGGGCCGCTCCCAGGCCACGAGCACGGCGGAGCTGCTCAGAGGCGTGGCCGTGACCCGCGTGGGCGCGCTGGGCAGC
The DNA here is from genome assembly GCF_006229205.1 of Suricata suricatta. Lineage (NCBI taxonomy): Eukaryota > Metazoa > Chordata > Mammalia > Carnivora > Herpestidae > Suricata > Suricata suricatta. The sequence continues at coordinate 102,768,692 of NC_043708.1, forward strand.
CCCTCGCGCACCACGACGGCCAGCGGCGCGGC